>NC_133325.1:804318872-804675668 GCF_042186555.1 Aquarana catesbeiana
AGGTCACTATATACAGAAGAGATCACTATATACAGAAGAGGTCACTATATACAGAAGAGATCACTATATAGAGAAGAGGTCACTATATACAGGAGAGATCACTATATACAGAAGAGGTCACTATATACAGAAGAGATCACTATATACAGAAGAGGTCACTATATACAGAAGAGATCACTATATACAGAAGAGGTCACTATATACAGAAGAGATCACTATATACAGAAGAGGTCACTATATACAGCAGAGATCATTCTCTATATACAGAAGAGGTCACTATATACAGAAGAGATCACTATATACAGAAGAGGTCACTATATACAGAAGAGGTCACTATATACAGAAGAGGTCACTATATACAGAAGAGGTCACTATATACAGAAGAGATCACTATATACAGAAGAGGTCACTATATACAGCCAGAGATCACTATATACAGAAGAGATCACTATATACAGAAGAGGTCACTATATACAGAAGAGATCACTATATACAGAAGAGGTCACTATATACAGAAGAGGTCACTATATACAGAAGAGATCACTATATACAGAAGAGATCACTATATACAGAAGAGGTCACTATATACAGAAGAGATCACTATATACAGAAGAGGTCACTATATACAGAAGAGATCACTATATACAGAAGAGGTCACTATATACAGAAGAGGTCACTATATACAGAAGAGATCACTATATACAGAAGAGGTCACTATATACAGAAGAGGTCACTATATACAGCAGAGATCATTCTCTATATACAGAAGAGATCACTATATACAGAAGAGGTCACTATATACAGAAGAGGTCACTATATACAGCCAGAGATCACTATATACAGAAGAGGTCACTATATACAGAAGAGGTCACTATATACAGCCAGAGATCACTATATACAGAAGAGGTCACTATATACAGAAGAGATCACTATATACAGAAGAGGTCACTATATACAGAAGAGGTCACTATATACAGAAGAGGTCACTATATACAGAAGAGGTCACTATATACAGAAGAGATCACTATATACAGAAGAGGTCACTATATACAGAAGAGGTCACTATATATAGCAGAGATCACTATATACAGAAGAGGTCACTATATACAGCAGGGATCATTCTCTATATACAGAAGAGGTCACTATATACAGAAGAGGTCACTATATACAGAAGAGATCACTATATACAGAAGAGGTCACTATATACAGAAGAGGTCACTATATACAGAAGAGATCACTATATACAGAAGAGGTCACTATATACAGAAGAGATCACTATATACAGAAGAGGTCACTATATACAGAAGAGGTCACTATATACAGAAGAGATCACTATATACAGAAGAGGTCACTATATACAGAAGAGGTCACTATATACAGCAGAGATCATTCTCTATATACAGAAGAGGTCACTATATACAGAAGAGGTCACTATATACAGCAGAGATCATTCTCTATATACAGAAGAGGTCACTATATACAGAAGAGGTCACTATATACAGAAGAGGTCACTATATACAGCAGAGATCATTCTCTATATACACTACCAATTGGTCTTCATAGTATAATGGCCCCCCTATACTTTGTTCCCAGCACTGCACCTCGGAATCATCACCAACTTATATAAATGAGAAATGTTGGTGTGTTCCTATAGCTGCCACATTATAGAGTCTGTGGTACCATGTAAATATTTGATCTAATACATGTGAATGACACGTGAAGAATAAAAAAGTGGCGCTTCCTAAAAAAATGTTTCTTTCCCCTTCCAGTGACTATTTATTCACCTTGTGAACTCCTATTAACCACTTGCTTACAGGGCACTTAAACCCCCCTCCTATCCAGACCAGTTTTCAGCTTTCAGCGCTGACGCACTTTGAATGACAATTGCGCGGTCATACAACACTGTACCCAAATGACATTTTTATCATTTTTTCACCACAAATAGAGCTTTCTTTTGGTGGTATTTGATCACCTCTGCGGTTTTTACATTTTGTTAAAAAAATGTAAAAAACTGAATTTACTGAATATACGCTGATGAGGCGGCAGTGATGGGCACTGATGGGTGGCAGTGATGGGCAGCACTGGCAGGTGGCACTGATTGGCACTACAGGTGGGCATTGATAGGTGGTACTTGTGGGCATTGATAGGTGGCACTGTGGGCACCGTTAGGTGGCACTGTGGGCACTTTTAGGTGGCACTTTTATTGGGCACTGATGAGGCAGATGTGCCTCTTCCACTTCGGGACCGATGTCCCTGACATGTGAGCCGGTGATCGGCTTTTTTTTCTACTCGCGCTGTCAGCGTGAGTAAAAAAAAAAAACGATTACCGATGTTTTGTTTACATCATGTGATCAGCTGTCATTGGCTGACAGCTGATCACATGGTAAGGGGCCCGGACCGGCCCCTTACACAGATTGGTGATCAGCCGAGTCTCAGTGACTCAGTGATCACAGCGTGCCCGGCAATCGCCCTGCAGGGCGCGCACAGGGGAGGCCGTCATATGACGGCCTCCCGGGAATGCAGGTCCGCGCTGTGGCCGTCATTCGGCCATAGCGCGGATGTCTACTGGTTAAAGTGTACTTTAGCATAAAGCAGAGATATGTGACAAGAATATATATATATATAGGGGACACCCAGTGAACAACTTTACAAATTGTGATACAGTGTCAATATTACCCCAAACATTATAAAAAAATAATAAAGACGTGAAGTTACTGTATATAGTGAGGCGTATATAACATAAAAATGATATATGTATATTGTAATCCAATGACAGTAAACAATTCCTATACAATTCGTGCCAAAAGTCCTTAAAGCCAATGTGCGGAATCTTCTTTCCAAGACTTCCAGCACACCCGAGTGTTTGGTGAAGCCGCTCCCAATGAAAGGCTCACTCACCAGATCCACTTACCCCCACTTGTGTGTAAGGCTAAAAAGCTCAATTATTCCAAATCACCAAAATCATTTGACCACCAATTCTTCCATCCAAGTATAGGTGAAAAATACCTTCCATATGTGAAATAAAAAAGATGCTCCAAATGGTGTCATACCGTACAACCAGTTTATTGATACACTCTAAAACCAATCTTCAATCATTAAACTCACACTTTTAAAACGTAAAAATGACACAGCAATCTCCACAGCACAATTGTTTGAACAATTCACAGCACAGCAACTTGTGAACCTTCTGAGGGTATGCGGTCACGGCGGACCCGAGATATGCAGGCGTCTGTTAAGAAACTCTCACCCACTCCTCGTTCTCCCGGCTCCTAAGACCCGATCTCTATCTTAGTAAGCTGCACCGCACCGCCCGTCCCTCTGCACTTCACTCGTAAGCCATATCCACCACTGCTTGGCCATGCCCCGACATGTTTCATCACACCTGTGACTTATTCATGGGATAGGCCGTCCTGTGTGTCCGTCACTCCTTATATATCCTCTCATCCATGACTGATAGAGGTTCCCTCAGTACGCATGCGCCCCACATGTACGCCGCTCCTGCGTGTTAATTGTGTCCCTGTGAGCACAAACCCTCATTGCTTAGGAATACCGCTCCAAGAATCCTAGAGCATCGGACCATATCATTCAGCAATCAGTTTTACCTGTGCGCTTGCCACATGTCTATCATGGAGGCTCATGTTGATTAACATTATATAGTATTTTCATACCGGACCCTGAATATTAGAACTCTGTGCTGGTTGTTTAAGTGATATTGCTCAATTAGGTTCAACACCACCCAACAACCTCTTCTTCTCACTAATCATAAAACATCAAAATCCATTATGATCGTACAGTAATCACATTCATTAAAAGTATAATCATTAAAAACAATTACTATAAAAATTATATAAAAAATACATATTTAAAATTTACATATTAAAAATGCATAAGCGGTTTCTCACCATAGGGAGCAATTATGGTTGGCTGGAATTCAATCATATTAGTTAATTTGATCTATTATGTTCATGAGTGGGTTGTTTCTCTTTTATGTCTCCCGACCATATATTCTCATCTATTTGTATGTCCATCTTCCCTATATACAGCATACCTTCCTGTGTATCTTATTGGATGGAAAATACATCGGGGCTTACCCCCACAAGTACTTCAGTGGTGTTTATATAGTCTGGGGTCTACTCCCAACAGCCACTGGTTGGTTAGACACACATCTTTAACTCCCCCCTCAACATGGGACTACATAGGTCAGGCTTGCATTTCTTTAAAAAGGACATTACCCTCTTTGTTTACATCCAGCCTATACTTCTCTTAGATGACACCATCTCCTACGATAGCATATTAGGTGGGTATTCACTTCTCCTTTACCATCTGTATGTCACCTGTTGGGCTATATAAAATCCCACATCAAATGGACCTAATGGGGGTTTTGGATTACATATAGGTGAGCTATCTCTGTCTTCTCCAATGTGATATACACTGCCCTTCCATAAAGTGACAGTGCTGTGTTATTCTCTTCTAGACTTATCTCATATACAGATAGGTGCTACACCTTTCAACCTATTCATATTAAAATCATACTTAAACTAAATATCCATTAAAAGTTAAAAATCATTAATAAAACAGTTTAAATCTAGTTCAATATTGAGTCCTCTAGGAGTTAAACTTTTAAAAAGGAATATCCATTGCGTTTCCCTCCGTGACAGATCCCTTATTCTATTGGGTCCTCTCCAGGAGGGGTGCACTACATCAATACCACAGAACTGTAGCAAGGATGGGTCCTGTTGGTGTTTCTCCTTGAAATGTAGGGATACACTATGGTATTTGTATCCGTTTTTTATATTAGTCAAATGTTCACTAATACGGATTTTCAATTTTCTCTTGGTTCTCCCCACATAAAATATGCCGCATGGGCACCACATCAGGTAAACCACATGAGCATGTGCTGAATGAACTCCTTCATTTCAAAAGTCTCCCCATCTCTATTGGGGAGACTTTTGAATGCCTTTAATGCCCCTATTGCTGACTCTTATGCCCCGTACACACGGTCGGACATTGATCGGACATTCCGACAACAAAATCCTAGGATTTTTTCAGACGGATGTTGGCTCAAACTTGTCTTGCATACACACGGTCACTAAAGTTGTCGGAAAATCCGATCTTTCTGAACGTGGTGACGTAAAACACGTACGTCGGGACTATAAATGGGGCAGTGGCCAATAGCTTTCATCTCTTTATTTATTCTGAGCATGCGTGGCACTTTGTCCGTCAGATTTGTGTACACACGATCGGAATTTCCGACAACGGATTTTGTTGTCGGAAAATTTTATATCCTGCTCTCCAACTTTGTGTGTCGGAAAATCCGATGGAAAATGTGTGATGGAGCCCACACACGATTGGAATTTCCGACAACAAGGTCCTATCACACATTTTCCGTTGGAAAATCCGACTGTGTGTACGGGGCATTACTGTTTTGCAACATGCACATTTCCTGCAGCAGAAGAACCCCCTATAGTCAAATCTCCAAGTTCTTCTATCCGGTGGATCCAGGATTTTCTTGACTATTTGGTCGCCTATGTTTGGGGCTTTCCTATATATAAATTTAGGTTGTGTTGGTAGTATTTCCCCTAAATGTCTGTCTTTGCACAGTATGTACCAGTATTTCTTATAAATATTTTCTATTTCTCTGTACTGGCAATGGAATCCTGAAACAAAACTCAGTTGGTGCTGAGTATCAGCTGTTTGTGGCTCTTTTTTCTTCAGGCATTGCTCCCTGGGGATTTCCGCCACTCCCTGAATTATTTCAGTGAGTTTTTCATTACTATTCCCCTTCTGTATAAATTTCTCCTTCAACACGTTTGCTTGTACCAAGTAATCATCCAACTGTGTACAGTTGTGACAGATCCGCAATATCTGTCCCTTCGGAATGTTCCTTATCCAGGACGGATGATGTCCGCTCCCAACTGATAAATAACTATTCCGGTCCGTTGGTTTAAAACATACCTTAGTTTTTATTGTATTGGAGTTTTTTCTATAGTAACATCCAGAAAGTTAATGATTTTCTCACTAATTTGATACTATTTGTGTTTCTATTCAGATATTCTAAAAATTCTTCTACAGACTCTTTCGATCCCTCCCAGATCAACAAAATATCATCAATAAACCTGCGGTAAAATTTGAGCTGGGGCCTATTGATGTTAAACACCTGTCTGTCTTCCCATTCGGACATGAACAGGTTGGCGAGGCTGGGGGCATATTTAGCCCCCATCGCTACGCCAACCTGCTATGAGAAGAACTGCCCGTTAAACCAAAAGTAGCTGTGGGACATGCAAAACTCTAGTGCATGTCCCACAAACTTCTTCTGTATATATGGGATATCATCCCTCTTGCTTAATGCCCAATTTAGGGCTAACGAAGCGTCCTCGTGCTGTATAATTGTGTACAAGGAGGCTACGTCAGCCGTTACCAGCTAAGATTCTGATGATGGATCCATTGTAAATTGTTCCAATAAATGAAGCAGATCCGAAGTGTCCTTAAGATAAGCTCTTGTTTCCTTTACACTAGGTTGAAGGAATTTGTCTAAATATTCCCCCAGCCTTGCAGTCACCGACCCAATCCCATTGACTATAGGGCGAGGAGGTGGGTGCTGGGTGTTTTTATGAACCTTAGGCAGCGTATAGATAACCGGTATAAGGCATGCACTTGGTACTAGATATCTTTTCTCCTTGGGATTAAGGGCTTTCATCCTAAACCACCAGTCTATCAACGCTGCCAATTGAATACTATAAGGTTCAGTGGGATCAGATTTCAACCTTCTATACGTCGTCCGATCACTCACTAATTCTACCAATTGGTTATGGTAAAATGACTTATCCATAACTACTACCCCCCCTCCCTTATCAGCTGGTCGAATTATTATATTTTTTCTATTTTCCAAGGATTTTATACTCTCTCTGATATAATGAGGATTCACTCCTTTCTTTAGTGGTAAATTCTCAATATCGTTTAATACCAGTTTCTTGAACACCTCTACGAAGTGGTTGCTTGGGATTTGGGGATTGAAAATCGATTTATTTTTTAGGCCACTGTCAATTTTATTAGACACTACAGAAGCTCTTGTGACAGCCTCCACCGGGTGGCTCAAAAAATATTTCTTTATGTTCATAGATCTAATGAACTTATGTGTGTCTATGTACACCTGGAATTTATCCATCGTTTTCTTTGGTGCACACTTAAGGCCCAAATTTAAGATGTTTAGTTCTTTATGGTCTAGCTCTACTCCACTTAAATTGTAGATGCCAGTGTTCACACATCTCTCAACCGTTTTTTTGGGTTGCTTGGATTTTCCTGCCCTACATCCCCTCCTTCTCTTGGTGGGGGCAAGGTGTCTGTAGTTTGATTTTGCGGGGGTCCGTTGTTCCCTAAACCTCTCTGTTGCATTGTGCAGGGATTTACTCTTGGTGTACCCCATATACAGAGAGGAATATACATTATATATACATGGAGAGATTGATCAGTAGGATGGTCCGGGAACATTATGGAGTGTTTGTAGATCAGGCAGTGTAATACTATATTTTCTCTTTGGGGAAATGAAAAGAGGTTGATGACATTTCACATAACGCTGCGTCCTGCTTCTATATTTATCTATCACAGGGATTTATATGGTGCCCACAATTTACACAGCGCCACACATAGTATAGTCCCATCAGTCCCCGCCCTCAAGGAGCTTCTAATTGAAGGTCCCCACCTCATACATGAAGTAAACAAAAGCCCACTGACACCATCTCTGTATGTAGAACAATTAGAGAATGCTCTTATGGTACTGCAAATGGAATCCATGAGTACACTTACTGCTAAAATGTCTTCACCATCTTTGTTGGCGTAACAGGGCCACCAGCCTTTAATTAGCTTGTTTTTGAACAAAGAGCCAAGGGTCGATTTTTTTGGGAGTTTCTAAGTTACATAAACTAAGTTCGAGAGAACCTAGACAAGAAAAGAAAAATAATTTTATTATCCACTGAACTGTGAGTTGTCAAATCACAACGACATTTTATTGTTTCTACCTTCTAATAATTAATCTGCAAGAAAACCACCAATCAGAGGAGTGGGGTACAGGAAAGTATATTGGGAGAAGAAGTGGATCTCCAGGGTCATCTCCAGTTTTCTCTTTGGGGCAATGAAAAGAGGTTGATGACATTTCACATAACGCTGCGTCCTGCTTCTATATTTATCTATCACAGGGATTTATATGGTGCCCACAATTTACACAGCGCCACACATAGTATAGTCCCATCAGTCCCCGCCCTCAAGGAGCTTCTAATCGAAGGTCCCCACCTCATACACGAAGTAAACAAAAGCCCACTGACACCATCTCTGTATGTAGAACAATTAGAGAATGCTCTTATGGTACTGCAAATGGAATCCATGAGTACACTTACTGCCAAAATTGTTTTGCCATCTTTCTTGGTGTAACAAGGCCACCAGCCTTTGATTACTTTATTTTTTATCAAAGAGCCAAAATTACATTCAGGTGTTTCGATGTTACACAACATCATTTCCACAGAACCTAGACAAGAAAAGAAAAATAATTTTATTATCCACTGAACTGTGAGTTGTCAAATCACAACGACATTTTATTGTTTCTACCTTCTAATAACTAATCTGCAAGAAAACCACCAATCATAGGAGTGGGGTACAGGAAAGTATATTGGGAGAAGAAGTGGATCTCCAGGGTCATCTCCAGTTTTCTCTTTGGGGAAATGAAAAGAGGTTGAGGACATTTCACATAACGCTGCATCCTGCTTCTATATTTATCTATCACAGGGATTTATATGGTGCCCACAATTTACACAGCGCCACACATAGTATAGTCCCATCAGTCCCCGCCCTCAAGGAGCTTCAATCGAAGGTCCCCACCTAATACATGAAGTAAACAAAAGCCCACTGACACCATCTCTCTGTATGTAGAACAGTTAGAGAATGCTTTTATGGTACTTCAAATGGAATCCATGAGTACACTTACTGCCAAAATGTCTTCGCAATCTTTAATGGAACAACAGGGCCACCAGCCTTCCATTAACCTATTTTTGAATAAACAGCCAACTTGCAATCTTTGCGTGAACATTGTTCTGAAGGCCGATTTTTCGGGAATAGTTATTTTGCCTAACTTAAGTTCGAGAGAACCTAAACAAGAAAAGAAAAATAATTTTATTATCCACTGAACTGTGAGTTGTCAAATCACAACGACATTTTATTGTTTCTACCTTCTAATAACTAATCTGCAAGAAAACCACCAATCATAGGAGTGGGGTACAGGAAAGTATATTGGGAGAAGAAGTGGATCTCCAGGGTCATCTCCAGTTTTCTCTTTGGGGAAATGAAAAGAGGTTGATGACATTTCACATAACGCTGCATCCTGATTCTATATTTATCTATCACAGGGATTTATATGGTGCCCACAATTTACACAGCGCCACACATAGTATAGTCCCATCAGTCCACGCCCTCGAGGAGCTTCCAATCGAAGGTCCCCACCTCATACATGAAGTAAACAAAAGCCCACTGACACCATCTCTGTATGTAGAACAATTAGAGAATGCTCTTATGGTACTGCAAATGGAATCCATGAGTACACTTACTGCCAAAATGTCTTCACCATCTTTGTTGGCGTAACAGGGCCACCAGCCTTTGATTAGTTTATTTTTAAATAAAGAGCCAAAGGTCGATTCGGGCGTTTCTACGTTACATAACGTAATTTCGAGAGAACCTAGACAAGAAAAGAAAAATAATTTTATTATCCACTGAACTGTGAGTTGTCAAATCACAACGACATTTTATTGTTTCTACCTTCTAATAATTAATCTGCAAGAAAACCACCAATCATAGGAGTGGGGTACAGGAAAGTATATTGGGAGAAGAAGTGGATCTCCAGGGTCATCTCCAGTTTTCTCTTTGGGGAAATGAAAAGAGGTTGATGACATTTCACATAACGCTGCATGCTGCTTGTATATTTATCTCTCACAGGGTTTTATATGGTGCCCATTATTTACACAGCGCCACACATAGTATAGTCCCATCAGTCCCCGCCCTCAAGGAGCTTCCAATGGAAGGTCCCCACCTCATACATGAAGTAAACAAAAGCCCACTGACACCATCTCTCTGTATGTAGAACAGTTAGAGAATGCTCTTATGGTACTGCAAATGTAATCCATGAGTACACTTACTGCCAAAATGTCTTCACCATCTTTAATGGAACAACAGGGCCACCAGCCTTCCATTAATTTATTTTTGAATAAACAGACAACTTGCAATCTTTGCGTGAACATTGTTCTGAAGGCCGATTTTTCAGGAATAGTTATTTTGCCTAACGTAAGTTCGAGAGAACCTAGACAAGAAAAGAAAAATAATTTTATTATCCACTGAACTGTGAGTTGTCAAATCACAACGACATTTTATTGTTTCTACCTTCTAATAATTAATCTGCGAGAAAACCACCAATCATAGGAGTGGGGTACAGGAAAGTATATTGGGAAAAGAAGTGGATCTCCAGGGTCATCTCCAGTTTTCTCTTTGGGGCAATGAAAAGAGGTTGATGACATTTCACATAATGCTGCGTCCTGCTTGTATATTTATCTATCACAGAGATTAATATGGTGCCCACAATTTACACAACGCCACACTTAGTATAGTCCCATCAGTCCCCGCCCTCAAGGAGCTTCCAATCGAAGGTCCCCACCTCATACATGAAGTAAACAAAAGCCCACTGACACCATCTCAGTATGTAGAACAATTAGAGAATGCTCTTATGGTACTGCAAATGGAATCCATGAGTACACTTACTGCCAAAATGTCTTCACCATCTTTGTTGGCGTAACAGGGCCACCAGCCTTTGATTAGTTTATTTTAAAATAAAGAGCCAAAGGTCGATTCGCGCGTTTCTACGTTACATAACGTAATTTCGAGAGAACCTAGACAAGAAAAGAAAAATAATTTTATTATCCACTGAACTGTGAGTTGTCAAATCACAACGACATTTTATTGTTTCTACCTTCTAATAATTAATCTACGAGAAAACCACCAATCATAGGAGTGGGGTACAGGAAAGTATATTGGGAGAAGAAGTGGATCTCCAGGGTCATCTCCAGTTTTCTCTTTGGGGCAATGAAAAGAGGTTGATGACATTTCACATAATGCTGCATCCTGCTTCTATATTTATCTATCACAGGGATTTATATGGTGCCCACAATTTACACAGCGCCACACATAGTATAGTTCCATCAGTCCCCGCCCTCAAGGAGTTTCTAATCGAAGGTCCCCGCCTCATACACGAAGTAAACAAAAGCCCACTGACACCATCTCTGTATGTAGAACAATTAGAGAATGCTCTTATGGTACTGCAAATGGAATCCATGAGTACACTTACTGCTAAAATGTCTTCACCATCTTTGTTGGCGTAACAGGGCCACCAGCCTTTAATTAGCTTGTTTTTGAACAAAGAGCCAAAGGTCGATTTTTTTTGGGGAGTTTCTAAGTTACATAAACTAAATTCGAGAGAACCTAGACAAGAAAAGAAAAATAATTTTATTATCCACTGAACTGTGAGTTGTCAAATCACAACGACATTTTATTGTTTCTACTTTCTAATAATTAATCTGCAAGAAAACCACCAATCATAGGAGTGGGGTACAGGAAAGTATATTGGGAGAAGAAGTGGATCTCCAGGGTCATCTCCAGTTTTCTCTTTGAGGACAATGAAAAGAGGATGATGACATTTCACATAACACTGCATCCTGCTTCTATATTTATCTATCACAGGGATTTATATGGTGCCCACAATTTACACAGCGCCACACATAGTATAGTCCCATCAGTCCCCGCCCTCAAGGAGCTTCTAATCGAAGGTCCCCACCTCATACACGAAGTAAACAAAAGCCCACTGACACCATCTCTGTATGTAGAACAATTAGAGAATGCTCTTCTATTACTGCAAATGGAATCCATGACTACACTTACTGCCAAAACGTCTTCACCATCTTTCTCGGAGTAACAGGGCCACCAGCCTTTGATTAGCTTATTTTTGAACAAAGAGCCAAAGGTACATTCAGGTGATTCTATGTTACATAACATCATTTCCAGAGAACCTAGACAAGAAAAGAAAAATAATTTTATTATCCACTGAACTGTGAGTTGTCAAATCACAACGACATTTTATTGTTTCTACCTTCTAATAACTAATCTGCAAGAAAACCACCAATCATAGGAGTGGGGTACAGGAAAGTATATTGGGAGAAGAAGTGGATCTCCAGGGTCATCTCCAGTTTTCTCTTTGGGGAAATGAAAAGAGGTTGATGACATTTCACATAACGCTGCATCCTGCTTCTATATTTATCTATCACAGGGTTTTATATGGTGCCCACAATTTACACAGCGCCACACATAGTATAGTCCCATCAGTCCCCGCCCTCAAGGAGCTTCAATCGAAGGTCCCCACCTCATACATGAAGTAAACAAAAGCCCACTGACACCATCTCTCTGTATGTAGAACAGTTAGAGAATGCTTTTATGGTACTGCAAATGGAATCCATGAGTACACTTACTGCCAAAATGTCTTCACCATCTTTAATGGAACAACAGGGCCACCAGCCTTCCATTAATTTATTTTTGAATAAACAGACAACTTGCAATCTTTGTGTGAACATTGTTCTGAAGGCCGATTTTTCAGGAATAGTTATTTTGCCTAACGTAAGTTCGAGAGAACCTAGACAAGAAAAGAAAAATAATTTTATTATCCACTGAACTGTGAGTTGTCAAATCACAACGACATTTTATTGTTTCTACCTTCTAATAATTAATCTGCGAGAAAACCACCAATCATAGGAGTGGGGTACAGGAAAGTATATTGGGAAAAGAAGTGGATCTCCAGGGTCATCTCCAGTTTTCTCTTTGGGGCAATGAAAAGAGGTTGATGACATTTCACATAATGCTGCGTCCTGCTTCTATATTTATCTATCACAGAGATTAATATGGTGCCCACAATTTACACAACGCCACACTTAGTATAGTCCCATCAGTCCCCGCCCTCAAGGAGCTTCCAATCGAAGGACCCCACCTCATACATGAAGTAAACAAAAGCCCACTGACACCATCTCAGTATGTAGAACAATTAGAGAATGCTCTTATGGTACTGCAAATGGAATCCATGAGTACACTTACTGCCAAAATGTCTTCACCATCTTTGTTGGCGTAACAGGGCCACCAGCCTTTGATTAGTTTATTTTAAAATAAAGAGCCAAAGGTCGATTCGCGCGTTTCTACGTTACATAACGTAATTTCGAGAGAACCTAGACAAGAAAAGAAAAATAATTTTATTATCCACTGAACTGTGAGTTGTCAAATCACAACAACATTTTATTGTTTCTACCTTCTAATAATTAATCTGCGAGAAAACCACCAATCATAGGAGTGGGGTACAGGAAAGTATATTGGGAAAGAAGTGGATCTCCAGGGTCATCTCCAGTTTTCTCTTTGGGGCAATGAAAAGAGGTTGATGACATTTCACATAACGCTGCGTCCTGCTTCTATATTTATCTATCACAGAGATTAATATGGTGCCCACAATTTACACAACGCCACACTTAGTATAGTCCCATCAGTCCCCGCCCTCAAGGAGCTTCCAATCGAAGGTCCCCACCTCATACATGAAGTAAACAAAAGCCCACTGACACCATCTCTGTATGTAGAACAATTAGAGAATGCTCTTATGGTACTGCAAATGGAATCCATGAGTTCACTTACTGCTAAAATTTCTTCACCATCTTTGTTGGCGTAACAGGGCCACTAGCCTTTGATTAGTTTATTTTTAAATAAAGAGCCAAAGGTCGATTTGGGTGTTTCTACGTTACATAACGTAATTTCGAGAGAACCTAGACAAGAAAAGAAAAATAATTTTATTATCCACTGAACTGTGAGTTGTCAAATCACAACGACATTTTATTATTTCTACCTTCTAATAATTAATCTGCAAGAAAACCACCAATCATAGGAGTGGGGTACAGGAAAGTATATTGGGAGAAAAAGTGGATCTCCAGGGTCATCTCCAGTTTTCTCTTTGGGGAAATGAAAAGAGGTTGATGACATTTCACATAACGCTGCGTCCTGCTTGTATATTTATCTATCACAGGGATTTATATGGTGCCCACAATTTACACAGCGCCACACATAGTATAGTCCCATCAGTCCCCACCCTCAAGGAGCTTCCAATCGAAGGTCCCCACCTCATACATGTAGTAAACAAAAGCCCACTGACACCATCTCTGTATGTAGAACAATTAGAGAATGCTTTTATAGTACTGCAAATGGAATCCATGAGTACGCTTACTGCCAAAATTTCTTCACCATCTTTGTTGGCGTAACAGGGCCACCAGCCTTTGATTAGTTTATTTTTGAATAAACAGCCAACTTGCAATCTTTGCGTGAACATTGTTCTGAAGGTCGATTTTTCGGGAATAGTTACTTTGCCTAACTTAAGTTCGAGAGAACCTAGACAAGAAAAGAAAAATAATTTTATTATCCACTGAACTGTGAGTTAATTAATCTGCAAGAAAACCACCAAACATAGGAGTGGGGTACAGGAAAGTATATTGGGAGAAGTGGATCTCCAGGGTCATCTCCAGTTTTCTCTTTGGGGAAATGAAAAGAGGTTGATGACATTTCACATAACGCTGCGTGCTGCTTGTATATTTATCTATCACAGGGATTTATACGGTGCCCACAATTTACACAGCGCCACACATAGTATAGTCCCATCAGTCCCCACCCTTCCAATCGAAGGTCCCCACCTAATACATGAAGTAAACAAAAGCCCACTGACACCATCTCTCTGTATGTAGAACAATTAGAGAATGCTCTTATGGTACTGCAAATGGAATCCATGAGTACACTTACTGCTAAAATTTCTTCACAATCTTTAATGGAACAACAGGGCCACCAGCCTTCCATTAACCTATTTTTGATCCAGGATGGTCCAGGATGAAGGGACTTGAAGTGACTGCTGCCCATTGTGGGAGAAAGGCCCTCAATCTTCCTCCCACTGGGGGACACGAGTCACTGTGGCTTGGCGGGTTGTTGAGGAGGATTAAACAAGACCCCCCCTTTACCTCTGCCTTTGTGCCCTGTCTAATGTTTTTTGGGCCTGTTGTCCTTTTCTCTAGGACCTTGCTGCCTACCTTGGCCACGAAAAAACTTTCTGGCTGTCAGGTTTTTCTTTTTCTCTGGAAAAGCCTTTTTCCTATCGGCTGCGCATTCCAGTGCCTCTTGCAGTCCTGGGCCAAAAAGATGATCACCCGTAAGGGGAAGCCCACAAAGGCGCAACTTTGAGGCTGAATCACCTGACCAGGTTTTAAGCCATAGGCTTCTCCTGGCCAAATTCACTAAGGCCGAAGTCCTGGCTGTCATTCTTACCGACTCTGCGGAAAAATCAGCCAAAAATCCCACTACACGAAAAAGGACAGGGAAAGACTTCAAAATTTGATCTCTGGAGGTACCTGCCAACAAATGTGTTTGAATTTGTGCCCACCATACTTCCAGATTTCTGGCTACACATGTGCAGGCCAGAGCTGGTTTAAGATTCCCAACAGCTGAATCCCAGGCTCTGTGGAGAAGGATATCCCCTCTTTTGTCCAAATTGAACCAACCAATCCATGTGAATCCAGGAGAGACCATATACTTCTAGTGTTCCTGAAGGGTGTGTGCACTCACAGAGCAGACATATAATGTATATATGAAAAATAGAAATACCATCATATATTGGCCAGATGTATTGTGTTGTAGACCAGGGGTTTGCCAGTGCTGTCACATTTGTTGCCATCATTTCCCATGCTGACTTCAAACTGGATGGGGCCAGCAATGTCCTCGATCATGGTGGCAGAATGGAAGACAACTCAACAACCAAACTTTACCAGGCGCTGATATTTCTGGAAAGAGGACATCAGAGATAAAGAACTTTATTCAGGTTATTACATTACAAACAGCAGGGAACTCAGTGAGTGGACTGATCAAAACAAAAACTGATTGGATTCAACTATCCACATAAGTGAGGTGGATCCCTAGTATATTCTACCAGCAAGAACTCCCCTGCTGATAGAAAACACTGATCAGCGCTGTGCTGATGAAAAACAATCTTCCAACAAGCCTGTTCATTGGATCAACTTCCCCAAACCAGAACAACCAAAGATGGATCAAAATTGGGCTGGTCCCTGCTAAAAAAAACAAATTTGGATCCACGTATAACCAGCGTTAGAAGAATGTGTGGGCTGCCATTGCTGGCCACCTTCTGAAATGCTAGTTGCAGGCATAATGGAGAAGTTCATCTTTAAAGCTCACAGGAGAAACACTGAGGTGATCCAAGTTAGGGCTATTAGCACTTTGTTCTCACTTCCAGAACACACATACATCAGGGATTAGAAGGCTGCAAGGCTGTTGGGTCACTGCCAGGAGGGGAGAGCAAGTTAAGTGAAACTTTTATAGAAGAACTACAACTCATCATTGCTTCACCTGTGAAATTTGGGGATAAATGAATCCATGAGTCCTGCATCTCCAGTGGTCAGTGAGAGTGTGCTTTAAAGCTCTTTTACTGCATGTTAAGTATATATTAAAATCTGTGTCTTGCGGTTGTTCTGATTTGCGAACAGATCAGTTTCGGGACATCCCCATCTGTTGGTGAGATCCACAAAATACTTTGGGATGAAGAGACCAGTTGTCTCGATCTATCCGGTGGCGGCTGAAATAATCCGCCAGACAATTTTGTGTCCCCTTCAGGTGCACTGCTGTAATTGAAGCTAAATTCCCTTCTGCCCATGATAAAATCTCCTGGGCAATAGATTGAAGTATCTGGCTCCTCGTGCCTCCCTGTTTGTTGAGGTACGCGACTGTCGCGATATTGTCGGATAGAATTTGGAGATTGTGACCCTTGATTTCCGTCTGAAATGACGGCAAGGCTCTCTGAACTGCTAGCAGCTCTCTCTGATTGGATGAAGCCCTTGCTTCCCTCGAGGACCACTTTCCTTGTGCCACTGCGTTGCTGAGGTGGGCCCCCCATCCCCAGGAACTCGCATCCGTAGTGATCCTTTGGGATATAGGAATGGACCACGGGAGACCTCGTTAGGTGCAGGTTTGTCCTCCACCACCACAAGCTTCTCTTGACCCTGCTGGGTATCCAGACCCTTGATTCCACGGACTTTGCGTCTCAGTCCCAGTTCCTTAATAGAAACAGTTGTAATGGACGTTGATGAAATGTTGCCCATGGTACTGCGGGAAAGCATGAGGTCATCAGACCCACCGCTCTCAAAACCTGTCTCAGCGAGACCTACTGGTTGATCTGTAATGCTGACATAGTTTGGATCATTTTTGTAATCTTCTCCTGTGGAAGAAAAACTTTTTTGGTCTACCGAGCAAAAGTCGTATCCCAGATATGTCAATTTCTGGGCCGGAATTAAGGATGACTTCTCTACGTTTATTAACCAGCCTAGGGAAGTCTTGTACTGTCTAGGGGTCCGCTAACAACATTTGGTATGACTCTGCCACCACTAGGAGGTCGTCCAGGTGAGGGATAATAGTTATCGCCTCTAACCTTAGCGTTGCCAGCGCCTCCCCCAACACCTTTGCAAAAATGCGTGAGGCTGAGGACAGACTGAAGGGGAGGGCTTGAAATTGAAAGTGCCGAGTCTCTGTTCCCATCTTGACTGCTAATCTTAAGAATCTCTGGAAGGCTGGATGGATAGGGATGTGAAGGTAAGCATCCCTCAAATCCAAGGTGGTCATGAATCAGTTTGGGTAAAGCAGGTTTTTGATTGTGAATACAGTCTCCATACGGAAATGCTTGTATCCGATTGAACGGTTTAGAGACCGGAGGTTCAGGATAAGCCAATACTTATCTGATGGCTTTTTGATGACAAATATATAGGAATAAAACCCCTTGCCCTGATCTGGCTGGGGAACAGGGATCAGGACTTTTTGTTTTAATAAGTCTCCAATTTGGAGACCCAGAGCCTTCGCTTTCTCACGATCTTGGGGAGGAAAGTTGACCAATAACCCCTCCGGTGCTTGGCGAGAAAATTCCACCCTGTACCCATTGGTCACTAGGTCCAGGATGAAGGGACTTGAAGTGACTGCTGCCCATTGTGGGAGAAAGACCCTCAGTCTTCATCCCACTGGGGGACACGAGTCACTGTGGCTTGGCGGGTTGTTGAGGAGGATTAAACAAGACCCCCCTTTACCTCTGCCTTTGTGCCCTGTCTAATGTTTTTTGGGCCTGTTGTCCTTTTCTCTAGGACCTTGCTGCCTACCTTGGCCACGAAAAAAACTTTCTGGCTGTCGGGTTTTTCTTTTTCTCTGGAAAAGCGTTTTTCCTATCGGCTGCGCATTCCAGTGCCTCTTGCAGTCCTGGGCCAAAAAGATGATCACCCGTAAAGGTAAGCCCACAAAGGCGCAACTTTGAGGCTGAATCACCTGACCAGGTTTTAAGCCATAGGCTTCTCCTGGCCGAATTCACTAAGGCCGAAGTCCTGGCTGTCATTCTTACCGACTCTGCGGAAGAATCAGCCAAAAATCCCACTACACGAAAAAGGAGAGGAAAAGACTTCAAAATTTGCTCTCTAGAGGTACCTGCCAACAAATGTGTTTGAATTTGTGTCCACCATACTTCCAGATTTCTGGCTACACATGTGCAGGCCAGAGCTGGTTTAAGATTCCCAACAGCTGAATCCCAGGCTCTGTGGAGAAGGATATCCCCTCTTTTGTCCATCAGGTCCTTAAGCGTGCCCATATCATCGAACGCTAGGTCCGAGTTTTTTGAAACCTTTGAAAGAGGTGCGTCCAACTTAGGATTTTTGTTCCACGGCTGCGCTGTGTCCTCATCAAAACGAAACCTCCTTTTTAGGTTACCAGAAAAGAAAGGTTTTCTCTCTGGATTTTCCCACACCAGTTTGATAGTATCAATCAAGGAACTATGTACTGGAAAAACTCTAGACTTCTTCTTCTGCAAACCCTTTTACATAAGATCATGTTTGGATAATTGTACCTCCTCCTCTTTCAATTCAAGTGTAGTATAGATAGCCTTTAATAAGTCATCAACATCCTCTAAAGATAACTTAAACCTTGAGCCCCATGTGGATTCTCTATCCCTGGGCTCTATATCTGACCCGGATTCTTCCGGAGAAGAACGGGTAGATCTGACTTCAGCTTCAGAGTCTTCACTCTACGCTTGCCTGGGAATGCTACTGACTGAAGTCCTAATTGAAGACGGACCCTCAGCTGGAGTCTGAAGCTTGTCAATTAGTGTTTTAAATGAGCTAAAGGTAGACGCAAGCTCATCTCTAACAGGAGGCTACCGAGTCATCCTTTATCAGGCCTTCTATACAGGTGCGACAAACAGCTTTGCTCCATGAGGAGCTCAGTTTGTTGCGCAAACCGCACATTTCCTTTTTGGTGGCTGCGCTTGGGCCTTGTCCTGGGTCTTGGTCTGCAAGACAAAATAAATGACCCACAATAAAACTATCAGCCAGCCAATCACTCCGTAACACCACGTGCAGGAGGGAGGAAATGTGTCCCCTTACACCCACTACTACAGAGAGGGGAGGTGGAGGGGACACTCACAGGGATAGCGAGCGGGTGACCAAACACTCCAGGCTTACCTGTGAGGTGTTGGGGATCGTATCCACTGCCTCTGCAGGTACTGCCGAAGGATCCATCCTGCTCCACTTGGTCATCTACAGCCTCGCTGCTTTCACCAAAAAACACCAGCAGCCAGTGTCCCGTTTCCACCGTTATGAAGACTGGAACCGGCGTCTTCGGTGCCCAATGATGACGTCATATGCCCCGGAAGTGACCTCTCTAGGAACTTCCTGTGGGCCAGCTTGGAGCGCAGGAGTTCCGTCCCCTCGAGCGCCGCGGCTTCCTTTTTCCCCTGCATGTATCAGCCATGCTGTCAGCGGGAAAAGGACATAGCCGCTCTGCCTGTAGCCATTAGTGCAATGCACCGCGCTATGGGAGCCGACATCACCCCGGTCCTGGCCCTCTCCAGGCACTGAAAACAGGGGACAGAAGCACAGCCAACTTCCCCAGCGGAGATGCTGCTTCTGGCAGAGGAGAAAAGGTTAGTGACATGCCCCAAACAGCCATACAGAGCCATACCAGGAACATGTTACCCCCCTGTCTGGAGTAAATACTAATAACAGACATGGGGCCTGGAGGACCGCCCTTTTATCTGGTGGGGGTAATGTGTTTCCTTTCCTGGTAGGAGGAGCCCTAGGTCTCGTGGAGGCTCAGCCAGCCTTCTGACGTGGGTTCCTTCCCTTCTAGGCTAGTGGGCAGAAGAACTCTCACCACCCATAAGGTGCTCAACATTGTCAGCCAAGGTAGCACCTCCAAAACTAAAATGGCGTTCAACATGGCCACCCAGCAGGCCACGAGGTGTAGCCTATAATGTCAGATAGCATGACAACATGTTGTGCCCACCTGTGGAGTGGGGCCCGGTGGAACACCGCTACTTAGCCTCCGTGACCAGGGAGAAACGGAGCAGCCAAAGCTATCCCTGGCACGTGGCCAGGACCCAGCAGGGACATTGGAATGAACTTCACCATCAGGCAATCACCCACCGTCCCCCATAAAAGGTGAAGTGGGAGAGTCCATGGAGCCAGCGTCACCCCAGGATCATCCAACCTCCATAACTAGCCAGGGGACTGCACAGGCAGGCCAGATATGTGCAGGCAGGTGAGCCGCACATGTGGGGAGGGTGGGCGTGCAGCTCAATGAATGGCTACCCCCAAAGTCTGGAGTGAAGCGGAGGAGGGGACCCCACAGGGCCCGACCACCCCAAGGAGTACCCGTGCTAAATCCCGGGGAGGAAGGGAGGATCCCGGTTACTTACTTTGTAAACCCATGGAGCATTTGTGTGAGTTTCCCATGACAGATCCTCCTCTCCACTGAAGTGGGGGGGGCTGTCGGCCAGGGGTAACACTGACGTGGAGTACAGGTGCCCGGTCATATGTGTCCCTGTGAGACGTTGAACTCGCTGGCTGCCCTGGTCTAGGATGGGGCATAGTCATGGATGACAAAACGTGAAGCTAGCGGTCTGTGTGCATTTGCTAGTCAAACTGGGGTGACCACTGGATAGAATTATCCAGCCCAATGGTTAGAAGATCTCTGCAGGAAAATAAAAAATCCAGGAAAAATAAAAAAAGGAAAAAAGTTGTGGGAACACAAATCCCAGCAAAAAAATCCCATCCATAGTCCTGAAGACACTGGACTGGAGACCTAAAGCAGAGGGCCAGAGAAGGACTGCCCATAGGAGGAGCCAAGTTTTCTGCTGTCTAGTATCCTACTCCTGTAGGTGGCGCTAGAAAACCCTGCTTGTTTATGGATAAAGAAGAAGCTGCATCCGTCAATGAACGTAAGACAAAGAACCAGTAGAAAATTGGGATAGCGGCTAGGTCTGCTAAACATCTTCCCACTCATTACATTGCCATTTAGAGAAAATATAGCATAGCTCTCCAATAATATCAAACTTTATACATTAGTATTCCTGGCCAAAATATCAGCTGTTCATTTTCAGCATATTTCTACCTACATGCATATGGACGCAAAACAAATTCTAATCTCTTGAAATTAGCATGAGTGCGCATGCAGGATACTGAGCGACAAGCCAGATTTCTCATTCATACACAGGGCATGTTTATTGCACCTCATTACACATAGAGAACAAAAGGCTGCATTTAGATCAGTAAAAAACAAAGATGGGTCAGTATTTTGTCTGCTGCGAGGCCATAATGTTCTGCTATCTATAGGACTAATACAGAGCTAAGAATTACCTGTACAGCATCATCCCAGGAGATTTTCACTCCATCTTTGTCTATAGTGTCATCCAGTTTGGTTGAGAGTTGAACAAGGAATCTTCCTCTGTAAGCGACACCTTCTCCCTATAAAATGAAAACATCATTTACTAAAGTAAAATGGAGAAAAGTAGAGATGGGGACAGAGGCGGGGGACACTTGTCAGGTTTGTGTCTTATCTGCCCAGCATGCTTGGCCCTATATAGGGTCCACACTTGTCACATTGGGCATAACCTTGAAAGTGTCTTCTGGGGTGGGATGAACCACAGCCCTACATCTGTACACAACCTTGGGTTGACTACACAAATTGCACCGAGTGTTGAGGTGAACAAACACACAGTCCTGTTGCACAAAGCAACCTTACAGGCCATCTCCCTGGTGCAGGGTCCGGATAATGCAGGGTACACACATTCAAGCTTGGTTTTTTGTTTTCATTCAACCCAGTGGACTAAATGGAAAAAAATAAAAAGATATTTCTGTACTAAACAAGCAACATTAGTACAACAATCTCTCCCACTAGATTCCCTCACTACACTGATAATTAGGAGCCGCTAATCAATTCTTACACTGAAATTTGCTGTGATTACATTTCCTGGACATTTCCAAACCCAATAAACCATCGAAGGAAAACCGGCAGAACGGCCCTTCTGAAAAGACGGGAATCAGATCTCAGCAGAAGGAAATGTCCACCACACATGAGATCCTCCAACCTTTCCATTCTATATACAGGCACAGCAATGTTCCCGGCATTTACCTTCTTAGACACAATGCACAGCTCTTCCTGCGGCAGATATTCAAAGGAAAAGACAAATCTCCAATTAAATTGGCCTTTTCCATCTAAGGACTGATAGTGGACCTCGGTTCTTTGTGTATCCTCATGGCCAGCCATCCAACTGAAAACCAATAGACACACATTTCATCCAAACACAGGTAGAGGTCCTCAGATAGAGTTCTGCCATATAAAACTATTATAATAAACATAAAACCAACGCACTGACATTTCATTGTGTGATATCAGAGCTTCATGTATTGTATATAAATCACCATAATTTCCATATGTTCCAGGACTAACTTAGGTTCTAGGCAGCAAAAAGTGAAAGATTTATCACTAAGCAATCGTCCTTATCAAAGTTTTTTGACACCTAAATAGACATGTTCTGGTCTCATGGGCTATCTGCCCTCTATATTCATCCCTCATGTCTCCAGGAATATAGAAACTCTCTTCAGTATAAGTGAGGCTTACTTGTGGGAGGCTTGGTTGGCAGTCTCTATATAAGGACCTTTTTTCCACATGTTCCGGGACTAACTTAGGTACTAGTCTCTGGCAGCACATATAAGGCGAGCCTCTCACTAGAAGGACCAAGCTTGTGGTGGATATTCCTGTTGGCCTCCAAGACATCCAGCAAATGTTCCTTTCCCAAAAAGTCAACCGTTCTTTCTTCATAAATTGGTTGAGCCAATCCCTTCATAGTGTCCAACTCTTTTAGAATTTCCGTTGGTTTCCTCTGGTCTCACCACCGATTTATTCCAGTGCTAAAAAAAGATAGAAGAACATGGATTACTGACCTTAAAAGTCCATGTAAACCCTCATCTTGTAAAACAACCCATTCAGTTTAAAAGAAATGAAAGGTAAAATATTTGTGTATAGATATAAAAATGGGCCCTGATGGTATTGGGATAGAACTATGAGATTTAGTTGTTGGACCAACGGACCTTTTTTTACTTTTATAAAAATGTTTATTGAGTTTCCAATAATAAAATAGAGGATAACATCCAGATTAGTTATAGAGTAATTAGTAATAATAATACTAGATCAATCTAATAGATCGTTAAGGATGAAGAAATGGAACATCCATGTAAGGTCAGGTAGGACCCTGATTACCCCATTGGGTACTAACTGTAATCAGGTACTGACATTACATTGACCTCTTCCCGACCGCCCCATGTGTATGTACTGGTACGTGATTTCACACTTCTGGGTCTGAGGTGCACACGAGCGCCGCCATCGACTCGCATCTGCTGTGATTGGACACAGCAGGAGACAATCAGCAGGCCTGGTGGACTCAATTGAGTGGTAGAGATCCTTTGTTCTGCAGCACGTATGGACCACATTTTTTTGTTTCTCCCACTAAAATATAATATTTGCTCCACCAATCTAAAGCTTCTTCCTCCTGTAGAGGAAATGATTGGAGTCAGCAGGGTTCAGTCTGGTTGGTATTGCTGATCACACTGATCAATGTACACCGATCACATACAGGAGTACAATTTGTGCGTCTGCTGCTTTCCTTGGATGTGGTGGCCATTTCTCAGGTTCCCTCTCTGGAATTGAACCCCGATGATTCCCCGTTACCCATGGTCACCATGGTAGATGCAGAAAGTACCATCGAAGTTGATGGGGCAGACATCCGAATGTATCGCCGTCACAGGGATGTGCGATCGGCCCGAGGTTATCTAGAGTCACTAAAGCGGGCGGGGAGGGGCCCCGGATTAGTTTTGGTCTGATTAATGCATACATCTCTGGGGGTCAGCGCTCGTCGGCATGTATTAGCTCTAGAATTACCACAGTTATTCAATTAAGAGATGGAGCGATCAAAGGAACCATAACTGATTTATTGAGACATTAAATCAGGGGGTGCCAAGTGGGTGATATCGTGGGTAGGAGGGCGGGGTGAATATTCCCCTGAGATATGGGGGAAGGGTGAGTCTTGAAATACTCCAAAACTTCTAACAAACTGTAACGGACAACCCCAAATCTGCTCTGCAATAGTCCATGCTTCTCTCATGAATTGTTTCCTTTTATTCTATTGATTCTAAAGGGAACCCAGCTGATATCCAACATTGGCTGATGTACAAAAAGTGAAAGTTTTATCACTAAGCCATCATCCTTATCTAAGTTTTTTGACACCTAAATAGACATGTACTGGTCTCATGGGCTGTCTGCCCTCTATATTCATCCCTCATGTCTCCAGGAATATAGAAACTCTCTTCAGTATAAGTGAGAATTACTTGTGGGAGGCTTGGTTGGAAGTCTCTATATAAGGACCTTTTTTCCACATGTTCCGGGACTAACTTAGGTACTAGTCTCTGCAGCACATATAAGGTGAGCCTCTCACTAGAAGGACCAAGGTTGTGGTGGATATTCCTGTTGGCCTCCAAGACATCCATCAAATGTTCCTTTCCCAAAAAGTCAACCGTTCTTTCTTCATAAATTTGTTGAGCCAATCCCTTCATAGTGGCCAACTCTTTTACAGTTTCACTTGGTTTCCATGGGTCTCGCCACTGATTTTTTTTTTCAAATATATATTTTATTATTTTCCGAAAAGAAAGGGCAAGGCCCAAGAAATACAGAACAGTAGGGGGGGGGGGGTCACAGCCTCGCAAAATTACATCATAGTAATACATAAGATATCTTGAAAATTTGACATACACATTCTGTTCCATGTTACTATTATCCACATATACATATATTCCATGTTACTACAGCTCAGAACTTCAATTGCCGTGGGCAAATTGAGCAGTCAACAGTCTAGAACTCTGTTCATGTGTCAGTACCATAGCATCAAAACTTAGAGAAATAGAAAAACAAGTAAAAGAGAAGAAAAGGAAAGGGAAGGGGCGAGGAGAATTGGGGAAGGGGGGACGGGGGGGGGGAGGAAAGAGTGGGTGGGGTACTATGGAGGCAAGCTGAGGTCATTAGTTCTGTGAGTCATCTTCTATCGGCTGGGTCTAATAATTTCGGTTCCCGAAAAGTGTTTTGCCTTCTTCTGAATATTTAAACATATTCCAAAGTGTCCAAGTTTTCTGATAAGATGCTTGTCTGTTTTGGGCCGTCATTATTAAATCCTCCATTTTATTTATTTATGTCTTCTACTTTCCGTAACCACATCGATGTGGTTGGTGGGGAGTGTTGTTTCCACAGTATGGGTATACAGGACTTGGCAGCATTTGTTAGGTGTCGTGGTATAGATTTTTTGTAAGTTTTGATCGGCATGGAAGATACATGAAGTAGGAAAAATGCCGCGTCATTCGGGATCTGAAAGTCGGTGAATTTCTGAGAAATGGATCGTACCGCAGTCCAGAAATTTATCAAACTGGGACAGGACCAAAACATGTGTAGGATCGTTCCCACCTCTTCTTGACAGCGCCAGCAATATTGAGACGCATCAGTAAACGTGGTATGTAAGCGACTAGGTGTTAAGTACCACCTCGTCAAGATCTTGAAGTTCATCTCTTGTATTTTGGTGCAAATGGAGGATTTAAGGGAGAGAGCTATCATGTTTTGTTTCTGGACTGCTGTGAAAGTACGTTGGAGGTCTGTTTCCCACTTTATGATGCATGTCAGATCGGGCGGTTGTGTAGGTGTATTTAATAGGGTATACATTTTTGATAATACTTGTGGTATCGGTTCTGTGTCTGAGCATATCTCTTGGAACGCAGTCAGGGGTCTAGTGTAAGATTGAGGATTCGGAATTGCCTGGAGGAAATGGTGAATTTGAACTGCATTCCAAAATAGCAGCGTGAACTGACCTGCCGGGTCCACTAGTTCCTCAATAGAGGGCCATCTGTCCTGTCTCACAAACTGCGAAGCCCTAACGCATCCGGAGCTTCTTAATGTCTGAAATTGTCCAGATCCTATTCCAGGTGGAAAGTTAGGGTTTCCCAAAATCGGGGTCAAAGGGGATTCTATGGTCGTTAATGAGGTCTGTAAAGTAGACTGAAGGCATTGCTTTATAGTGTTACCTATGAAGGGGTGAGCTTTCAATTCCAATGGGAGGGAGTCATAGCACCACATAGCAGATTGCAAAGGTATGTTCGTTTGATGTTGCTCTAACTGTGCCCATAGTTTAAATTCCTTGTGTCTGTGCCAGTCTACCACTCTGCCTAAATGTATTTCTTGATAATACTTCCGTATGTCTGGAAGTGCTACTCCTCCATAGTGTTTTGGCATGGATAGTTGTGATCTGGGGATGCAGGGTTTTTTATCTGCCCAAACAAAATGAGTAAAAAGAGATTGCACTTGTTTAAAGTATGTGGAAGGTACTTTGATTGGCAGGGCTTGGAAGAGGTACAAGAATTTGGGTAATATACACATTTTGATTAAATTACATCTCCCAAACCAGGAGTGCAGTCCCCTATTCCAATCTTCCAATAGCAGTTTGGTTTTAATTAGTAAGGGAGGGAAATTGCTGTCATATATTAGTGCCGGGTCTGGCGGTACCTTCGTACCCAGATAAGTCAAGGCAGAAGTGGTCCATCTAAACCGGAAGCTTGATTGCAAATTCTTCTAATTATATTAGCTAACAATTTCCCACATTTATCCCCTGACTCATATGTTTTTTTGCGACCACATTGTAGGGCCGCTTTTGCCCTATAGTGTAAAAGATCAGTGATCTGTCGTCTAAGGGTTGATAGTTGTGTTTCCGATGATTGGGTAGGGGCGTGCTTGTGTCTGGCTTCTATAGTAGCAAGTTCCTGTAAAAGCTGTGACAGTATTTTATTTCTCTCTTTTTTGATACGGGCTCCATGAGAAATAAGGATCCCCCTCAGTACTACTTTGTGGGCTTCCCATAATATCCCCGGGTCACAGTCTGGAAGGTCATTTTCTTAGAAATAGAGGTTTAGTGCCTTAGTCACGTCGCAATTTCCGGGTTTTGCAGGAGGCTTTCATTAAGCCGCCAGAATCGATGTCTGGGGGAGGGAGGGTCCGATAAGCGATAACTCAGGAATATAGGTGCATGGTCGGACCAAGTCCTATTTCCAATTGAGGTTTGTTCTACAGAGTGTAGCTGTGTATGGGGAATCAAAAAATAGTCAATTCTAGTGAATAGTTGGTGCATGTGTGAGTAAAATGTGAAGTCTCTTTCCTCGGAGTGTTGCAAGCGCCAAACATCTATTAACTGCAACTTTTGAAGCGTTTTAGCTATTCGTTTGAGCTGGTTCGGTGGAATCGATGTTTTACCCGACGACGTATCTACCGAGGGAATCAGTGGAGTATTGAAGTCACCTCCTACAATTAGTTGACCTTCTCTAAAATCATTTAGTTTCTCTAATGTCTCTCGTAAGAACGTGGCTTGTTGGTCATTAGGGGCATATATGGTTGCAAGCGTCACTTTAACAGTGCCAATTGTGCCTTTGAGGAGAATGTATCTTCCCTTCGGGTCTATTATTGAGCTCTGATGCTGCCATGGGATCTTACTTGAAATTAGAATGGAAACTCCTTTGGATTTAGAATTCGGGTTCATGGAGTGATAAGCTATGGGAAAGTGTCTGTTTTTTAAGTATGGTAGTTTGTTAGTCTTAAAGTGTGTCTTTTGGATAAATGCTATATCCGTGTGGTTCCTCCTTAGGTCATCTATTAACATACGTCTCTTCTCTGGTATATTAAGTCCTTTTACATTTAGGGACATCACTTTAATTTTGCTGGCCGCCATAGTATATTAGGACGGGGGAGGGAGGGGGGGAAGGAAGGGTAGGGATGGATCAAGGGAGGCAAGAAAAGAGGGGGAAGGAGGAGAGAGAAAAGAGAGTGAAAGTAGGAAGAGTATAGAAAGAATTAGCAGAAAGTTATAAGTCACAAACAAGGCCTAGTGTCTTGTCTGTTACGTTTCCCTTAAATTATGGTAATTTTTTTATTTTGCATATAGCACCTGGACGGCATAAGATCTACCCCCCAGGAGTATATGTTACCTAGTCGGGAGGGAGGAAGGACAAGGCTCAGAAGGAGAGCCTCCCGTCCGCCCCCTCACCCCAGCATGTCTAACTAATAAAACTATAGATAGTACTATGCATCTCTATGAACATATAAACATAATAATAACTCCATAATACGAGTGAACAGACATTATGATCACCCCTTTGCAGTATGGCAAACTAGAAAATGAGGTCGTTTCCCCGCCACATCTCAGCCTATCAAGTATACCAATCCATTGCTAACTATCATGGCTCAGTAGATCTTTACGACTAAGACTAGATGTTATTGGCTGCAGAAAGCATTGAGATCTTTCTTTGTGTTAGCATATATCTTACTTCTAATAGAAATCTTACAACACAAGGCACAGCGTCATGGCTGCAGGGTGAATACCTCGTATCTCCACTAATTTAGGAGCCGATATGTTTCCCCACGGAGCCATCAAAAATAGGCTCTGCAGGCCGCTTCTCTGCTCTAACCTGTGAGGGCAAGTGATCATAAGTGCTCTTTACATACAACCTTTCCACTGTAGCTGTTGGTCTTATAGCCAGACAAACCCATGCAAGCTTTTAGGCTGTTAGCTGGCAGTTCTGTAGAGTTTTGGGCAACAAGTCCTGGTGAGAGAGATTTTAATGTTCGAGCCCAACGTCTTAAGAATCTCGCAGTCTATAACAGCAATCCCACAATGTTGTGGCTTTTGCATAGCGTTTCTTCTCCCGTCAAGGATGGGATCTCCAGCATATTCTATGAGATGCCAAAAAAAAAAAAAAAAGTAGCATCTGCAGGTGTAGGGCTGAAAGTTCTGTCTGCCCAAAACGGTGGTCTGAATGATCTGTCTCTCAGCAAGACTCAGCTAAGTTTCAGACTCCTGTGCAATTAAGGTGGGCTATTAACCAGCAATGCGGGAAATGAGCGATCAAATTCAAACAGTGAGAAACTAAATAACTTGATCGTCATTCCTCTGAACAGAAAAGCGTTGTGCAAATATAAAGGCCTCATGACTCACTTGCGTCCTCCTGTGAAGGTGCTCTGGGTCGACGGCGGTTTCTTTGCTGTCTTGGTGGTAAGTTATTCCCCATTCTCGGCATAGACGGTCTCGGGAGAGGGCCCAACCAGTCCGGAATATCTATCGGGTCTGCATCAAGAAAAGTGAACAGAGCTGGTAGGGCGTCTGGCTTGCGTAAAGTGAAGGATCTTTGGTCTTTTTTAAATGTAGCAGATAAGGGGTAGTCCCAGCGGTAAGTAGCTCCTTTTTGCCTTGCCAGATCAAAAAGTGGCTTCAGAATTGCAGGCCACTGTAGTGTTGCACGAGAGAGGTCTGGAAGGATCTTGACCGTGACGCCATCTAATTCCGGGTCTCCTGCTTCCCAGGCCTTGTGTAGGATCTGTTCCTTGTGTACATAATGGTGGACTCTGCAAATCACACCTCTGGGTCTCAGGGGGTCAGCTGGTTTGGGACCCAAGGCTCGGTGAATTCTGTCTAGTACGATGTGGTCTGGCAGATCTATACCTGGTAGACTGTGGAAGATTGCTATTGCCGCGTCTGCTAGGTCTTCAGGCCCCGTGGCTTCTGGGAGTCCTCGGAGGCGCAGGTTGTTCCTGCAACTTCGGTCTTCCATTTCTTCCAAGCGCAGTATCTGCTCTTGCAGTGCCTCTGCTTGTGTGTCTTGGGTTTCCTCTACTTCCGACATTCGGCGCTCTAATGCTGCTAAAGAGCTTTCCCCTGTCTCTAATCTGGTGGCTAGGGCACTGACATCAGCTCTCACTGCCTTCATTTCCTTACGGTGTGTGGCTTCTACCGTAGCTATGAGGGCCGTGATGTCTGCCTTAGTAGGCAGTGCTAGTAGGATAGAGTGCAACCCTGCATCTTCTTCAGGGGTTCGGGAAGGGGGTTGTGAAAACTCACTGTGACCGGTGCGGAGATCTGGAGGGAAGCCAGCAAAAGTGTCAGTCAGATGTGCTTCTTGGTGCGGTGATAGGGAACCGCGCGCTGTCTGTCTCCCTGAATGTTCTCCTCGTGGTGCCGCCATCTTGAGCTCCAGGGAGCCGAGAAGGGAGAGCTGAAATCGCCTTCTAAGTTCGTTAGATGTAGGTGGTTGTGGAGTAGATTTAGTCAGTTTACTGCTCTTCTTCACCGCCTTCTTTCTGGAGAATTGCATAGTTTGAGATATGAACTGAATTAGCTGAAGTGAGGGTGAGACGGCCGGGAGCTCAGACACTGCACGTCTCTATTCAGCCATGTCCAGGCCACGCCCCCCCGGCCACTGATTTAGTCCAGCGTTGTGGGAGGCTTGGTTGGAAGTCTCTATATAATGACCTTCGTTCCATATGTTCTGGGACTAACTTAGGTACTAGTCTCTGGCAGCACATATAAGGCGAGCCTCTCATCAGAAGGACCAAGGTTGTGGTGGATATTCCTGTTGGCCTCCAAGACATCCAGCAAATGTTCCTTTCCAAAAAGTCAACCGTTCTTTCTTCATAAATTGGTTGAGCCAATCCCTTCATAGTGGCCAACTCTTTCAGAATTTCCGTTGGTTTCCTCTGGTCTCACCACCAATTTTTTCCAGGGCTAAAAAGAAATAGAACATGGATTACTGACCTTAAAGTCCATGTAAACCCTCATCTTGTAAAACAACCCATTCAGTTTAAAAGAAATGAAAGGTAAAATATTTGTGTATAGATATAAAAATGGGCCCTGATGGTATTGGGATAGAACTTTGAGATTTAGTTGTTGGACCATTAATGGATCTTTTTTTAAACTTTTTTTAACAAGAAATTTTTTGGAGTTTCCAATAATAAAATAGACGATTAGTTATAGAGCAATCAGTAATAATAATACTAGATCAATGTAATAGTTAAATCATTAAGGATGAAGAAATGGAACATCCATGTAAGGTCAGTTAGGACCCTGATTACCCCATTGGGTACCAACTGTAATCAGGTACTGACATTACATTGATCTCTTCCCGACCGCCCCATGTATATGTACTGGTACGTGATTCCACACTTCTGGGTCAAAATGGCACGCCACAGGCTACCCGCTCCTGCTGTGATTGGACACAGCAGGAGCCAATCCATGAGTCCGTTATTAGAATCACTATCAATTCTAATAACTTTACATAATGCAGCAACATCCACACATATAGGACACCCAACATTACAGGGGATTTATTCTTTATTTATTTTGCTTTGGTTACATTAAAAAAAAATCAGAACTCACCGGAATGGAAAACATGAAGAGCAGAATGAAGACGAGTAAGGGCGACACGATGAGGGCGATGATGAACTTTTATATCTTCTATACATCGCATATTTCATGCTTTTCATCGGGTTTGTTATCCACAGAAAGGATTTGTCTGGCCGCCTTCATTGTGAAAGAAATCCTATTCATCGCACTAACAGAGGAAAAGACTTCAATACTTTACACTGAGGAGGAGAATACGAGGCAAAGAATGATGACGTTTGTGTGAGAAGTAAAGAGGTATAAAAGGATAGTGGATGGAGAAGAGCGGAAGGTGACCCCAGAGTGGGCGGAGTCTGAGCTGGCACAGGATTCCAGGACCAATGACTGAGAAGAAGAATGGATTACTTTGGTGGATCCAACATTCATATTGGGTTCTTCGTGGCCTCTGCCAGCCGGCCTCTCTTCAGCCTCCTCCTCGGTCAGTATCTCCAGGATCATCTCCAGTTTTCTCTTTGGGGAAATGAAAAGAGGTTGATGACATTTCACATAACGCTGCGTCCTGCTTGTATATTTATCTATCACAGGGATTTATATGGTGCCCACAATTTACACAGCGCCACACATAGTATAGTCCCATCAGTCCCCGCCCTCAAGGAGCTTCCAATCGAAGGTCCCCACCTCATACATGAAGTAAACAAAAGCCCACTGACACCATCTCTGTATGTAGAACAATTATGGATTCCATTTGCAGTACCATAAGAGCATTCTCTGAGTACACTTACTGCCAAAATGTCTTCACCATCTTTAATGGAACAACAGGGCCACCAGCCTTACATTAACCTATTTTTGAACAAAGAGCCAGCTTGCAATCTTTGCGTGAACATTGTTCTGAAGGCCGATTTTTCGGGAATAGTTATTCTGCCTAACTTAAGTTTGAGAGAACCTAGACAAGAAAAGAAAAATAATTTTATTATCCACTGAACTGTGAGTTGTTCATTACCGGCCACTTTCACTCCTTAGTGCCCAGGCCAATTTTCAGATTGTATTTTTTGCTAAACAAACTAAAAAAATGCCAACATTTTTGAAAAAAAAAGTTTTTCTCAGTTTGTCATAAAATGTTGTTTTCCCTTCACTGACGGGCACTTATGAGGAGGCTCTGATATGTAGAATTGATGGGCACTGACAGGCAGCACTGATGGGCAGCACTAATGATGAGGTACTGATGTGTTACTGACAGGTGTTACTGCTGGGCACTGTGGTGGGCACTGTGATGGGCACTGTCAGTCTTTTATTATGGGGACGCTGCAGGGCACTGTGGTGGGCACTGGCAGTTTTTTGTTATGGGGACACTGCTGGGCACTGTGATGGGCACTGTCAGTCTTTTATTATGGGGACGCTGCTGGGCACTGTGATGGGCACTGTGGTGGGCGCTGGCAGTCTCTTATTATGGGGACACTTATTGGCATGTGATTGGCACATCTGAGGGGGTTGTGCTGATAATCAATGTTCTGCCGCTGATCGGCTCTCCCTGTCAGCGTGAACCGAGGAATGACATTTACCGGCACTTCCTGGTTCATGCGATGATCAGCTGTGATTGGTCACAGCTGATCACGTGGTAAGAAGCCTCTGACAGAGGCTCCTCATCACGATCGGAGATGCGGTGTGTCAGACTTGAGACGCCACGATCGGCGCGGGCCAGCATGTTATCCTGCTGGACGTCATATGATGCCCAGTCAGGATAACAGAACCATTCCCTACAGCCAGAACCTAACACGTAGGTACTGGCTGTAGGGAATCGAGCGAATCAGAGGTTGGGGGTGAAAACTGGTGGCGTGTAGAATAGAATTGCCGGATGTCGGCTTGCGGTATAGGGAGCTGGTTTGTGAGCCATCTTGTTGCTTATGGATTGTCACATCCAGGAAAGTGATCTCATGTTCATGGAATGTCACAGTGAAAGTAAGATTAAACGGGTTGGTGTTCAACTTTTGCATAAAAGCTTGAAGATTGGGGGGCGTGGCCTGAGGCGGCATGGTGTAGGATGCTAGGGAACAGAGCTCAGCCGGCCGTGTATCCGATATATCAAATCCTGGGACTATTTGAAAAGCTGACCACCCAAAAATCATCCCCACTGCTTTGGGAACCCCCCTGGATCATGTCACCACCGGGAAAAAAAAACGCTTCTGCGGTTGTAAAGCTGGGACAGTACCGCCGACACGGAGCTGAGACTCAGGGAGAAGATGGCCCCGCCATGCAGGGGGAGGAGGGAGCCGTCGGAGCAGATACCACCAAAGTGCTTGAAGCCATAACAGCATGCCAAGAAGCAATAGCAGCCTGCCAGACCACTGTCACAGCTAAGATTGAGGAGGTGAAGGTCGACATCTCTCTTGTGAGACAAGATTTTCAGAAGCTGAGAGAGAGAGTGACGGAGGCAGAGACTAGGCTGAGCAATGTGGAGGACTCACTCCCCCCGCTGCAGAACTCCACAGCAGAACTGCAATCCCAGGTAAATCAGCTCCTGCAAAAGCAAGATGAGATCGAAAATAGATTAAGGCGATGCAATTTAAGATTTATTGGCCTCCCTGAGGGAGCAGAGGGGAAAGATCCCCCCACATTCCTGGAACATTTGCTATGTGATACATATGGGAGAGATGCCCTCTCCCCTACATTTGTAGTCGAGCGTGCACACCGACTGTCCGGGAAAATGCCACCTGCTGGAGCACCCCCACGCACGTTTATAGCAAAGTTCCTTAACTTCAGAGATCGTGACACCATTCTTCGTCTCAGCAGGGAAAAAGGCAACATTCCCTTTGGTAACAAGATGATCGCAGTCTTTCCAGATTTTTCCGCTGAGGTACAGCGCAGAAGGCGAACCTTCACGGAGGTCAAAAGGCGTCTCCGAATAAAAAATATAAAGTATGCTATGCTTTTCCCAGCACGTCTACGCGTCGAAGGAGAGGACCGGGCGCACTTTTTTGAGGATCCAGAGGCGGCCATTACATGGCTGGAGCAGAGGGACGCACACAGATAAGTGACATTATCATCCTCTCATGTCTTTACTGAACCCTCACTTACTTGCGGGGGAAACAGGACACAAATCTTCTGCAGCTTAGCAAAGATGGTACCCCTACCAGACATGGCACACACTGACTCTGACTTTTTCCCTCACTTTACCCCTAACAGTGAAATAGTGAGCCATGGCCGTAGCATGGCACGCTGCTACTATTAACCCCTACTATGCCATTGAAAGGGTCATACTTGTGTGTGTTACATGTTACAGTATAAATACCTGTTCGTCAGAGAAAAGTTCTGAATTGGTAATAAGCCCACGAATGCAATAATCTGAATGCCTAAACAGGTATCACGGGTATATACCTGACGTATATCCGCAAGATACCTGCTCCCCACCATACCTATTGGAAATACATACCTGGTCAACAAACTTCACTCAGGATCATTTAGACAACTACTTTCATATGTCAGTAAATAGTCCACATTCATTACCGGCGGAGGATGATTTCCCCTTGAAAATCTCACTAATGAAGGTGAGCTAAGTCCTGAGATGTGTAACGTTACTCAGCGCAGTTTCGCCCCACACATCAAAACCCATGACCTGAGATGGAATAATCTATTCACTGTTGTGCTAATCTGCTTTTACGTCTGTAACACTACTCAGTTTTTACCAACCGCAGTGATCACACTTATTAGTCGGTTTTTACTGAATCTTTTCTCCTCAGGTCGGACATTGTTCATGCCACGTTGGCAGTTTGGGATGAAAGCCCGCACTAGTTGGGGGTTGAGCAGGGCGGGGAGGGGGGTGGGGGGTTTTCAACAATGGAGAAAATTGATATGTTGCTATGTACTAACCACATGTTTGCATCACCATGACAGATACAATTTATTATTTGAAACTGTTTATTGCCCGGAGATCTGTGCCGCTGTGTTTGCTATGGTGGGCTCTCTGAGGCCTGGGGCTCGTCATCTCTATTACCTACCTCAATGGCCACCCTGAAACTGCTCACGTGGAATGTCCGTGGTATTAGAGATCCGATCAAGAGGTCAGCAGTATTTACACAGCTTAAAAAACAAAAAGCAGATGTAATAGCTCTGGTGGAGACCCATGCGGAAGGCATGCTCACAGAACACTCAAACGGCCTTGGATAGGGTGGGCTTTCCACTCGGTACATACCACACATTCCAGGGGTGTGTCCATTCTAATTACCAAAACCACGCACTTTGAGCTTCAGGGTTCGGAGATTGACCCACTTGGTAGATACGTGTTCCTAAGGGCCAAACTATATGGGGAACTGGTACTCCTGTTAGCGTTCTATGTCCCTCCACCATTCACCTATGAGGTAATCACTGTTGGGTTTGACTATATGGCTATGTACCCTACTATCCCAGCGATATGGATGGGGGATTTCAATAATGTATTAAACCCAGCGATAGATAGAATGAGTAGCTCAATACCTCTGTTGCCCTCTTCCTATTTAACTAGATTTGCTAGATAACTTTAACCTTATTGACACTTGGAGGACCAGAAATCCCTCCACCAAAGCCTATTCTTGCTTCTCCACATCCCATCGTGCTATGTCCCGAATAGATCTCATACTGATGTCTAAAACTCTTATTCCCAGGCTTGTAGATACAGGGTTTTCTCCTCGATCACTATCAGATCACTGTCCCTACTGGGCCTCGGTCGCTTTGTCTTGTGGCCGTCCGCCAGCTACATGGAGATTAAATCCTTTTTGGCTGACGTTGCTCCCAGAAGATGATGACCTCTCAGAGGAATGGGAACAATACTTCAAGACAAATGATGACTCGGCCACAGTACAGTAGGTATGGGAAATGTTTAAACTGCACGCCCGCATGACTCTCACTAGGCGCATTAACCAAATTAAAAGAGAATCTGAGTTGAATATTGATAGGGCAGAGGAAAGGGTACGGGAAGCAGAGAGAGGGTTTCTTAATGATCCCACTGCTGATAGAGCTAATGCTCTTAAATTATGCTCGAGAACACTTAATCAATTGCAGTATGAAAAATCCAAACGGAATTTTTTTTTCCACAAACAGAACTCATTCGAATATGGGGAAAGGACTGGGAAGCTTCTGGCCCATCTAGTCCATTGTGAGGAGAGACCTCCTGTGGTGATTTCACTACGCTCCTCTGATGATGTACTGGAGACGGAACCTAGCAAAGTCTCTGATTTATTTAGGGACTTCGTCAGTAATCTATATAGGACCACAGTCACGAATGACACATCCAACATGGAGTCCTTCTTGGAGGGACTGATGATTCCTCAACTAAATGCAGAGCAGGTGGAGGAACTGGAGGCCCCAATAACATCAGATAAAATATCCAGCAGGATTCCCCAAATCTAAGGCCCCGGGGTCTGATGGTCTGCCTGTGGAATTTTATTCCACCTATTCGGACCTACTAATCCCTAGGCTCCTTAAACTATACAATGCTATCTTTGAGAACTCTGAACTGCCTGCTTCAATGCGAGAAGCAACTATTGTTGTAATCCCCAATCCGGGTAAGGACCCACATCTCCCGGAGTCCTACCGTCCTATATCTTTGCTTCAGGTGGATGTGAAGATACTCGCAAAAGTGCTTGCCATCCGCCTGAATAAGGGTATCTTGTCCTTAGTGCATAGTGACCAGGCTGGATTTATGCCAGGTAGAAACACCTCCTTCAATCTCAGAAGAGTATTTATCAATTTACAGGCCAATCATGATTGTCAGGGATCCCGTGTGATTGTAGCCTTGGACACAGCCAAGGCATTTGATTCAGTAGAGTGGAGATACCTATGGACCTGTCTTGGCAGCTTTGGTTTGGGGCCCAAATTTATAAAATGGGTGCAACTTTTATATCAAACCCCGGTTGCAAAAGTGTTGGCCAATGGTTGGCCATCTGGGCAATTTCCTTTGACCAGAGGTATAAGGCAAGGGTGTCCTCTGTCGCCGCTGCTATACGCGCTGGCGGCAGAGCCACTCGCGATAGCTATTCAAGCACACCCTGGGATTATGGGACTCGGTAGAGGAGAGGTGATCGACACACTTCTTTACCTAGATGATTCAGTCAATTCCTTACCGTTAGTGCTAGACCTAATTAAACAATTCGGCATGTTCTCTGGTCTTCGAATAAATTGGGACAAATACTCCCTCTGGATAGTTTTCCACCACCTAGAAGCAGGGCCCTATTACCTTTACAAAGGGTAGATGTTATTAAATACCTGGGGGTGAGGTTGACTAGAGACCCAGCAGACTATATACCATTAAATATAAACCCACTTTACGAAATGCTTAGACAAAAAACTCAGATTTTGGCACGTCTCCCCCTGGGAGTAATGGGCCGTATAAACATAACAAAAATGGTTCTTTTACCTAAAATTTTATACATGATACGGCACTCACCAGTATACTTAACTCTCAGACACTTTAAGCTAATGGAAGCTATTCTAAAACCATTCATATGGGGCAATAACAGGCACAAAATTTCCTGGCATAAGTTGAAAAACCCAACAGATTTAGCTGGTATGGCCCTACCGGACTTCAACATATACTATATGGCAGCCCAACTAGCACAAATATTTCATGTGGATAAGGTGGATAGGGAGAGATTCCTTGGTTTTCTATGTCCAGAATGGTCTCGCAAGACCCAGGATTCAATAGTAATGATAACAGGGGGAGCGAGGGGGGTGGCGAGATTGGATAACCGTAGATCACTATTGTACCAATATAGGAGGATATGGAAACTTGCTTCGGATTAGTTGAGCATACCAGCAGTACATGACTTTACCACTATATGGCACAACCCAGACCTGCCTGAGTTCTTTACGATCCCAGACAGTGAGGTGTGGAGCTCCAAAGGGATTTTTTACTTGTCTCATATCATCAGTAACGGTAAACTGAAGAGCTTTGACAGGTTAAAATCTGAATTTATGCTCCCAAACCAATTATTCTTCAGATATCTGCAGCTTCGCCACGCCTTTCGATCACAATTCCCCACAGAGGATTTCATCTCAGTAGGCAATCCCCTCATGGAATCAATAAAATACCCAGACCCCAAAAAATTGATCTCCCAATTTTACATTATGCTGACAACACCGACAGCAACCAAAATTGCTTATGCACTGAAATCTAAGTGGGAGAGAGAGGTGGAGATGGGCAATGATAGGGTTGAAATAATGACTTAGAGTTCCACTTTAATTGTTTCTGCTTTTTCTTACCTGTGTACGTATCAATTGTTCTATTTTAATTGTTTGTGCTTTTTCTCTTCTGTGTACGTATCAATTGTTCTATTTAAATTGTTTGTGCTTTTCTCTTCTGTGTACGTATCAATCTGTATCTAGATGGAATTTGGAACTGCTGAATAATCATTACATGTTCGCTGATAAGAAACTCTTTGTACCTTAACCTCATTTGGTAATGCCGATAAGATTATTGCTTGTAGAGCTGCCTATAAAAGAAGTAAAGGGTGGAGTCCTTTATGCTCAGAACTGTGATACAGACATACCTGACTCCGTGTCATCTTTCTTATAGAAGCAATAATTTGACAAAGCAATATAAACTTAAAGCAACTTATTTAAAAGTTGAACCTAACATTTTGGCGCCCGGAGCAGGGACTCACCAAGTTGCTACAAGAGGTGGCTGAGCTACGCTGACGGAACGAAAGGACAGGCATTCCGGGAACCACAGATCAAAAAAAACCTGGCCAGGTAAGAAAAAGATTTATTTTTCTTATATTCTGTGCTCCCCTGATTTGTGCCTATCCGTTCTGTCAGTTACGGTTCTCCTGGTTTTAAAACACCAGCCTCTGTAGTGGTGAGTCTAGAATTACTGCATATTTTAGTTTATATTGCTGGGATTATTTGTTTATTTGTTGTCTGTCTTTCTGTCTTGTTGAGAAAGTGAATGAGCCTTGTCAAGGATGGTATGAGTTAGAAGGGGATTGCCGAACTAAGCAACGGAATGCGCCTTACCTCACATGATTGGGAACTTGAGGGCTTGTGAGCTTGGGGGTCTGACGCTTATGCTTAACCTCACATCTAACTCATAAACCATAGACGGGTTGAGAGTATAAGCCCTGTCTGCTCCATAAAGCAGGGATAAGAGTGCATGAGAGGGACCCCAGATACGAGGGGGGAATAAGATCTCCATAAAGTCCGGAGAGCTAGTCGGATACCTGGCCACTTAAAGGAATGCTTGTATATGTTGTAGCCGCATTTTTGTATATGTTGTAGCCGCATTCTGGTTTGTTATTGGGCTAGCATATAAAGTAATTATTTGTTATTGGGCTAGCATATAAAGTAATTCGGTTTCAGAAATCTCATTCCGGAGAGGTTTTTAGTATTCTAGCACCCTAGGAGGAAGGCAACGAGGAACTAGTGTAACTTAGCTGGTTTGTTATTGGGCTAGCATATAAAGTAATTATTCATTCTTGTATATGTTGTAGCCGCATTACATTGTACACTAAGTGTCCCACACGCTACCTAGGCAGGACTGTTAGAATGGGCCAGAGGAACACAAAACCCCGTCAGGGAATTGTGGCGCACTATACGGTGCCACAGATAATTAAGAACATTTATGGGAAAACCGAAGCACAGGACTTAAAGGATGTCCTTCGTAAATTTAAGGTGAAAGGAGCAGCGGGCTTAGACCCGGATGTATGGAGTGAAATAAAAAGGGACAGACAAGGAGAGGTGTTAGAGAAGCAATGGATGCGTCAGGTTCAATGCTTAATTAAGGTCTCAAATAGAGCAAAAGAAGAGGGGTGGAAATATAATCCAGACTGTGATGATTGGGATATGAAAGATAGAAGAACAAAAAATGTTGAAATTTTAAATAATCCCAGCTCAGCCATCCCACCCCCATACACTGACGTAGAACGCAAACCACACAAGATATATCCTGTACTTGAGGGGAGAGGATGGGTTTGTCAGGATTGTGGAGCACAAAACCCAGAATGGGCAGTAGAATGTGTGCATTGTGGGGCACAAAAACCTCATCCAGAAACTGTAGCTCCCGTACGCACTGATACACGCATTGTTCAGGTAAACAATCCAGAATTTGGACAAGCAGCCCATCCAAATGCCCCGCCCACTGTCACTCGTAGAATGCAAATAAGGATATGGGCACCGTGGTCGGCAGACACCCTTATGGCATTAATACAGAGCGCCCCAGACCCGGTAGCAAAGCCAGCTGCTTTTTGTAGATTTGTGACACAGTTAATGAATACACATGAAGCGACCTGGCAGGATGGGGAGGATCTATGCAGACACAAAATGACTCTGACCCTGTTTAACCAGTTTATGACAGAAATAGGTCCACACAGACCTGCAGGACAAGTTGATGGGGATAGCAACCTGGAGGCAGGACATGTCAGACATATAGACTCAAGGGCCCCTTTTATTGCTAGATTAGAAGCTTTTTGTCAGGCAAAACAACAGGAGAGGGGGTCCATATCACCTATGAAACAAATGCCAGGACAGACTGTATCAGAATTTTACTTATCTATGGAAAGTATGATGGCAGATGAGGGATTGGATTTGGCCCTGCCAGTCACAATCCGAGCCTTCAATAGACAATTTATGGAGGGATTAATTCCACAGATAAGTGAGAGACTGAAAGCCTGCACACCAGAGTGGAGGGCAACTAGAGATAGAGGGACGTTGTTACAAAAAGCGCAAGGCATAGAGGCGGACTTAGCAGAAACCAAAGGGAGGAAATCTCATGCTATCAACGCACTCGGGGGTTCCCAAGAGCAAGGTAGAGGTTCCTTTCGCAAACCCCTTACCTGTCACTACTTTAACAAGATTGGTCACATCAGACGCAACTGTAGGAAAAGAATAAGGGATGAAGGAGAGGAAGGTGTTGATTCTCCAGTTAATCAGAGAAGGAACCAGCCCAGGGGCAACAAAAATAGTCATATCAGGCAGCAGGGAGATGGTCCACGAGCATGACTCGCCCCGGTTTTAGAAAAATCCAAAACAACAATGCTTAAGACAAATATAACGGTTGGTAATAAGAAAATCTCTTGTTTAGTCGATACAGGAGCTTCACGCTCGTTACTTTCTGACTCTGAACTACTCCCTGGCCAAAAATCACCTGACACTTTACTAATAACTGGATATGATGGCATTTTAGCCGACGCCCCGCTTACAAAACCTCTGAAAGTTAAAGTAGGAAACCACATGTTCCTTTCACGCTTTCTGGTATCCAGAGGAGCCCCCACTAATTTGTTAGGAGCTGACATTTTGCAGAAAATAGGAGCTAACATTACCTATCACCCAGATGGCACTGTCACCTTAGCTATAGGGGATAATCAAGAACACATGGAGATGTGTAACCTGATACAATACCTAGAGGAGGAATCGGAATTGTCCGGCCCACCTCCTTCAGACTTAGATCAGATTTTGTCGTCCCTTCCAGGAGAACTATGGGAGAAACATCCAGCTGATGTTGGACTTTTGCCCATACCTCCGGTTACCCTACAGCTGATTCCAGGAGCAGTGCTTCCCCAACAAAAGCAGTATCCACTTAGTGCACCCCAAGAGACGGCCATAGAAATGCAGGTCCAATCCTTCTTAAAAAGTGGAGTTCTAAAAGAGGTAAAATCACCGGCAAACACTCCCTTGTACCCGGTTAAAAAGAAATCAGTAGCCGGTAGTCCGGTTAAGTATAGAATGGTCCAAGACCTTAGAGCGGTCAACAAAATACTAGCCCCGATGACACCTTTAGTACCCAATCCACATACATTACTGTCACAAATACCATCAACCAGTATGTACTTTACGGTTATAGATTTAGCGAATGATTTCTTTTCCGTCCCGCTTGCTGAAGAATGCCAAATTTGGTTCGCATTTTCAATCAAAAATCGACAACTAACCTGGACACGCCTACCTCAGGGTATGGCGCATTCACCTACCTTGTATTCGCAAGCATTGCAAACGGTGTTGGGAGAATGGGTACCACCAGATTCCTGTGTATTGTTACAATATGTGGATGATTTATTGTTATGCTGCCCTGACAAGGAAACTTGTTTGGCCACCACCCTTAATTTGTTACGATTTTTGGCAGAAAAAGGTTGCAAGGTTAATAAGAAAAAGTTACAAGTGTTTCAGAAAAAAGTTATCTTTTTGGGACATTGTATATCACAGGGTACGAGACATCTCACTGAGGAGAGGGTTCAAGTGATAGAGGGAATGTTACCCCCACGGAATTTCAAACAATTGCGTATGTTTTTAGGTATCGTGTCATATTGTAGACAATGGATACCACACGCTAGCACTTTGATGCAGCCATTATACGATTGTTTGAAAATTGAACCGTATATGCTTACAGAAGTAGCTTATGAGTCGTTTATCACTTTGAAAAAGTTGTTGATTTCTGCCCCGGCTATTGGTATACCAGATTACACCAAGATATTTAATCTGTACATTGCTGAGATCACTGGACATGTCACAGGTGTTCTGACACAGGCACATGTAAAACAAAGACCAGTCGCTTACTTTTCAGCAGCATTAGATCCAGTATCTAGAGGTTCACCGTCTTGTGTACGGGCGGTAGCTGCAGTGTCAATTATCATAGATAAGTCATCAGAGATTGTTCTAGACAATCCAGTTTTAGTGCATACCACACATGACATACATGCAATCTTGTCTCAGGTACAGCCCAAACACATTTCAATGGCCAGACAACTGAGGTTACAGTGTACTTTACTCTTACCTCCAAATGTCACTTTTCAGCGCTGTACAACTTTAAATTTGGCCACCTTTTTGCCTCTTCAGTCACCAGATTTGGCAAGGGGGAATAATAGTGCTAATAAAGAAGGAGATGAGGAAACTGACACCCTTCTGTTTAAAGAGATAGATCAGCACGATTGTTTTCAGCTCATGGAACAGGAGACAATGGGATTCCCACACGTTACAGATACATCAATTTTAAACGCTGAGCACACTTTGTACATAGATGGCAGTAGGTTTGCTGATGACAAGGGTAAATATCACACAGGGTATGCTGTAGTGACTGATACGCAGATAATTGAAGCACAGCCCTTACCAGCCCACATGTCAGCACAGGAAGCAGATTTAAAAGCCTTAGAACAAGCCTTAGAATACTTAAAAGGACGAGAGGGAAATATTTACACTGACTCTGCCTACGCTTATGGTGTAGCGCACGATTATGGCCACATATGGAGGGCTAGAGGTTATCTGACAGCAGCAGGTACACCTGTAAAACATGGAGAAGGGATTAAGAGAGTCCTGAACAATCTTCAAAAGGTTAAACGAGTGGCCATCATGAAGATAGCGGTACACACGAGCGCAAAAACAATTGAGGCAAAAGGAAATAGGATTTTTTATTACAGCTTACCTGTAAAATCCTTTTCTTTCGACGGACATCACGGGACACAGAGCCACAGTAATTACTGATGGGTTATAGGGTATCACTAGGTATTGGACACTGGTCACACCCTAATCAGGAAGTTCAACCCCCTATATAACCCCTCCCCTTCCAGGGATACCTCAGTTTTGTAGCAAAGCAGTATAGGTGTATTAGAAGAGGGGCGGGACCTCTGTGTCCCGTGATGTCCGTCGAAAGAAAAGGATTTTACAGGTAAGCTGTAATAAAAAATCCTATTTTCTTTTCTCGGACATCACGGGACACAGAGCCACAGTAATTACTGATGGGATGTCCCAAAGCAATGCCAACTGAGGGGGGGGGATCACAACCAAGTAGGGTGCTATCAGACCTGAGGACCTTGTACCGCTGTCTGCAGCACACTACGCCCAAAGGCGATATCCTCATGCCTTCTCACATCCACCTGATAGAATCTGGTGAATGTATGAACTGAAGACCAGGTTGCGGCCTTGCAGATCTGAGCCATAGAGGCCCGGTGATACACTGCCCAAGAAGCACCAATAGCCCTTGTGGAATGTGCCTTGATCTGAAACGGGGGAACCTTCCGTTTCAAACCGTAAGCTTGAATAATCAACTGTCGAATCCATTTAGAAATGGTCGCTTTTGACCATTTTCCTCTATTGGGACCCTCCGGCAACACGAAGACATCCGTCTTGCGAATCTGAGCAGTTGCCTCCAGATAGGTCTTGACTGCTCTTACTACATCCAAAGAATGTAATGACCTTTCTTCCGAAGAACAAGGTTCTGGAAAAAAAGGAAGGTAGCACAATGTCTTGGTTTAGATGAAAATCTGAAACCACCTTCGGTATAAAAACTAGGATGAGGGCGCAGTACCACTCTATCCTTGTGTATAATCAAGTAAGGCTCTTTACAGGGAAGAGCTGCTATTTCTGATACTCTTCTAGCAGAAGAGATAGCTACCAGGAAAATTAGTTTCCTCGTCAGTAAGACCAAAGGAATCTGACGTATTGGTTCAAAAGGTTGTTTTTGTAACACCGATAGAACCAAGTTCAAGTCCCAGGGGTTTAGGGGCGCCTTAACCGGAGGATTAAGACGCATCACCCTCTGTATAAAGTTTCGGATCAGAGAATGCGAAGCAAGCGGCCGTTGAAACAACACTGATAAGGCCGACACCTGGCCCTTGATGGTACACAAGGCCAGCTTCATCTCTAATCCTAATTGTAGAAAATTCAGAATTCTACCTATGACATATTTCCTGGGATGCCAACCCCTGGATTCACCCCAGGATACATAAGCTTTCCAGACTCTATGATAAATCATTCTGGAAGCTGGCTTCCTTGCATTGATCAAGGTAGATATGACAGGACCTGAAAGCCCACGATTTTTCAGAACGTGGGATTCAATAGCCCACCCGTCAAATCTGGCATTTGTAAGGCAGGCTGGAACACCGGACCTTGAGCTAACAGGTCTGGGTGTATCGGTAGGGTCCACCGGGAACCCACCATCATCCCTGCTATTTCTGCTTATCAGGTTCTTCTGGACCAAACGGGGGCCACCAGAAGTGCCGACTTCCCTTCTTGCCTGAGTCTGCGAAGGAGCCGTGGCAGTAGCAGAATGGGAGGGAATGCATAAATCGGTGAGAGCCGATGCCACGGAATCACCAACGCATCCGTCCTGCCTGCAAGAGGATCCCAGGCAACCGGTAGGAAGGATTTCCCCTTCTGTAGGTTTTCGGGTATGAGCCATCAACTGAGGCTCTGACGCATCGCATGCGATAGGTGCATTGGAAAGTTTAATGCCTGCACCTTCCTGTTCCAGGTCAACAGAATACTGTGTTACAACAGTTCTGCTTGGAACTGCGCATAGGGAACTGCTTCGAATGAAGCCACCATCTTCCCCTGCAGCCTTATACAAAGGCGGACAGAAAGACCCTTCTTGGCCCTGACTGTCAGAATCAGCTCCCTTAGAGCAGTGATCTTTGCCTGCAGACACTTCAGTTAAGCAGGAAAACTGGGCACATATAGGCCTGCATCTCTGATGCCTATTGATATCAGAAATTCTCCTCCCTGCAGGACGGACATTACTGTCTGAATTGATTCCAAACGAAAGGACTGCATCCTTGGGAATCGTTTCAGATCTCTCAAATCCAAAATGGGTCTGTCGTCCCCATTTGGTTTTCGGACCATAGAAAGATTGGAACAAAGTCTCAATCCTTGATCCTTTGTGGGAACCCCCACAATGACCTCTTGCGACAAAAGTCGCTTTATCGCTAGAAGGAGCGACTGCTTCTCTTCTGGCTTTCTGGGAACACCTGATCTGAGGAAACGAGGAGAGGGACATTCTTGGAACTCCAGTCTGTACCCTAAGGTTACCGTGGAGATCACCCATCTGTCCTGGAAGTCCTTCTGCCAGGGCCCTGAGAGCTGCAGCAGTCTTTCCCCCCACTCGAGCAAGCGGGGCGCCCCTTCATGAAGAGGTCTTAGTGTCTTGCTTAGAAGACCTTTTCCCCCAGGATTTCTTGTGTCCCTGGGGTTGACTCTTGTTTCTTGCCCCATACGGAGGAGACCCTCGTGACTGCCTGGAGGCTGATGCCCCTGGCGCTGGGGAAAGAGTCCGTTTAAAAGAGGGACGCTTACTCTTCTTCTTATCAGGTAAGAGAGTGCTTTTCCCATAGGAGATCATCTTGATATAATTATCCAAGTCCTCTCCAAACAACCTTTCACCACGGAAGGGAAACCCAGCCAGTAGCTTCTTACATGGTGCTTCGGCTGACCAGTTTTTCAACCATAAGATTCTACGTATATGCACCAACCCAAGCAAGAGGCGAGAGGTTTGCACGATAGAATCTCTAATGGCATCAACAGCATAACATAAAGCCGCAGGAAGGTTAGCAAACCCCTGGGCCTGCTGTTCAGGTAATACTTTGATGACCTGTATAACATGGTCTCTTAAGTATTGACAGACTCCAATCGCTGCTACTGCAGGTTGGGCCACTGATCCTGCTAAAGAGAACACATCTTTCAATAAGAAGTCCATCTTTTTATCCACAGGATCTTTGAGCATCTGAGCGTTGTCTACAGGACAAGTCAGATTACTATTTACAGAGGAAATGGCCGCATCAATGGCCGGTATTCCCCACCTCTTAATAAACTTTTCTTCCATAGGATAAAGTGTAGAAAACTTTTTCGGCGGAAGAAATCGCTTATCTGGGTGATCCCACTCAGAATAAAGCAGCTTTTCAAGTAAATTATGAACAGGAAAAGCATGTGCTGCTTGGAAAGGTTTCAGTGACCCCAAAGCAGAAGAGGTTTCTGTAGTAGTTTCAGGTATGGACAACTTAAATGTGGAGCGGACCAAACCAGTGAGGATCTGCACTAAGACTTTCTCCTCTTGGGAAGTCGCAGAGGGTCGCTCTCCACCTGAATCCTCCGAAGAGGAATCATCTGTCCCATCCCGATCCTCTGAAAGGGATTCATCTCCTTTATCCCAGAGCTCCTCTGACTGAGGGTCTTGGGAAGCAGAGGAAGGCCTTGTGCGTTTTCTTTCACTGCGTGAAGATGTAATCGCGGCCATTAGCTTTTTCTCTAATCCAGAAATGGTTGAGGAAAAAACTTCTTGTGTAATGTACACAGGGGCTGAAGTGCCGGCAGCAGATGTAGCCCCTAACCCCAATGGCTCTCCCTGTCCAGCTGCCCCTGGTCCCTCAGGAGGGGATGGTGTAGCAGACAGGGGGTCCTCAGAACCTGAACGAGACCCCCTAGTGCCTCTGGTTCTTGGGGTGCTTGAACCTCTTCTACCCATAGTGCAAAGCAACAAGGTGTGAGGTATCAAAAGCGAACACTGACTGCTGAGCGATGTAGTCTGGCTAAAAGCCTTGCTACCAAATGCCCAGTCCGGTGTTCTTTAGTAAATGCAGCCTAGGGGAATGCCTGTGTCCCGCCTTACATGCGACTGTCAGCTCTGTGTCTCTCCCAAGCTCAGAGCACCTGTACAGTGTGCTTTAAATGGCCATGCTTTCTGGCACTATGGGCGTCTGGGCACGCTGACGCTGTGCTGACGCCCCGCCCCCCCTTCCCCCCCCTCGTTTTTGAAAAACGAGCGCTTCCCGCGCGAGCCGACCCTCTCTGACAAGCCTGAAGGGAGGCTGGGGTTGGGGGAATAAGGAGGAGGCCGGCAGTGATGGGCCCTGCATCGCAATGCGGCTTCGGTGGCGGCGGCGGCAGCGGCTGTGACAGTGCGGTCTCACCCGCCTTACAGCATACCTGAGCCTTTCCCTAGCCTGGGGGGACCATCCCAGCAGAGAAAACCCCCCACCATCTACCTTTGGAGCTGGAGGAAGAGCTAATGCAGCGGACGCTGAGACAGATCAACATGAAAAGGTTTGTGCTCTTGGCAGCCCCCGGTGGTCACAATAGGCACAGCATGCATTCACCTTAAAGGAGAAAAGCCACTAGAATTAAAATTCTGTGGAATCTCCTCTTACCTTATCCAGGCCGCAGGGTTCAGTTTACACAGACCCAGCCTTCGCCTCTCACGGTGGGCTCCGTTTGTGGAAAAACCGTCAGAGACTGGGGCCCCCATCAGTAGGGGGATCCTTCAGTTCTGGGCCTGTAAAGCACCTCGCCAGAAATTAGGAAGTTTAAAGCCATTTTCTGATCCGCGGGTCCAGCTCTCTAAAAAGAGAAGCGTTACAGGTAAAACCTCGTTTCTTCGGACACGAGGCCCGGGTACCATCCAATTCGGCCATGAAAAGACACTCTGAATGGATCCGGTCGCCTGGCTTGCCCCAGTATAGGATCTTAGAATATTCCTTTTGGAGCTTCAGCACAGGACATCTTTGCACGTCCAACACCTAAGACACTGGTGTAAAAACTGAGGTATCCCTGGAAGGGGAGGGGTTATATAGGGGGTTGAACTTCCTGATTAGGGTGTGACCAGTGTCCAATACCTAGTGATACCCTATAACCCATCAGTAATTACTGTGGCCCGTGATGTCCGAGAAAAGAAAATGCATTTGCAGATTTGACTGCAAAACAGGCAGCTCTAGGGGAAGGAAGCCCTGAGACCTTAGCAGCGGTAGAGGTGAGTATCCCAGAACCAACATGGCAGCAGCTGAGTAAATTACAGGAGCAAGCAGGGGAGAGCGAGAAAGATAAGTGAGTCAGAATGGGAGCAGCACCAGACCTTGACAATGTATGGAGGGAAGGGGGCAAAATATGCCTACCTGCCTCTCTGTACCCAGCAATGGCAGCGGCAGTTCACCTACCCACACACGTCAGTTCCAATTCCATGTATAGGATTGTGAACCAAGGATGGCTTGCCCCTGGATTCAGTAGCACTGCAAGAAACTACTGTGCAGCCTGCCAAATCTGTCTCCTGAATAACCCAGGACAGAGAGTAAAAACCCCACGAAAACACCAGGTCCGGGCCCAATACCCCTTCCAGAGACTGCAATTTGATTACATACAAATGCCTAAGAGCGGCCCCTTTGAATTTGTCCTCGTGTGTATCGATTTATTCTCAGGTTGGCCCGAAAGTTATCCAGTAAAATCGTCTACAGCTAAAGCCACAGCTAAGAAACTGATCACTGAGTTAATACCTAGGTTTGGTCTTCCTGAAACCATAGAATCAGATAGGGGGACACACTTTACAGGAGAAATCATGCAGAACGTGATGACCATGTTAGGGGTTCAACAAAATTTTCACACCCCTTACCACCCACAGAGTTCAGGATCAGTGGAGAGAGTAAATGGGACAATAAAGTTAAAAATACAAAAAGCCATGCAAGAGTTAAACAAGCCTTGGCCAGAATGCCTGCCTCTGGCTTTATTCTCTATAAGGTACACTCCAACAGGAAAAACAGGATTATCCCCATACGAAATACTTTTTGGGAATGCACCTAGATTAGGTTTATACTTTCCACAGAGTATGCAATTGCAATGTGATAGTTTGACTGCATATGTGATACAATTACAACAACGTCTAACTAAGATCCACAAAAGTGTGTATTCTTCTCTTCCAGACCCTAATTCAATAACAGGTACACATACGCTGCTACCAGGGGATTATGTATATGTAAAGAAACACACCAGAAAGACATTGGAACCCAGGTTTGAAGGACCTTACCAAGTACTCTTGACCACAGCCACCTCAGTAAAGCTGGAAGGAAAACCTACCTGGATACACGCATCACATTGCAAGAAACAACCCGAGAAAACAACATGATGAAATATCTACTTACATATTTTTTGTTGAAGATTGTTGTTTTACAAATATATGCATGGACTCCTGGTATTAATGTACTTGAAGTAGAGGAAACAACAACTTTCGAATGGGCTATAGATGATCCTAAAGTAGCAAATGATTCAGGATAAGAGATGAATAAGGATTATAATGTAGGTAATTAACACTAGAACATACCCTACAGAATAACCTTGTATCCGCAATTATTGACAAAGGTAGACTAGTACATCTTTCCTCACAGATACAACAGGATACTGCACCACATTGGTGGGATATATTTAGTGGAATGTCTTCTACAGCAACCAATACCTTTCACTGGTTGTTAAGTCCAATGGTAATTATTATTCTAATATTAATATCACTTACAATCACAAATATATGTGTATACAGGAAAATGAATAGGAAAATTAGGAGAATAGACAGGGTATACTGATAAATGTGTATTGACATCACCCTACTCCTATAAAACTCCTCTTCTTGAATTTTAAGATGTTGGTAATACCTAGGGGGATGGGTTCTACCCCTCTGACAACTCGCGGTCAGGGAAAGGACTCTGGGGAAAAACTGACTAGAACTTATTCATGAGAACCCAGGGGGAGGGAGAGGATGATGTCAAAGGGGGAAATTGATAGGGTTGAAATAATGACTTAGAGTTCCACTTTAATTGTTTCTGCTTTTTCTTACCTGTGTACGTATCAATTGTTCTATTTTAATTGTTTGTGCTTTTTCTCTTCTGTGTACGTATCAATTGTTCTATTTAAATTGTTTGTGCTTTTCTCTTCTGTGTACGTATCAATCTGTATCTAGATGGAATTTGGAACTGCTGAATAATCATTACATGTTCGCTGATAAGAAACTCTTTGTACCTTAACCTCATTTGGTAATGCCGATAAGATTACTGCTTGTAGAGCTGCCTATAAAAGAAGTAAAGGGTGCAGTCCTTTATGCTCAGAACTGTGATACAGACATACCTGACTCCGTGTCATCTTTCTTATAGAAGCAATAATTTGACAAAGCAATATAAACTTAAAGCAACTTATTTAAAAGTTGAACCTAACAGGCAATATGGAGGATGATGAATGGAGTGATGCTCTTGACACTTGCAAACTGGTATCCCCTAAATTATCGGATAGGTTGACCCAGATTTTCATAATACATAGATCCTACCTCACACCATATAGAATTTCTAGATATAAACAGAACCAGTCTATAACATGTACAATGTGTAATCAAGCAATAGGCACATTCTTTCACTTAATATGACAGTGCCCAAAGATTCAGGCCTTTTGGACCCAGGTGGTGAGATTCCTGCATGACACAATGGGCTCTCCTATTACACTACAAACCAAACTGTGTATTTTAGGAATTTTCCCTAACACAGAGATCAACAAATTCCAAAAGATATTCCTTCAGGAAACGCTCTTCTCTGCACGAAAAGTTATAGCCAGACTTTGGATGAGGCCTGATCCGCCAGAGCTCAAACAATGGATTGCAGAAGTAAATACAGTATTACCCTATAAGAAACTCACATATTCACATAGAGGGTGTCCTACAAAGTATGAAAAAATTTGGGACAAGTGGCTTAAAGCACCTGAAACCTGTATGTGATATATAAAACTAAAAAGAATGTTATAATAGGACGCACAGACCAATAACCCTTATATAAGAATTCTATGTGGGAAGGAGAGGCGTTTAATGGAATCACATGGTGGGCGCAGTATCTGGAATGTTTTTTTATTTTGTTTTTTCTTTTTGCTGCTTTATCTTTTTTCTTTTTATTATATTGAATGTCATTGGTGACTTATAATTTGGGGGTAGACATAGCGAATTGTCTGTTATTACATATTGTATTGCTTGTAATGTTTTTTTTGATACAAGAAATGCATGACTGTATACATGTTTACTTTATTTTCAATAAAATATTTGGTAAGGAAAAAAAAAGCTTGAAGATTGTCTGGGGTACCATCCCAAACAAGCAAAATGTCGTCTATGTACCGACACCAAATCACCACATTGTCCATATAGGGACGTGTGGATGTGGACTGTTCCAACCTGCTTTCCCATTCCCCCAGGTACAGGTTTGCATACGATGGGGCACAGGAAGTCCCCATCGCAACCCCCTGTACCTGGAGGAAAAAACTGCCATTGAACATAAAGTAGTTATGGTTCAAAATGAAGTCCAGAGCGTCAATCAGGAAATGTCTTTTACTTTCACTTAGACGGGCATCTCGTGACAGCACATGCTGGATACAGACCAGTCCTTTGTCGTGAGGTATTGAACTATACAGAGCTTCAACGTCCAAAGCTACCAATAGCGATTTAGGTGGAACATGGATACTATCTATGATCTTCAAGGGATTCATAGTATAATTTACATAACTGGGTATGCTCAGCACGTACGGCCGTACATAAGCTGATGGAGACATTATTTCTGAAAATGTACCAAGCATACTGACCTCCTGACTTTTGACTTTCAGTCTCTTCAGTAAGTCTTCTAGTGTTGCCACTGCTATCTCTCTATTAGAGCCTTCCATCCTTGTCTTCTCTGCAGCCCCATCCAAGATTTTCAGCAATTCCTTTCTTAGTTTATACAACTGAATGTCCAGCTCAGTGACCATAGATATCCCTTCCAGGGATGGCAAAGGTGTCCTAAACATTCCTCACATTCACCATTGATGGAGAAATCCTCCCCACTTTGTCATTGACTCCTCTGCCACCAGAATACATGGATCAGTACTGCAGAAGATTGATTCAATGCGCCCATCAAGCAAAAACATACCAATAAATTTGTTTCATTAGAAGTCAATCAATAGACTGACATCTCCTGAAAAGGAAGGACCATACATGGATCTTAGGCCGGTATCTGCTGAAGCAGCTAAGTTTCAATCCACGAATTGCCAGCTTTACATAAGCTGATGGAGACATCATTTCTGGAAATGTACCAAGCATACTGACCTCCTGACTTTTAACTTTCAGTCTCTTCAAAAGATCTTGTAGTGTTGCCACGGCTATCTCTCTCTCTCTCCCTCTCTCACATCCTTCGGTGATTGCCTTCTCTGCAGCCCCATCCAATTCATTAATCAAATCATTCTTTAACTGATTTAGCTGAATGTCCAGCTCAGTGACCACAGATATCCCTTCCAGGGATGGCAAAGGTGTCCTAAACAGGGGCAATCACAAAAATCACATATACGCTCAAACAATCAGTTTGACATCAATTTGAGGTGCTTCTGAGATGGTTCAGATTGCAATGATAGGATCTTCTGACCCTCAGCTGACCTCCTTCTGACCTGCTTTAAGCAGGATTTGGATTCCCATAAACTTATATGGGAATGTAAAATCTCTCTGACATGAACACAATTCGGATATTTGGTTTTACCTGTTAAAGTCTGGCTTACCTGTACATTTAATATATATTGGAGTAGAGTATAGAAGACAGGAAAAATATTCATAGACCCTGGGTAAGCATGTACCTTCTGGAGGTTGGACACTGGCAAACCATTTCAGGACACACCCCCGAGCATCCCCTATAACCTCGCCCCCACTCTGAGTCCTCAGTTTTGTAGTATGCAATGCAGAGTAACACAAGATTAAACGGAAGGGTGGCCTGTGTCATGTAGTTTGCTCTAAGATATGGAATCTACAGGTAAGTATGTCAACATTTCTCTTATCCAAATCATACAGTACAGGACAAAGGCTGAATATTCATAGTCCCTGGGGCATCCCCAATCAAAGAATTAGAAGAGGGCAGTGACTAGGCAAACTAAACTGTTTCATAATGTACAACAACCAGAATCAACAGACCCAACTTTAGAGTGCTGCAATGAAAACCTTGTAGCCAATAGCTGCATCTGCAGAAGACTGGCTACCCACCAGGTAGAACTTTAAAAAGGCCCCCTCATGGAGGGGGTGTGGCGTGATCTCAGCCAAGATGGGGGCAGCACTCGGCGGGACACTACAGCGGCTCCAAGTGACATGGCATTGAATTGTAATGGCTGTTCAGCCTACCTACACCCGGCATCATGCCCAGATGGCGCAAAGAGAATCACCGACCCCAGAAGCTGACAGCATACTTTACCCAGCAGCCGCATGGACAAGATGGTGCCGATTCCTCTCCCTCGCCCCTAGCCTGTGTAGTGTTTTATTTTTGACACTTTTTATTCCAGGTGAATGGGTAGGGGTACGATGTACCCCATACTCACATAGGGTGGGGGGACGGGTTCTGGGGGCCCCCCTTATTAAACGGGGCTTCTAGATTCTGATAAGCCCCCCGCCTTCCGGCCCCCAACAACCAATGGCCAGGGTTTTCGGGAAGAGGCCCTTGTCCTCATCAACATGGGGACAAGGTGTTTTGGGGTGGGGGGGCGCAGGGCCCAAAAGCACCCACCCCCCCATGTTGAGGGCATGCGGCCTGGTACGGTTCGGGGGGGGCTTGCTCGTCCCCAGCCCCTATCCTTTTTTTTTTTTTTTTTTTTTCCCACATCAGTGACCATTTTCAGGGGGGTAAGTTTCAACTTTACAGTTCAATATTGACCCGACTTGTTGTTCACATCATAGTGGCTAATATTAGATGATTTTGTTTTATTTTATTTAAACTAGTTTATTTTCTGGCTGTTTGCCATAGTTCCATATACCGCTAACGACCCGGTCTTTCTTGAAACCTCTCTTCATTAGTGGCAATTGAAACGAGACTATTACCGAGCCTGTCTAAACCCCCCACCCTTCCCCCCAATTCCACCCCACATTCCCCCCCCCCCCCGAAGTCCTCTATTTCATTCCGCCACGGGCCTTAAGTCCTACCGATTCTAATCCACTTATGAACTCCACTCATGTTGCTACTTGCAAATCTCTAACTGAATAAAGGGCCAAATCACAAAATCCTTTTAGATTCCTAACATCTCTGCAGACCTTATTGAGCTTTTAAACTCTAGCCAGCTCCTCCATTTTTCCTCATACTCTTCCATTTCCGCTCCCTCACTATATCTCAGGTATTCGAGATTTTGGATTTTGTTTGTTTTATCATACCAATCCTGTAATATTGGGCATCTTCTTTCCTGCCAGTATCTGGGTATAAGACCTTTGGCTGCGTTCAAAAATTGTGGTAAGAGTGTTCTCACATATGACTCAGTTGGCATTCTAAAACCATGAAATAAACACGCCCATGGATCATTGGGGACCTCAATATGAGTTATCTCCCCAATGATTTTCCTGATCTCGCTCCAGAATTTTTTGATTTCTGGACATTGCCACCAGATGTGCGCCGTTGTTCCGAGCTCTTTGCATCCCCTCCAGCAATACTGCGAGGTTTCGCTCTGGAACTTAGATGCTCTATCTGGGGTAATATGCCATTTTGCCAAGCATTTATAGTTAAGCTCAGACACCTTGTAGTTTACTGATGTAATATGTACTTGCTTTAGTAAGATCATAGCCTCAGAGTCTGTGAGTTTTAAATCTAATTCAGTCTCCCACTTTTTTTTATAAATACCGGTATTTCTATTCATTTCATATCTATTAGCACTTTATAAATCCTCGAGATCCCCTTCTTCCCTACTTTATCGACACACAATTTCTCTAAGGGGCGAAAGTTATCAACCGATCTAATGGGTTGGGGGAGTGTTTCGATAAAATGTTTTAGTTTAGTCTGTCGATGGCTATAAGATCACTTTTGTGTTTTAATTCCTGGAATGAGCAAAGTTTGCCCCATTCAATCACATCCTTTAGTTGTACTTCTTCTTGCAAAATCCATCTCCCACTCAAAACCTCCATTCCAGGTGCAAAAAACTCTGTATCCTTCAGAGGGATTAAAGGAGAATTGTACTCCCATTTCGACCTTCTATGCAAATTATCCCAAATTTTTAATGCGTATCTAGTGATAATATGTGTCTCAGTGCTAAGTTTCCTAAAAGGTGGAGGAATCCATATTACTTTACTCATTTTTACTTTACTGATCGTGTTATCCATTTTCACCCAATGCTTTTCCTTATTGCTTTTTGCCCATTCTACAATTCGTGATAAAATAATAGCCTCGTGGTAACATCTAATATCTGGTGCCCCCCATCCCCCCTCTCCTTATCTTTAACCAGTGTTGCAAAACTTATACCTGGGTTTTTCTCTCTCCAGATACATTTAAAAAAAAGTGTATGCAATATTTTAAAATATGCTTGTGGTAGTGGAATAAGAAGCATTTGCATTTTGTATAGAATTTTTGGCAAGATTGCCATCTTAAGGATGTTAATTCCCCCCCCCCCATTATAGCTGTCCTCTTGTAATTCTGCCCAGCTCCCGTTTGATCTCGTTAAGGAGAGGAACAAAATTAGCCTGTTATAGAGACTCTCTTAATCTAGTTATCTTGATCCCGAGATACTTAATCTCTTTTTTCCCCCCACGCAAATGGGAGCTCCCTATAGACCGAACGGTCCCCTTTTTCAATCTCATTTATTTCTAATATTTCTGATTTGCCCGGGTTAATCTTGAAATTTGATATCTCTCCGTACTCTTTTAAGGTTTTAAGCAGGTTAGGGAGGGTTAACCTAGGTCTAGTAATGTATAATAAAATATCATCTGCAAAAGCTGCCAATTTGTGTACCTCTTCCCCGTCATTTACTCCCACAATATCCAGATTCTGCCTATCCTTGTTAGGAGAGGTTTGAGCACAAACAGAAGGGCGGAGAGTGGGCACCCCTGTCTAGTTCCATTATTCATTACAAACAACTCCGAGAGTGTTCCATTGACCTTGACCCTCGCAGAAGGACGGACATATTATGCCTTTATCCATCTGATCATGTTAGGCCCAAACCCTATCTCCTCCAACATACAGTACATAAAGCCCCAGTCTACCCTGTCAAAGGCTTTTTCAGCATCAATTGACAGGAGTAGACCTGGGGCTCCACTGTCTTTAATTCTCTGGGTTACCAAAAGTGTTCTTATACCATTGTCCCGCCCTTCCCTACCGGGGATAAACCCAACCTGGTCTGGGTGGACAATGTTGTTCAATATATTCTTTACTCTCCCGGCCAGTACTTTCGCAAACAATTTTGTGTCCGTATTGAGTAGTGCTATAGGACTGTAGCTAGAGCAGAGTGTACTATCTTTGCCCTCTTTCAAGATAATGGTGATAATGGCCTCTGGCACCTCTTTCCCCATCCCCCATTTTACTCCTATCCTGTTCATGTAAGAACATAATTTAGGAATTAGTAGGTCCTGGAATTTTTTGTAGTATAATACGGTAAAACCGTCGGGGCCAGGGCTTTTCCCTACCGGCGTTTCCTTCAATTTTTTTTTATGTGGTCTTCTGTTATGGGGGCCTCTAATAAACTGCATTTATCTTCTTCTATTTTATTTAATCCTAAATCTTGAAAAAAAGCTTTAGTTCTCTCCCTTTTCTTGTCCGCCTCGTTTGTTGTAATCTTCTCATTAATGGAATATAGTCCCTCGTAATAATCTTGAAAGGTTTTGGCAATTTCACTAGTTCTATGTCTCATATCCCCATCTGTTGTCTTAATTTTCTCATTATAGTTGATAGTTTTCTTTTTTTTAGAATCTTTGCAAGACGCTTCCCCGGTTTATTCCCTCTTACGTACCTCTCCTTCTTTATTAAATTGTAGGTCACTCGTGTTTCTTGTTCTACTAAGTCTCTCATGGCCTCTCTTTTATGATGGAGTCTTAGGAGCGTCTCCTTCCCTCCAGTTGATTTGTGCCGTTGCTCTAGTTCGAATATCTCTTTTGTTAATATAAGTTTATTTTCTTTAATCCTTCTTTATTTTTCTGCACCCGCTTTAATCAGAATCCCCCTTATATAGGCTTTGTGGGCCTCCCACACGGTGGATTCTGATATCTCCGCTGTTTCATTCGTTTTAAAGTAGAATTCTAATTCGTTTGTTATAAGCTTACCTATCTCTTTATCACTTAATAGTTCTTCGTTTAGCCTCCAACTACAACTCTTGTTTTGAATCTGTCCTATGTTCAGTATTAGGCTTACGGGCGCTTGATCGGAAAAGGTCATTATTCCAATATTTGAACTAGTAACAGCTTCCAACCATCGATGTTCAATCAAGAAAAAATCAAGTCTGGAATAGGTCCCATGCACGGGGGGAGTAGAACGTATAATTCCTACAGTTAGTGTGCTGCGACCTCCATACGTCCACAAATTGGGACTGGTGCAATTTCTTTCGCACCTTGTTGTTCCAAGCCGTAGTCGTCCTCCGTGTATGGGACGATTTATCCTTTCCTGGGTCCAAGCAGAGATTGAAATCGCCAGCCATTATGGCCAGTCCTTTTTTAAATTCCACAAATTTGGCCAACCTCGCTATCATAAAGCTATTTGGATTCTTATTTGGGCCATAGATGTTTGCCAGTGAACAATCAATTCCATTTAATTTATCGCTCAGGAACAGAAACCGTCCCTCCGGGTCAGTCCTTCTCTCATGCAGGTCAAACCTTGCTCCACTGGCAAACCCTATGGCTACCCCTTTTGCCCGGGTTACAGGCGAGTCTCCGTAGAACCAGTAGTTTCAATCCACGTATTGCCAGCTTTACATAAGCTGATGGAGACATCATTTCTGTAAATGTACCAAGCATACTGACCTCCTGACTTTAGTTTTTCAGTCTCTTCAAAAGATCTTGTAGTGTTGCCACGGCTATCTCTCTCTCTCTCTCTCTCTCACATCCTTCAGTGATTGCCTTCTCTGCAGCCCCATCCAATTCATGAATCAAATCATTCCTTAACTGATTTAGCTGAATGTCCAGCTCAGTGACCATAGATATCCCTTCCAGGGATGGCAGAGGTGTCCTAAACAGGGGCAATCACAAAAATCACATATACGCTCCAACAATCAATTTAACTACTTCAATACCGACCACTTTCGCCCCTTAGTGCCCAGGCCAATTTTCAGCTTTCAGCGCTGTCACACTTTGAATGACAATTGCGCTGTCATGTAACACTGTACCCAGATGACATTTTTGTCATTTTCTTCCCACAAATAGAACTTTCTTTTAGTGGTATTTGATCACCTCTGGGGGGGTTTTATTTTTTGCTAAACAAACTAAAAAAATACCAACATTTTTGAAAAATAAAAAATATGTTTTTCTCAGTTTGTCATAAAATGTTGTTTTCCCCTTCACTGACGGGCGCTGATGAGGAGGCTCTGATATGTAGAATGGATGGGCACTGACAGGCAGCACTGATGGGCAGCACTAATGATGAGGTACTGATTTGTTACTGACAGGTTTTACTGCTGGGCACTGTGATGGGCACTGTCAGTCTTTTATTATGGGGACACTGTGATGAGCACTGTCAGTCTTTTATTATGGGGACACTGCTGGGCACTGTGGTGGGCACTGTCAGTCTTTTATTATGGAGACACTGCTGGGCACTGTGATGGGCACTGTGGGGGGCACTATCAGTCTTTTATTATGGGGGCACTGTGGTGGGCACTGGCAGTCTTTTATTATGGAGACACTGCTGGGCACTGTGGGGGGCACTATCAGTCTTTTATTATGGGGGCACTGTGGTGGGCACTGGCAGTCTTTTATTATGGGGACACTGCTGGGCACTTATTGGTATGTGATTGGCACATCTGAGGAGGCTGTGCTGATAATCAATGTTCTGCCGCCGATCGGCTCTCCCTGTCAGCGTGAACCGAGGAATGACGTTTACCGGCACTTCCTGGTTCACGCGATGATCAGCTGTGATTGGTCACAGCTGATCACGTGGTAAGAAGCCTCTGACAGAGGCTCCTCATCACGATCGGAGATGCGGTGTGTCAGACTTTAGATGCCACGATCGGCGCGGGCCAGCATGTTATCCTGCTGGACGTCATATGCTGCCCAGTCAGGATAACAGAACCATTCCCTACAGCCAGAACCTAACACATAGGTACTGGCTGTAGGGAATCGAGTGAATCAGAGGTTGGGGGTGAAAACTGGTGGCGTGTAGAATAGAATTGCCGGATGTCGGCTTGCGGTATAGGGAGCTGGTTAGTGAGCCATCTTGTTGCTTATGGATTGTCACGTCCAGGAAAGTGATCTCATGTTCATGGAATGTCATGGTGAAAGTAAGATTGAACGGGTTGGTGTTCAACTTTTGCATAAAAGCTTGAAGATTGTCTGGGGTACCATCCCAAATAAGCAAAATGTCGTCTATGTACTGACACCAAATCACCACATAAAGTAGTTATGGTTCAAAATGAAGTCCAGAGCGTCAATCAGGAAATGTCTTTTACTTTCACTTAGACGGGCATCTCGTGACAGCACATGCTGGATACAGGCCAGTCCTTTGTCGTGAGGTATTGAACTATACAGAGCTTCAATGTCCAAAGCTACCAATAGCGATTTAGGTGGAACATGGATACTATCTATGATCTTCAAGAGATGCATAGTATAATTTACATAACTGGGTATGCTCAGCACGTACGGCCGTACATAAGCTGATGGAGACATTATTTCTGAAAATGTACCAAGCATACTGACCTCCTGACTTTTGACTTTCAGTCTCTTCAGTAAGTCTTCTAGTGTTGCCACTGCTATCTCTCTATTAGAGCCTTCCATCCTTGTCTTCTCTGCAGCCCCATCCAAGGTTTTCAGCAACTCCTTTCTTAGTTTATACAACTGAATGTCCAGCTCAGTGACCATAGATATCCCTTCCAGGAATGGCAAAGGTGTCCTAAACATTCCTCACATTCACCATTGATGGAGAAATCCTCCCCACTTTTTTATTGACTCCTCTGCCACCAGAATACACGGATCAGTACTGCAGAAGATTAATTCAATGCACCCATCAAGCAAAAACATACCAATAAATTTGTTTCATTAGAAGTCAATCAATAGGGTGTCGAGGTGTGTGTGGGGGGGAGGAGCTGCTGACCAAGATGGCCGCTTAGGCAGACTGTGGACTGACATGCTGCTAACACTGAGCGTCTGACGTCCATACAGCTGGTGCATGCTCTCGATATGCTACCGGCTTCATGCTGAGTATACCTCCCTCTCTCCTACCCAGCTGATTAGCACAGCATAGAGGCAATGTAGTGCTGAGGCGGCAGCGAGAGCAATAGAGACGGAAGAGGCACACCTGTGATCCATAGGAGCGGAGACCTGCGGGAGACGTGACGGGAGATAAGCCTGCGGAGAACCGTGTGTCGGGAGACAGTGGACGCGGGGAGGCGGGAGCTTCTGTGAGTCTGTGAGAGCGGACGGCAGGGGTCCTCGCTTGAGAGCGTCCTCTCCGGCAGTAATAGCAAAAACGAAACGGCAGAGAGAAGACAATCCCAGGATCTCCAAACCATAAAGGTCAGCCGCCTACTTCGATACTAAACTACTATTAAGATATTGGTTCACTGAATATTGCTGAACATTGCTGAATTTTGAGTGAAGGAAGATTGGAGCTGCAGGCAGTGCTCCCTATATTATTCCCTGAAAGGTTTGAGTTTCTTGAAATTCCGGTAACATACTAAGGATATAAAGATATAGCCCTTAAAAGGAATCTAAGTATATAATACCCCTCTGCTTCCCCTGCCCCGTTATATTTTTAAACAAAGGAAAGTAAGAAAAAGAAAAGGGACACGCAGAGAGTGAAGATAAAGGGGTTAAGGGAAGGAAAGAAGGGGAAGGAAGGAAGCATGGCCCCTAAGAAGAGTAACAAGACCCCGCAATCCCAAAAAGGTAAAAAAGACAAAGCAGAGGGCATGAACAAAAGCACTACAGGGGTACAACCTATACAAACAACTGACATTAAGGAATTTTTTCAACAATTACAGTTGCAGATACATTCTCCTCAGGTAACACAGAGGCTACAATCATCGCATGATCTATCAAATATAGCAGAACCAATAGAAACATCTAGATCATCAGGGGAAGAGCAATTAAATCACCCCAGAAATAGCTCACTAATGGACACAACAGGGTCTTCAAGTGAACACAAAGAGGAAGATAAAGAAAAATGGGATATAAAAGCTTATATTCGCTCGCTGCCCACCAGGGCAGATATGGACCAATACGTACATAGGTTAGAAAAATCATATAAAGAGGAAATTCAAGAGCTTAAAATATCTACAAAAAATATGCAAGAAAAGACAGACAATATGGATAAGAGAATGTTAAAAACGGAACAGGAACTGTTAAAAATAAAAGAAAAAATGCAGAAACAAGAAACCCAATTAAAGCAAATAATAAATAACCTAGACGAACAAGAAAATAGAAGCAGAAGATCCAATATAAGAATAAGAGGATTAAAAGAGTCAGTGGGCCCAAAAGAACTTATAACAACACTACAAAAAATATTCCAGGAAATTACCCAAGACATTGACATAAAAGATCTAATTATTGAAAGAGCACATCGGGTAGCAGGAATAAAGAAACCAGATATTAACAAACCTCGGGACATTATTTGCAAAATGCACTATGCTCATATTAAGGATAAAGTCATGCTTGCAGCCCGCCAAAACAAAAGTATCCAATTTGAAGGAGAGCCTCTCCTGCTTTTTCAAGATATATCAAAATATACATTGGATCGCAGAAGAGCGCTGAAGCCTCTGGTAGAACAACTAATAAAAAATAAAATTCACTATAGATGGAAATTTCCATTTCAGCTGCAAATCCAAAAAGAAGGACAGACTATCTCATTTAGAGATCTGGAGGACCTACCAGAAGTTTTAGCGATTATAGGAACCACAGAACTCGCATTGCCGGACTGGCCCATAAAATATATGCAAAGATATAGGAAAATATAAAGGGGCCTGTGAGGGGGAAAAGGGAGGAGGGATCAGATGAAAAGATGGGAAAACCAAGTATAATCCCGAGTTAAAAATTGTTCCCTTTTTTTTTTTTTTTTTTTTTTATGGTAATAGTGAAAATGTTTTATACATGCTGTCTGCACCAAGATACCTAAAATAGATGTAGAGTCCCTTATTTTTTTTTTTTTTTTTTTGTGTGTTGACTGCACCAAGAGAAATTCACAGATAGATAATAATTATTATAAGTCTTAATTAAATGATATGCAACGGTAATTATATATAGACACAGAAACAATATGGTAACAGCAGATGGGGGAAAGGTTTTTTTTTTTTTTTTTTTGCTTTTGCAATAGTGAAAATTCCTTATACATGTTGTTTGCACTAAGATATTTAAAGAAGATGTGAAAGAAGGGGGAGGAAGGGGAAGGGAAAAGAAAGGGAAAGAAAGAGATTTTTTTTTTTTTTTTCTTTTTTTTATTATGGTGAAAATGTTTTATACATGTTGTCTGCACCAAGATACCTAAAATAGATGTAGAGTCCCTTTTTTTTTTTTCTCTTTTTTTCTTTTTTCAAAAAAAAAATATGCAATATACACACAGCACATAGATAGATAAAGGGATAATGATTTTTATAAATTCACACACTAAGTAACAGGTTATGGTTATTATGTATGTAGTAGCTATATAGCACGAGGGGAAAATTTCTTGGTGTTTTTTTTTTTTGCACCTAGAAATACATAAATATAATAATTGTTATAAGCAGCACTAGATGGAGAATATTTTAATTTTCTCTTTTTTTTTTTTTTATTATTATTCTCTATAAGGTTAAAAACATAAATGCTTGGGAAATATTATAGTAACCCCCCTCCCTCTATACCCCTCTCCAAGAAAAAAAAAAGGGTAGGAAGGGGAAAAGAGAGTCAAAAGAAATAGAGACGAAAGTGACTCAAAATTAGAGTGAGATTAAAGAAATGATAAAATGCAGTAGGAGTCCAACGGTCGAGAGGCGACCCTTGGTCACTAGACTCAAAACCCCCCATAGTAGGGAACTTACTTAGATAGTAAGAAGGACTAATTTTTTTTTTTAGTCAATAGATTGGGTGTGAGGTGTGAGTGTGGGGTCTTTTTTTTTTTTTTTTCTTTTTTTTTTCTTCACTTCTTTTTTTTTTTTCTCTCCTATTGGTTCTATCTGGTCCTAAGACATGAAAATATGTTCTTACAATATTAGAGGTCTCAACTCAGCAACAAAAAGGTCACAGGTCCTATATTCTCTTCATAAACAAAAAGTGGGGATAATCTTTTTCCAGGAGACGCATTTCCGTACGGACCACATCCCAAAGCTACAAAATAGATTCTACACTACCTGGTATCACGACTCCTTTCGATACTCAAAATCAAAAGGCGTCTCTATAGCAATACACAAAACAATACCTCATCAGGTGATTGAAGAATGGCATAATAAGGATGGAAGAGCAATACTACTCAAACTTATCATATATGGCAAAAAGTATACATTTATCAATATATATCTACCTAACCAGAGACAATATAGAGTAGGAGCACAAATACTGAAACAGCTAATGGAAAAAGCTGAGGGGATAATAATAATTGGAGGAGACTTCAATATTGTCCTTGATAGGGAAATGGATACTACAGCACTCCCAATAATGTAGATGGGAAGAGAGAAAAAAAAACTTTCTAGAAATGATAATAAAATATCAGTTGATCGATATATGGAGGGTACTACACCCAACAGAAAAGGATTTCACATTTCACTCAGTAGCTCATAAGACATATCATAGATTAGATTTTTTTCTGATTAATCAAAATGGGATGGCCGAAACTCTATCCTCCGAAATAGGTAGCTCATTATGGTCAGATCATGCACCGGTATTTTTGGTTCTGGACCTGCTTAAGGGTAATAATAATACTAAAGGGAATTGGAAGCTCAATGATAACTTGCTTTATGATGAGACTTGTGTGACAGAAATAAGGAAGGCAATATCAGATTTCTTACATGATCACAGGGAGGATACCACTTCTCTGCCGATCAAATGGGAAGCATTAAAATGTGTAATCCGAGGCCTTTTTATAAAACATGGGGCCAGATTAAAAAAGGTAAAAGGGAACAGAATGACTCAACTGTTAAGTGAGATACCCTGTTTATGTTGAAGCTCAACATAAACAGAATCCAGTGCGGGAAGTGTTAATAGAGTTAACGGAAAAGAAGACAGAACTAAAAACTTTGATAAAGAGCAAACCCTACGAATAAGAGACAGCAATCGTGCTCTATATTATCACCAGGGTAACAAACCAAGCAAACTTCTTGCAAGGGCTCTGCGCCATCGGGGCAACGCACAGCCCATTGTTAAGATTAAATCAGATAAAGGTGATGCGAGATACGACCCAAAAGAGATACTGAAAGAGTTCCAAACTTTTTATACAAAACTATATAATATTCCCAATTATGCTACGAATAGTATTTCAGAGGGAATCCAACATAATATAGAGCAATACGTAAAAGAAACAGCACTCCCTGTATTAGCTCCGACAGAAAAGGTACAACTAGATCAGGACTTTTCAGAGTTAGAAATACAAAATGTAATTGATGCATTAGTACTGGGGGAAAAGTCCAGGCCCTGATGGCTTCACCCCAAGATTCTATAAAATATTCAAAGAAGAACTAGCCCCCACCATGACACAGACATTTAATGCAATATCTACATCACTATCCTTTGTCCCACAAAGTATGCAGGCCTATACCTCACTTATACCCAAACCAGAGAAGGATCATACCTTATGTGGAAACTATAGACCGATCTCTCTAACAAACATCGACCTGAGATTATATGCTAAAATAATTGCCAATAGACTTGCTCCTTTAATACCGAAATCCATACATCTAGATCAAGTGGGTTTTGTGGAAGGAAGAGAAGCTAGAGATAATACTCTAAAAACAATTACATTGATGGAACATGCAAAAAGGGACTCCATCCCATCCTGCCTATTGACGATTGATGCTGAGAAAGCATTCGACAGGGTGGGATGGAGTTTCCTTAGAGAGACTTTGGTACAGTGGGGACTGGGTCCTATACTTTTGGATAAAATAATGGCCCTATATAAGAATCCAACAGCTAAGATACGGGCGAACGGGGTTCTATCGGATATAGTCCCCATAACAAATGGAACCCGTCAGGGTTGCCCGCTATCCCCAATACTGTATACACTGGTGATGGAGCATTTATTAATAGCGATTAGGAAACACTTAGATATACAGGGAATTAAAGCAGGAGATAAGGAGTATAAAATGTCTGTATACGCAGATGATATCTTAATGTACATCACAAATCCACTGATATCAATACCAAATCTGATAGCAGAATTCAATCGATTTGGTACATTAAGTAACTTCAAAGTAAATTATAGTAAATCCGAAGCTTTGAATATTAACTTATCAAGCGCTATGGTAGAACTCCTTAAAAAAGATTTTTCATTTAAATGGCAAGAGAACGCAATTAAATATTTGGGCATCTATATCCCTACTGATCTAGATAAGCTACAGGAGTATAACTACGTCCCAATGGTGCAAAGAATTGCGAGAACGTTACAAAATTATGAAAAGGGAATGTTCTCCTGGATAGGCAGAATAAATATAGTAAAGATGGATATACTGCCCAAAATATTATACGTTCTTCAAACAATACCTATTTTCTCCTCAACAAATAATTTGGATAAATTGCATAGATTAATAGGAAAATTCATCTGGGGAGGCAAGACACCCAGAATTAAAAGAACGGTGTTAAATAAAATAAAAGAAGATGGGGGCCTCGCCCTCCCGGATATAGATATATATCTTAGAGCAATAATGATAACCAGAATAGTAGACTGGTTTCACAACAGAGATAATAAACAGTGGGTAAAGCTTGAAGAGGATATCACAGCTCTTAAGCTAAAGTCCCTTCCCTGGATTAAGAAAGCACAAAGACCACCGGAGAGGGAGATGCCCTCCCTAGTGGTAGTAACATTAAAAGCGTGGGATAATATGATAAAAAGAGGGAGTGGATCTACCTATAGAGGCCCAATGACCCCGCTATTTAGTAATCCAGAGTTTCCACTGACACTCGAAGCTAAAACATTTCTCAAATGGAAAAGAAGTGGGGACACTAGAATAATAGAAACGATGGAAGAAAATAAACTGCTCCCACTAGAAAAGATGGGGGTAGAACATAAAAATAAATGGATGCAGTATGGCCTGCTCCAGCGGTATATAGAGTCTTTAACAAAAGAATCCATAATAGATAGACCCCTGACAAACTTAGAAAAGATTTTAGTGCAAGAACTAAGACCCACCCATGTCTTATCTAAAGTCTATAAATATTTAATTTCAGAAAATAATAGACAAATATTACCATATGTTAAAAAATGGGAATCAGAGATTGGAACAGAATTTCCTAGGGAAATATGGGGAAAGGCAATTATAGCGACTCATAAACTCTCAATATCGGCTAAACATCAGGAAAGAAACTATAAAATCTTAGCCAGATGGTATAGATGCCCCGTAGATTTACATAAAATGAACCCAGATAACACAGACAGGTGCTGGAGGTGTCATTTAACTCCAGGTACAATGTCACACATTTGGTACTATTGCTCAGAAATTCAACCATTCTGGCAAAAGATATTTGAGATTTTTAGAGCACTGACAGGGATCAAATTATATCCAGAAATACAAGTAGCAATTTTATCTATGATCCCAGAATCAATAAAAAAGATAAAAAAGGGAATTCTGAAATATTTTTTGACAGCAGCACGAACGGTCATAGCAAGAAAATGGAAAAACACACAGGCACCGTCTATTACAGAATGGGAGTGCGAGATGACGGAGATGCGTACCCTGGAGGAAAGAAGGATAATAGAAGAAGGGTTAAAAAAACCAAGATTAAATATATGGACTAGGTGGGAAGAGTTCAGAGCCTCCTCGAGACTTTTGAGGACAATATAGAAATAGTAAAGAACATAATGCTTTTTTTTTTCTCTTCTTCTTCTCTGTTAGTATGAGTGGGTATGAGTGTGGGGAGATGGGTAGGTATATAGGTTTTAAATATAGGTTTTACATCCTTGATTTAAAAATACGAAGAATTAAAATGTAAAAGAAATCTTGAATGATGTTCTGATAAAAAACGAAAGAATTGTTTTATCATATGGATGTATATAGGTTTGATAAATGTATTTCTGAAAATGTTTTGATAAATAAAGATTGTTAAAAAAAGAAAAAAAAAAAAGAAAGAAGTCAAACAATAGACTGACATCTCCTGAAAAGGAAGGACCATACATGGATCTTAGGCCGGTTCCTGCTGAAGCAGCTAAGTTTCAATCCACGTATTGCCAGCTTTACATAAGCTGATGGAGACATCATTTCTGGAAATGTACCAAGCATACTGACCTCCTGACATTTGACTTTCAGTCTCTTCAAAACATCCTGCAGTGTTGCCACGGCTATCTCTCTCTCTCTCACATCCTTCCATGGCTGCCTTCTCTGCAGCCCCATCCAATTCATTAATCAAATCGTTCCTTAACTGATTTAGCTGAATGTCCAGCTCAGTGACCACAGATATCCCTTCCAGGGATGGCAAAGGTGTCCTAAACAGGGGCAATCATAAAAATCACATATACGCTCCAACAATCAATTTAACTACTTCAATACCGGCCACTTTCACCCCTTAGTGCCCAGGCCAATTTTCAGCTTTCAGCGCTGTCACACTTTGAATGACAATTGCGCTGTCATGTAACACTGTACCCAGAAGACATTTTTGTAATTTTCTTCCCACAAATAGAACTTTCTTTTAGTGGTATTTGATCACCTCTGGGGGGGTTTTATTTTTTGCTAAACAAACTAAAAAAATACCAACATTTTTGAAAAAAAAGTTTTTCTCAGTTTGTCATAAAATGTTGTTTTCCCTTCACTGACGGGCGCTGATGAGGAGGCTCTGATATGTAGAATTGATGGGCACTGACAGGCAGCACTGATGGGCAGCACTAATGATGAGGTACTGATTTGTTACTGACAGGTGTTACTGCTGGGCACTGTGATGGGCACTGTCAGTCTTTTATTATGGGGACACTGCTGGACACTGTGGTGGGCACTGTCAGTCTTTTATTATGGAGACACTGCTGGGCACTGTGATGGGCACTGTGGGGGGCACTATCAGTCTTTTATTATGGGGGCACTGTGGTGGGCACTGGCAGTCTTTTATTATGGGGACACTGCTGGGCACTTATTGGCATGTGATTGGCACATCTGAGGGGGTTGTGCTGATAATCAATGTTCTGCCGCCGATCGGCTCTCCCTGTCAGTGTGAACCGAGGAATGACGTTTACCGGCACTACCTGGTTCACGCGATGATCAGCTGGGATTGATCACGTGGTAAGAAGCCTCTGACAGAGGCTCCTCATCACGATCGGAGATGCGGTGTGTCAGACTTGAGACGCTACGATCGGCGCGGGCCAGCATGTTATCCTGCTGGACGTCATATGCTGCCCAGTCAGGATAACAGAACCACTTCCCGGATGTCAATATGTTAATGATCGGGCAGGAAGTGGTTAATGTATCATTCAGAAACTTAAAGTGGAACTTTCCCCAAAACAACTTTAACCTCTTGGTGCTGAAAGCCGAACGACCGCATATTTGTGTGCAATATTGGAAAAACCGAAAGCTCCCTATCGCTGCTTGGGATCTGGAGCTTACTGATCATGTGACCACCGTGCCAGGCAATCACAAAGGTCACATGACCATAAACACCGCCCCACCTCCCAACACCTAAAACTTTTTAAAGGACCAGGAAGCCAACATTGGTTTCCCTTCCTATTCCTGGTTTTTGCTCCTCACAACACTGACTTCTGGTTTCCTGACCCCGGCTCATCTGATTACCGGCTCTGGAATCCAGACCCTGGCTTGTATTTGACTACACTCCTGAACTGTTATTTTGCTGGGTTCACGTATGTGCGTCGCGGTTTCCAGCCTGGGGCCCGATGCGTTTCTGCTCACTGGTTTAGGTGCGATTCAGGTACAAATTCTTGGGACCAGACCCAAAAACACACAGGACCCTTTTGGAAAGCACATTGTGGCCACCTCAGACATGTGTGAAGCAGCTTCATTGGGAGCCAGTCACACTCACATGTGAATTGGATGCTGTGAAAACCACATCCAATATGCACATATGTGAAGTCAGCCTAAAGGGGCGATTTTACATGTACTTTCTTTCTCTCCCTGGTTTATGGTTTCTGACAGGAACATACATGTCATTCTATAAAATATGAGCTTCTCTCACCTACAACCACAAAAGTCTGCATACTGCAAGGAACAAAATGGCTAATAATTCTCCATATGAATGATATTATTCTCCTACTTTCAGTGGAGCCCCCATCAGTTCAGCAGGGGGAATGCAGGAGGGGTGATCATTGCAATGGGGGGAGGTCCATTATTTAAAGCAAGACACTAAATGGCTCTTCAACAACAGGGGGGTCATACAGGAGATTGCAGCCCCCTGCTGGCCAGCCCCCACTCTCTCACCCCTCCCCCCACAGTGCTGCTGACTTTTACTCTAATGGGGATTGGTTGACCCCTTCTTTCCAGGATCCCCCCTCCCCCCGCTTCCAGGGCCCCTGTGTTCCCCTCCCACACTGCTGCAGTATGGAGAGAGGGAGAAGGGGCCAGAAATATGTCATTTACCAGCACCTTCCTTTTCTGAATGAACAGTAAGTGATCGCACTGGTCACTCACTCCATTTATTTATAACTGAAGCATAATAAACTGTTTATAATGCTTCATCTTATGAATGGACAGGAACCTCTGTACAGAGCACTCCCTGTTCAATCATCTGCAGTGCGGCTGAGGTTGTAAAGAGGATTGAGAAATCTGCGCCCTTCATTTCTTTCTCAGAATCAGTGAGGCGCAGGTGTGGGTGAGTGGCCATGAATGTACACGGGGGGTCGTACACCTACACCCAAAACACCGCTCAAATTAGGGTCTGTAGTTGTGTTCATACAGCTGCTGCCTCTCCAGAGCATAACATGCCTGCACACAGCCCTATTCACACTGTACAGACCACAGCACACATGTGACTGACCCCAAAAATCTATTCACACACAAAGAACTACATCTATACAATATACTTTGTATCTTTTAGATTTAGCTAACAGCAGGCCTGCATACATATATAATGTGCAAGGAGCAAACATGAGTAGCCATAGTATTTTTATAATCAAGAAAGGGAAGCGATACAAACCTGATGTCTTCTCTCAGTTAGTTAATTAATGCCTTCCATTCATCTGAAGTCAATGAAAATTTTAAGGCACTAATAGTGGAATGCTGCAAAGAAATTAAAAAATGTTCCCATTGAGAAGTAATAAAAGATGGAAAGGTGGACATGCATAAAGAAAAAGTCCATTTGTATTATTCTTATACACAAGTTATACGGCGCCAACAGTTTGCGCAGCACTTCACAATTCTGAGGGGGAAGCACAATTACAGTTCAATGCAGAAGGAATAGGTAGGTCCGGACAATGGAGCTTACAGTCTAAAAGGGAGTGGGGGGTTACAAAAGGTAAAAGCTACGGGGGGGGTGATTGAGGGTACTCGGGTACAGTTCTTATGTGGGGGTGGGATAGGCTTCCCTGAATAAGAACATTTTCAAGGATCGCCTAAAGGAAGACAGGGTTAGGGGCTGATCGGATATACCGGGACAGGGAGTTCCGGAGGATGGAAGAGTCTCTGGAGAAGTCCCGAAGGTGGACAGGTTAGGGGCTGATCGGATATATTGGGACAGGGAGTTCCAGAGGATGGGAGAGGCTCTGGAGAAGTCCTGAAGGTGGACAGGTTAGTGGCTGATCAGATATACCGGGATAGGGAGTTCCGGAGGATGGGAGAGGCTCTGGAGAAGTCCTGAAGGTGGACAGGTTAGGGGCTGATCGGATATACTGGGACAGGGAGTTCCAGAGGATGGGAGAGGCTCTGGAGAAGTCCTGAAGGCGAGCATAGGAGGAGGTAACAAGGGAGATAGAGATCAGGAGGTCCTGGGAGGAGCGGAGAGGACGATTTGGGCGATATCTGCAGATGAGGTTGGTGATGTAGATGGGGCGATGTTGTGAATGGCCGTCTCATGTTGTGGTTAGTATTTTGAATTTTATATGGTGGGGAGGAGAAGACAGTGAAGAGACTGTCAGAGAGGGGGAGAAGTCACCGATCAGTTAGTGAAGCCCCATTCACATCTGAGCGTTTTGAAGCTTGAAGCTACAAAACGCTGAAGGGGAAAAAATCAATTATTCTCTATGGAGATGGTTGACATCTCCACTCCAAAACGCCCTGAAGCTCAAACAAGTTCTTGAACTTTTTTTTAAAGGCAGATTTGGCCATTTTTCTGCTTTTTACATTGGTGACCTGTACAAAATTGCAGCAAAAACGCTGTAAAAAATGCAACAAAATCGTGCAACTTTCTGCCTGAAAACGCTACACTCAGGTGTAAATCCATCCACCTCTCCTAATATGGATCAGTCTCCATTCATAATAGACTGGGGGAAGGAGCCTGTGTAAAGTTCAGCCAGGGAGGAGAGAGTTGCAGTAGTCAAGGTGGGAAATAACCAAGGAGGGAATAAGTTGTTATGTGGTGTCATTAGGAAGAGGCAAATTCTGGAAATGTTGGAGATACAAGGTTAATCCTGTAAGCATGAGGTGAAGAGTGGAGGGAATCCTTTGTACATATAGGGATGTGGAATGTTTTTTAAAATTACTTGTCCAAGGGACTAAATCAAGGTCCCAATCTAGTTGTTCCTCATGACAATCTACTTGTCCTAATAAAAAATTAATAAAAAGAATTTAAAGATTTTTAAAAAAGATTTTAAAAATGAAAGGGCCATTATGGCGACTTAAACTTTGAATGCTTTTGGCATTGCATTGTTTATGTCCTCCTCCCCGCCTATCTCCAGCATCGCACCCAGGGACTAGCAGGGAGGGGAGAGACCTTGCAGTGTGAACGGTTGGGTGCTTGTCAGGAAAGGGGGGTGTTGGGCTCTCATCGCTCAGCAGAGTAAATGAGGTGTTGGACCCAATGAGAGAGTACAGTGCTTGTCAGGAAAGGGGGGTGTTGGGCTCTCATCGCTCAGCAGAGTAAATGAGGTGTTGGACCCAATGAGAGAGTACGGTGTGATAGGGTTGAAATAATGACTTAGAGTTCCACTTTAATTGTTTCTGCTTTTTCTTACCTGTGTACGTATCAATTGTTCTATTTAAATTGTTTGTGCTCCTTTCTTCCCTGTGTACGTATCAATTGTTCTATTTTAATTGTTTGTGCTTTTTCTCTTCTGTGTACGTATCAATTGTTCTATTTAAATTGTTTGTGCTTTTCTCTTCTGTGTACGTATCAATCTGTATCTAGATGGAATTTGGAACTGCTGAATAATCATTACATGTTCGCTGATAAGAAACTCTTTGTACCTTAACCTCATTTGGTAATGCCGATAAGATTACTGCTTGTAGAGCTGCCTATAAAAGAAGTAAAGGGTGCAGTCCTTTATGCTCAGAACTGTGATACAGACATACCTGACTCCGTGTCATCTTTCTTATAGAAGCAATAATTTGACAAAGCAATATAAACTTAAAGCAACTTATTTAAGAGTTGCCCCTAACATTTTGGCGCCCGAACAAGGGACTCACCGATGATACTACAAGAGGTGGACGAACGCGGCTGACGGAACAAAAAGGAATAGGCATTCTGGGAACCACAGATCAAAAACCTGGCCAGGTAAGAAAAAGCTTTATTTTTCTTATATTCTGTGCTCCCCTGATTTGTGCCTATCCGTTCTGTCAGTTACGGTTCTCCTGGTTTTAAAACACCAGCCTCTGTAGTGGTGAGTCTAGAATTACTGCATATTTTAGTTTATATTGCTGGGAATATTTGTTTATTTGTTGTCTGTCTGTCTGTCTTGTTGAGAAAGTGAATGAGCCTTGTAAAGGATGGTATGAGTTAGAAGGGGATTGCCGAACTAAGCAACGGAATGCGCCTTACCTCACATGATTGGGAACTTGAGGGCTTGTGAGCTTGGGCGCTTATGCTTAACCTCACATCTAACTCATAAACCATAGACGGGTTGAGAGTATAAGCCCTGTCTGCTCCATAAAGCAGGGATAAGAGTGCATGAGAGGGACCCCAGATACGAGGGGGGGAATAAGATCTCCATAAAGTCCGGAGATCTAGTCGGATACCTGGCCACTTAAAGGAATGCTTGTATATGTTGTAGCCACATTTTTGTATATGTTGTAGCCGCATTCTGGTTTGTTATTGGGCTAGCATATAAAGTAATTATTTGTTATTGAGCTAGCATATAAAGTAATTTGATTTCAGAAATCTCATTCCGGAAGAGGTTTTTAGTATTCTAGCACCCTAGGAGGAAGGCAACGAGGAACTAGTGTAACTTAGCTGGTTTGTTATTGGGCTAGCATATAAAGTAATTATTCATTCTTGTGTATGTTGTAGCCGCATTATATTGTACACTAAGTGTCCCACACGCTACCTAGGCAGGACTGTTGGAATGGGCCAGAGGAACACAAAACCCCGTCAGGGAATTGTGACGCACTATACGGTGCCACAGATAATTAAAAACATTTATGGGAAAAGATGAAGCATAGGACTTAAAGGATGTCTTTCGTAAATTTAAAGCGGATCTTCACCCGTTTTTGAATCAGCATCTCGGTGGCTTCTAAAAGCAACACCGAGTGCCATATGGAGCTTTTTTTTTTTTTTTTTTTTACTTACCTTACGTTATCTGTGTTTCTTTTCTTCTGTCCCTGCGGCTGTGGGCGTGGACTTTGCGGGTATTGTCGTCATATCCTTCGTTACCCGCAATGTCTCCTGGGATCTCATTGTCTTTCATCCCAGGAGACATTGCGGATAACCTCCGCCAAATCTCGTGAGACTTGCCATCACAACGGGGCGGGACTTCCTACGATGACGCCGGTTGTGATGGCAACCTGAGCTCTTGACGGTGCTATGTTTTGTCTTCACTGCGCATGCGCGAGATCGGGGCTAGAACGGGCGGTGCATGCTGGTCGAGCTGCATCACCGTATCCCGGAAGAGGATGCCTGTGGGATTCACATGCCCACAGGCAAGATGAAAACCAACTACAGGAAGTTTTAAAAGTTATCTTTACTAAAGGAAAATGAGAGCAGAAAGCTGCAGAAACGGAAAAAGTAAGTTAAAGATTTAAATGGATTAAACAGTGTCAGTGGTAGAAAAAAAAAAATTATGTGTAGACAGTGAAACACCGCTTTAAGGTGAAAGGAGCAGCGGGTTTAGACCCGGATGTATGGAGTGAAATAGTGAAAAAAAGTGAAATAAAAAGGGACAGACAAGGAGAGGTGTTAGAGAAGCAATGGATGCGTCAGATTCAATGCTTAATTAAGGTCTCAAATAGAGCAAAAGAAGAGGGGTGGAAATATAATCCAGACTGTGATGATTGGGATATGAAAGATAGAAGAACAAAAAATGTTGAAATTTTAAATAATCCCAGCTCAGCCATCCCACCCCCATACACTGACATAGAACGCAAACCACACAAGATATATCCTGTACTTGAGGGGAGAGGATGGGTTTGTCAGGATTGTGGAGCACAAAACCCAGAATGGGCAGTAGAATGTGTGCATTGTGGGGCACAAAAACCTCATCCAGAAACTGTAGCTCCCGTACGCACTGATACACGCATTGTTCAGGTAAACAATCCAGAATTTGGACAAGCAGCCCATCCAAATGCCCCGCCCACTGTCACTCGTAGAATTCAAATAAGGATATGGGCACCATGGTCGGCAGACACCCTTATGGCATTAATACAGAGCGCCCCAGACCCGGTAGCAAAGCCAGCTGCTTTCTGTAGATTTGTGACACAGTTAATGAATACACATGAAGCGACCTGGCAGGATGGGGAGGATCTATGCAGACACAAAATGACTCTGACCCTGTTTCACCAGTTTATGACAGAAATAGGTCCACACAGACCTGCAGGACAAGTTGATGGGGATAGCAACCTGGAGGCAGGACATGTCAGACATATAGACTCAAGGGCCCCTTTTATTGCTAGATTAGAAGCTTTTTGTCAGGCAAAACAACAGGAGAGGGGGTCCATATCACCCATGAAACAAATGCCAGGACAGACTGTATCAGAATTTTACTTATCTATGGAAAGTATGATGGCAGATGAGGGATTGGATTTGGCCCTGCCAGTCACAATCCGAGCCTTCAATAGACAATTTATGGAGGGATTAATTCCACAGATAAGTGAGAGACTGAAAGCCTGCACACCAGAGTGGAGGGCAACTAGAGATAGAGGGACGTTGTTACAAAAAGCGCAAGGCATAGAGGCGGACTTAGCAGAAACCAAAGGGAGGAAATCTCATGCTATCAACGCACTCGGGGGTTCCCAAGAGTAAGGTAGAGGTTCCTTTCGCAAACCCCTTACCTGTCACTACTTTAACAAGATTGGTCACATCAGACGCAACTGTAGGAAAAGAATAAGGGATGAAGGAGAGGAAGGTGTTGATTCTCCAGTTAATCAGAGAAGGAACCAGCCCAGGGACAACAAAAATAGTCATATCAGGCAGCAGGGAGATGGTCCACGAGCATGACTCGCCCCGGTTTTAGAAAAATCCAAAACAACAATGCTTAAGACAAATATAACGGTTGGTAATAAGAAAATCTCTTGTTTAGTCGATACAGGAGCTTCACGCTAGTTACTTTCTGACTCTGAACTACTCCCTGGCCAAAAATCACCTGACACTTTACTAATAACTGGATATGATGGCATTTTAGCCGACGCCCCACTTACAAAACCTCTGAAAGTTAAAGTAGGAAACCACATGTTCCTTTCACGCTTTCTGGTATCCAGAGGAGCCCCCACTAATTTGTTAGGAGCTGACATTTTGCAGAAAATAGGAGCTAACATTACCTATCACCCAGATGGCACTGTCACCTTAGCTATAGGGGATAATCAAGAACACATGGAGATGTGTAACCTGATACAATACCTAGAGGAGGAATCGGAATTGTCCGGCCCACCTCCTTCAGACTTAGATCATATTTTGTCGTCCCTTCCAGGAGAACTATGGGAGAAACATCCAGCTGATGTTGGACTTTTGCCCATACCTCCGGTTACCCTACAGCTGATTCCAGGAGCAGTGCTTCCCCAACAAAAGCAGTATCCACTTAGTGCACTCCAAGAGACGGCCATAGAAATGCAGGTCCAATCCTTCTTAAAAAGTGGAGTTCTAAAAGAGGTAAAATCACCGGCAAACACTCCCTTGTACCCGGTTAAAAAGAAATCAGTAGCCGGTAGTCCGGTTAAGTATAGAATGGTCCAAGACCTTAGAGCGGTCAACAAAATACTAGCCCCGATGACACCTTTAGTACCCAATCCACATACATTACTGTCACAAATACCATCAACCAGTATGTACTTTACGGTTATAGATTTAGCGAATGCTTTCTTTTCCGTCCCGCTTGCTGAAGAATGCCAACTTTGGTTCGCATTTTCAATCAAAAATCGGCAACTAACCTGGACACGCCTACCTCAGGGTATGGCGCATTCACCTACCTTGTATTCGCAAGCATTGCAAACGGTGTTGGGAGAATGGGTACCACCAGATTCCTGTGTATTGTTACAATATGTGGATGATTTATTGTTATGCTGCCCTGACAAGGAAACTTGTTTGGCCACCACCCTTAATTTGTTGCGATTTTTGGCAGAAAAAGGTTGCAAGGTTAATAAGAAAAAGTTGCAAGTGTGTCAGGAAAAAGTTATCTTTTTGGGACATTGTATATCACAGGGTACGAGACATCTCACTGAGGAGAGGGTTCAAGTGATAGAGGGAATGTTACCCCCACGGAATTTCAAACAATTGCGTATGTTTTTAGGTATCGTGTCATATTGTAGACAGTGGATACCACATGCTAGCGCTTTGATGCAGCCATTATACAATTGTTTGAAAATTGTACCGTATATGCTTACAGAAGTAGCTTATGAATCGTTTATCACTTTGAAAAAGTTGTTGATTTCTGCCCCGGCTATTGGTATACCAGATTACACCAAGATATTTAATCTGTACATTGCTGAGATCACTGGACATGCCACAGGTGTTCTGACACAGGCACATGTAAAACAAAGACCAGTCGCTTACTTTTCAGCAGCATTAGATCCAGTATCTAGAGGTTCACCGTCCTGTGTACGGGCGGTAGCTGCAGTGTCAATTATCATAGATAAGTCATCAGAGATTGTTCTAGACAATCCAGTTGTAGTGCATACCACACATGACATACATGCAATCTTGTCTCAGGTACAGCCCAAACACATTTCAATGGCTAGGCAATTAAGGTTACAGTGTACTTTACTCTTACCTCCAAATGTCACTTTTCAGCGCTGTACAACTTTAAATTTGGCCACCTTTTTGCCTCTTCAGTCACCAGATTTGGCAAGGGGGAATGATAGTGCTAATAGTACTAGTGAGAAAAGAAATGAGGACACTGACACTCTTTTTTGTTTAAAGAAGTAGATGAACACGATTGTTTTCAGCTCATGGAACAGGAGACAATGGGATTCCCACACATTACAGATACACCAATTTTAAACGCTGAGCACACCTTGTATATAGATGGTAGTAGGTTTGCTGATGACAAGGGTAAATATCACACAGGGTATGCTAAGAAGCTAAGAAACTGATCACTAAGTTAATACCTAGGTTTGGTCTTCCTGAAACCATAGAATCAGATAGGGGGACACACTTTACAGGAGAAATCATGCAGAACGTGATGACCATGTTAGGGGTTCAACAAAGTTTTCACATCCCTTACCACCCACAGAGTTCAGGATCAGTGGAGAGAGTAAATGGGACAATAAAGCTAAAAATACAAAAAGCCATGCAAGAGTTAAACAAGCCTTGGCCAGAATGCCTGCCTCTGGCTTTATTCTCTCTAAGGTACACTCCAACAGGAAAAACAGGATTATCCCCATACGAAATACTTTTTGGGAATGCACCTAGATTAGGTTTATACTTTCCACAGGGTATGCAATTGCAATGTGATAGTTTGACTGCATATGTGATACAATTACAACAACGTCTAACTAAGATCCACAAAAGTGTGTATTCTTCTCTTCCAGACCCTAATTCAATAACAGGTACACATACGCTGCTACCAGGGGATTATGTATATGTAAAGAAACACACCAGAAAGACATTGGAACCCAGGTTTGAAGGTCCTTACCAAGTACTCTTGACCACAGCCACCTCAGTAAAGCTGGAAGGAAAACCTACCTGGATACACGCATCACATTGCAAGAAACAACCCGAGAAAACAACATGATGAAATATCTACTTACATATTTTTTGTTGAAGATTGCTGTTTTACAAATATATGCATGGACTCCTGGTATTAATGTACTTGAAGTAGAGGAAACAACAACTTTCGAATGGGCTATAGATGATCCTAAAGTAGCAAATGATTCAGGATATGAGATGAATAAGGATTATAATGTAGGTAATTGACGCTAGAACATACCCTACAGAATAACCTTGTATCCGCAATTATTGACAAAGGTAGACTAGTACATCTTTCCTCACAGATACAACAGGAAACTGCACCACATTGGTGGGATATATTTAGTGGAATGTCTTCTACAGCAACCAATACCTTTCACTGGTTGTTAAGTCCAATGGTAATTATTATTCTAATATTAATATCACTTATAATCACAAATATATGTGTATACAGGAAAATAAATAGGAAAATTAGGAGAATAGACAGGGCATACCGATAAATGTGTATTGACATCACCCTACTCCTATAAAACTCCTCTTCTTGAATTTTAAGATGTTGGTAATACCTAGGGGGATGGGTTCTACCCCTCTGACAACTCGCGGTCAGGGAAAGGACTCTGGGGAAAAACTGACTAGAACTTATTCATGAGGACCCAGGGGGAGGGAGAGGATGATGTCAAAGGGGGAAATTGATAGGGTTGAAATAATGACTTAGAGTTCCACTGTAATTGTGTACGTATCAATTGTTCTATTTAAATTGTTTGTGCTCCTTTCTTCCCTGTGTACGTATCAATTGTTCTATTTAAATTGTTTGTGCTCCTTTCTTACCTATGTACGTATCAATTGTTCTACTTAAATTGTTTGTGTTTTTCTCTTCTGTGTACGTATCAATCTGTATCTAGATGGAATTTGGAACTGCTGAATAATCATTACATGTTTGCTGATGAGAAACACTTTGTACCTTAACCTCATTTGGTAATGCCGATAAGATTACTGCTTGTAGAGCTGCCTATAAAAAGGCCTTTGAAAGAAGTAAAGGCAGCAGTCCTTTATGCTCAGAACTGTGATACAGACATACCTGACTCCGTGTCATCTTTCTTATAGAAGCAATAATTTGACAAAGCAATATAAACTTAAAGCAACTTATTTAAAAGTTGAACCTAGCAACCTATTTTTGAATAAACAGCCAACTTGCAATCTTTGCATGAACATTGTTCTGAAGGCCGATTTACCGGGAATAGTTATTTTGCCTAACTTAAGTTCGAGAGAACCTAGACAAGAAAAGAAAAATAATTTTATTATCCACTGAACTGTGAGTTGTCAAATCACAACGACATTTTATTGTTTCTACCTTCTAATAATTAATCTGCAAGAAAACCACCAATCATAGCAGTGGGCTACAGGAAAGTATATTGGGAGAAGAAGTGGATCTCCAGGGTCAGCTCCAGTTTTCTCTTTGGGGAAATGAAAAGAGGTTGATGACATTTCACATAACGCTGCGTCCTGCTTCTATATTTATCTATCACAGGGTTTTATATGGTGCCCACAATTTACACAGCGCCACACATAGTATAGTCCCATCAGTCCCCGCCCTCAAGGAGCTTCCAATCGAAGGTCCCCACCTCATACATGAAGTAAACAAAAGCCCACTGACACCATCTCTGTATGTAGAACAATTAGAGAATGCTCTTATGGTACTGCAAATGGAATCCATGAGTACACTTACTGCTAAAATTTCTTCACAATCTTTAATGGAACAACAGGGCCACCAGCCTTCCATTAACCTATTTTTGATCCAGGATGAAGGGACTTGAAGTAACTGCTGCCCATTGTGGGAGAAAGGCCCTCAATCTTCCTCCCACTGGGGGACACGAGTCACTGTGGCTTGGCGGGTTGTTGAGGAGGATTAAACAAGACCCCCCCTTTAACTCTGCCTTTGTGCCCTGTCTAATGTTTTTTGGGCCTGTTGTCCTTTTCTCTAGGACCTTGCTGCCTACCTTGGCCACGAAAAAACTTTCTGGCTGTCAGGTTTTTCTTTTTCTCTGGAAAAGCCTGCGCATTCCAGTGCCTCTTGCAGTCCTGGGCCAAAAAGATGATCACCCGTAAGGGGAAGCCCACAAAGGCGCAACTTTGAGGCTGAATCACCTGACCAGGCTTTAAGCCATAGGCTTCTCCTGGCCAAATTCACTAAGTTCGAAGTCCTGGCTGTCATTCTTACCGACTCTGCGGAAGAATCAGCCAAAAATCCCACTACACGAAAAAGGAGAGGAAAAGACTTCACAATTTGCTCTCTAGAGGTACCTGCCAACAAATGTGTTTGAATTTGTGTCCACCATACTTCCAGATTTCTGGCTACACATGTGCAGGCCAGAGCTGGTTTAAGATTCCCAACAGCTGAATCCCAGGCTCTGTGGAGAAGGATATCCCCTCTTTTGTCCAAATTGAACCAACCAATTCATGTGTATCCAGGAGAGACCATATACTTCTGGTGTTCCTGAAGGGTGTGTGCACTCACAGAGCAGACATATAATGTATATATGAAAAATAGAAATACCATCATATATTGGCCAGCTGTATTGTGTTGTAGATGCCAGGGGTTTGCCAGTGCTGTCACATTTGTTGCCATCATTTCCCATGCTGACTTCAAACTGGATGGGGCCAGCAATGTCCTCGATCATGGTGGCAGAATGGAAGACAACACAACAACCAAACTTTACCCGGCGCTGATATTTCTGGAAAGAGGACATCAGAGATAAAGAACTTTATTCAGGTTATTACATTACAAACAGCAGGGAACTCAGTGAGTGGACTGATCAAAACAAAAACTGATTGGATTCAACTATCCACACAAGTGAGGTGGAACCCTAGTATATTCTACCAGCAAGAACTCCCCTGCTGATGAAAAACACTGATCAGCGCTGTGCTGATGAAAAACAATCTTCCAACAAGCCTGTTCATTGGATCAACTTCCCCAAACCAGAACAACCAAAGATGGATCAAAATTGGGCTGGTCCCTGCTAAAAAAAACAAATTTGGATCCACGTATAACCAGCGTTAGAAGAATGTGTGGGCTGCCATTGCTGGCCACCTTCTGAAATGCTAGTTGCAGGCATAATGGAGAAGTTCATCTTTAAAGTTCACAGGAGAAACACTGAGGTGATCCAAGTTAGGGCTATTAGCACTTTGTTCTCACTTCCAAAACACACATACATCAGGGATTAGAAGGCTGCAAGGCTGTTGGGTCACTGCCAGGAGGGGAGAGCAAGTTAAGTGAAACTTTTATAGAAGAACTACAACATCATCATGCTTCACCTGTGAAATTTGGGGATAAATGAATCCATGAGTCCTGCATCTCCAGTGGTCAGTGAGAGTGTGCTTTAAAGCTCTTTTACTGCATGTTAAGGATATATTAAAATCTGTGTCTTGCGGTTGTTCTGATTTGCGAACAGATCAGTTTCGGGACATCCCCATCTGTTGGTGAGATCCACAAAATACTTTGGGATGAAGAGACCAGTTGTCTCGATCTATCCGGTGGCGGCTGAAATAATCCGCCAGACAATTTTGTGTCCCCTTCAGGTGCACTGCTGTAATTGAAGCTAAATTCCCTTCTGCCCATGATAAAATCTCCTGGGCAATAGATTGAAGTATCTGGCTCCTCGTGCCTCCCTGTTTGTTGAGGTACGCGACTGTCGCGATATTGTCGGATAGAATTTGGAGATTGTGACCCTTGATTTCCGTCTGAAATGACGGCAAGGCTCTCTGAACTGCTAGCAGCTCTCTCTGATTGGATGAAGCCCTTGCTTCCCTCGAGGACCACTTTCCTTGTGCCACTGCGTTGCTGAGGTGGGCCCCCCATCCCCAGGAACTCGCATCCGTAGTGATCCTTTGGGATATAGGAATGGACCACGGGAGACCTCTTGTTAGGTGCAGGTTTGTCCTCCACCACCACAAGCTTCTCTTTACCCTGCTGGGTATCCAGACCCTTGATTCCACGGACTTTGCGTCTCCGTCCCAGTTCCTTAATAGAAACAGTTGTAATGGACGTTGATGAAATGTTGCCCATGGTACTGCGGGAATGCATGAGGTCATCAGACCCACCGCTCTCAAAACCTGTCTCAGCGAGACCTACTGGTTGGTCTGTAATGCTGACATAGTTTGGATCATTTTTGTAATCTTCTCCTGTGGAAGAAAAAATTTTTTGGTCTACCGAGCAAAAGTCGTATCCCAGATATGTCACTTTCTGGGCCGGAATTAAGGATGACTTCTCTACGTTTATTAACCAGCCTAGGGAAGTCTTGTACGACTCTGCCACCACTAGGAGGTCGTCCAGGTGAGGGATAATAGTTATCGCCTCTAACCTTAGCGTTGCTAGCGCCTCCCCCAACACCTTTGCAAAAATGCGTGAGGCTGAGGACAGACTGAATGGGAGGGCTTGAAATTGAAAGTGCCGAGTGTCTGTTCCCATCTTGACTGCTAATCTTAAGAATCTCTGGAAGGCTGGATGGATAGGGATGTGAAGGTAAGCATCCCTCAAATCCAAGGTGGTCATGAATCAGTTTGGGTAAAGCAGGTTTTTGTGAATACAGTCTCCATACGGAAATGCTTGTATCCGATTGAACGGTTTAGAGAACGGAGGTTCAGGATAAGCCAATACTTATCTGATGGCTTTTTGATGACAAATATATAGGAATAAAACCCCTTGCCCTGATCTGGCCGGGGAACAGGGATCAGGACTTTTTGTTTTAATAAGTCTCCAATTTGGAGACCCAGAGCCTTCGCTTTCTCACGATCTTGGGGAGAAAAGTTGACCAATAACCCCTCCGGTGCTTGGCGAGAAAATTCCAGCCTGTACCCATTGGTCACTAGGTCCAGGATGAAGGGACTTGAAGTGACTGCTGCCCATTGTGGGAGAAAGGCCCTCAGTCTTCCTCCCACTGGGGGACACGAGTCACTGTGGCTTGGCGGGTTGTTGAGGAGGATTAAACAAGACCCCCCTTTACCTCTGCCTTTGTGCCCTGTCTAATGTTTTTTGGGCCTGTTGTCCTTTTCTCTAGGACCTTGCTGCCTACCTTGGCCACGAAAAAAACTTTCTGGCTATCGGGTTTTTCTTTTTCTCTGGAAAAGCCTTTTTCCTATCGGCTGCGCATTCCAGTGCCTCTTGCAGTCCTGGGCCAAAAAGATGATCACCCGTAAGGGGAAGCCCACAAAGGCGCAACTTTGAGGCTGAATCACCTGACCAGGTTTTAAGCCATAGGCTTCTCCTGGCGAATTCACTAAGGCCGAAGTCCTGGCTGTCATTCTTACCGACTCTGCGGAAGAATCAGCCAAAAATCCCACTACACGAAAAAGGAGCGTAAAAGACTTCAAAATTTGCTCTCTAGAGGTACCTGCCAAAAAATGTGTTTGAATTTGTGTCCACCATACTTCCAGATTTCTGGCTACGCATGTGCAGGCCTGAGCTGGTTTAAGATTCCCAACAGCTCAATCCCAGGCTCTGTGGAGAAGGATATCCCCTCTTTTGTCCATCGGGTCCTTAAGCGTGCCCATATCATCGAACGCTAGGTCCGAGTTTTTTGAAAACTTTGAAAGAGGTGCGTCCAACTTAGGATTTTTGTTCCACGGCTGCGCTGTGTCCTCATCAAAAGGAAACCTCCTTTTTAGGTCACCAGAAAAGAAAGGTTTTCTCTCTGAATTTTCCCACACCAGTTTGATAGTATCAATCAAGGAACTATGTACTGGAAAAACTCTAGACTTCTTCTTATGCAAACCCTTTTACATAAGATCATGTTTGGATAATTGTACCTCCTCCTCTTTCAATTCAAGTGTAGTATAGATAGCCTTTAATAAGTCATCAACATCCTCTAAAGATAACTTAAACCTTGAGCCCCATGTGGATTCTCTATCCCTGGGCTCTATATCTGACCCGGATTCTTCCGGAGAAGAACGGGTAGATCTGACTTCAGCTTCAGAGTCTTCACTCTACGCTTGCCTGGGAATGCTACTGACTGAAGTCCTAATTGAAGACGGACCCTCAGCTGGAGTCTGAAGCTTGTCAATTAGTGTTTTAAATGAGCTAAAGGTAGACGCAAGCTCATCTCTAACAGGTGGCTACCGAGTCATCCTTTATCAGGCCTTCTATACAGGTGCGACAAACAGCTTTGCTCCATGAGGAGCTTCCTTTTTGGTGGCTGCGCTTGGGCCTTGTCCTGGGTCTTGGTCTGCAAGACAAAATAAATGACCCACAATAAAACTATCAGCCAGCCAATCACTCCGTAACACCACGTGCAGGAGGGAGGAAATGTGTCCCCTTACACCCACTACTACAGAGAGGGGAGGGGGAGGGGACACTCACAGGGATAGCGAGCGGGTGACCAAACACCCCAGGCTTACCTGTGAGGTGTTGGGGATCGTATCCACTGCCTGTGCAGGTACTGCCGAAGGATCCATCCTGCTCCACTTGGTCATCTACAGCCTCGCTGCTTTCACCAAAAAACACCAGCAGCCAGCGTCCCATTTCCGCCGTTATGAAGACTGGAACCGGCGTCTTCGGTGCCCAATGATGACGTCATATGCCCCGGAAGTGACCTCTCTAGGAACTTCCTGTCGGCCAGCTTGGAGTTCCGTCCCCTCGAGCGCCGCGGCTTCCTTTTTCCCCTGCATGTATCAGCCACGCTGTCAGCGGGAAAAGGACATAGCCGCTCTGCCTGTAGCCATTAGTGCAATGCACCACGCTATGGGAGCCGACATCACCCCGGTCCTGGCCCTCTCCAGGCACTGAAAACAGGGGACAGAAGCACAGCCAACTTCCCCAGCGGAGATGCTGCTTCTGGCAGAGGAGAAAAGGTTAGTGACATGCCCCAAACAGCCATACAGAGCCCCTGCTCATGAGACCTAGGGGACTGGGTTCCAGGAACATGTTACCCCCCTGTCTGGAGTAAATACTAATAACAGACATGGGGCCTGGAGGACCGCCCTTTTATCTGGTGAGGGTAATGTGTTTCCTGTCCTGGTAGGAGGAGCCCTAGGTCTCATGGAGGCTCAGCCAGCCTTCTGACGTGGGTTCCTTCCCTTCTAGGCTAGTGGGCAGAAGAACTCTCACCACCCATAAGGTGCTCAACATTGTCAGCCAAGGTAGCACCTCCAAAACTAAAATGGCGTTAAACATGGCCACCCAGCAGGCCGCGAGGTGCAGCCTATAATGTCAGATAGCATGACAACATGTTGTGCCCACCTGCGGAGTGGGGCCCGGTGGAACACAGCTACTTAGCCCCCGTGGCCAGGGAGAAATGGAGCAGCCAAAGCTATCCCTGGCATGTGGCCAGGACCCAGCAGGGACATTGGAATGAACTTCACCACCAGGCAATCACCCACCGTCCCCCATAAAAGGTGAAGTGGGAGAGTCCATGGAGCCAGCGTCACCCCAGGATCATCCAACCTCCATTACTAGTCAGGGGACTGCACAGGCAGGCCGGATATGTGCAGGCAGGAGAGCTGCACATGTGGGGAGGGTGGGCGTGCAGCTCAATGAATGGCTACCCCCAAGGTCTGGAGTGAAGCAGAGGAGGGGACCCCACAGGGGCCGACCACCCCAAGGAGTACCCGTGCTAAATCCCGGGGAGCAAGGGAGGATCCCGGTTACTTACTTTCCAAACCCAATGGATGTGCACAGGAATGCAGTGCGATTCCTGTATGAATCTGATTCACACATGTGCAGTGCAGTGCACCTAGGCTTTTGCTGCAATTCCCACCATTGCCATCAGTCAAGGGATTCCCCTGGGGATCGGAAATGGGTTATACATGCCCAAGGAGTATGCCCAAGGATCATGCTCAAGGAGTATGCCCTAGGAGTATGCCCAAGGAGTATGCCCAAGGAGCAAGCCAAAGGAGCATGCCCAAGGAGAATGCCCAAGGAGCAAGCCCAAGGAGTATGCCCTAGGAGCATGCCCAAGGAGCAAGCCCAAGGAGTATGCCCTAGGAGTATGCCCAAGGAGCATGCCCAAGGAGTATGCCAAAGGAGCAAGCCCAAAGAGTATGCCCAAGGAGCATGCCCAAGGAGCATGCCCAAGGAGCAAGCCCAAGGAGTATGCCCAAGGAGTATGCCCAAGGAGCATGCCCAAGGAGTATGCCAAAGGAGTATGCCCAAGGAGTATGCCCAAGGAGCAAGCCAAAAGAGCATGCCCAAGGAGCATGCCCAAGGAGTATGCCCAAGGAGCATGCCCAAGGAGCATGCCAAAGGAGTATGCCCAAGGAGCATGCCCAAGGAGCAAGCCCAAGGAGTATGCCCTAGGAGCATGCCCAAGGAGCATGCCGAAGGAGCATGCCCAAGGAGCATGCCCAAGGAGCATGCCCAAGGAGCATGCCCAAGGAGCATGCCCAAGGAGTATGCCCTAGGAGCATGCCCAAGGAGCATGCCCTAGGAGCATGCCCAAGGAGCATGCCCAAGGAGTATGCCCAAGGAGTATGCCCAAGGAGCAAGCCCAAGGAGTATGCCCAAGGAGTATGCCCAAGGAGCAAGCCCAAGGAGTATGCCCAAGGAGTATGCCTAAGGAGCATGCCCAAGGAGCATGCCCAAGGAGTATGCCCAAGGAGCATACCCAAGGAGTATGGGGCAGTCCAGCTGGTGATTGTCCTGTAGGAGACATTTCCCATTTCCTATAAAACACACTACTATACAGTATACACATAAGTAACAGAGATATTATGAAGCAGAGGAGGGGACCCCACAGGGGCCGACCACCCCAAGGAGTACCCGTGCTAAATCCCGGGGAGCAAGGGAGGATCCCGGTTACTTACTTTCCAAACCCAATGGATGTGCACAGGAATGCAGTGCGATTCCTGTATGAATCCGATTCACACATGTGCAGTGCAGTGCACCTAGGCTTTTGCTGCAATTCCCACCATTGCCATCAGTCAAGGGATTCCCCTGGGGATCGGAAATGGGTTATACATGCCCAAGGAGTATGCCCAAGGATCATGCTCAAGGAGTATGCCCTAGGAGTATGCCCAAGGAGTATGCCCAAGGAGCAAGCCAAAGGAGCATGCCCAAGGAGCATGCCCAAGGAGCATGCCCAAGGAGAATGCCCAAGGAGAATGCCCAAGGAGTATGCCCTAGGAGCATGCCCAAGGAGTATGCCCAAGGAGCAAGCCCAAGGAGTATGCCCAAGGAGCATGCCCAAGGAGCATGCCCAAGGAGTATGCCCTAGGAGTATGCCCAAGGAGCATGCCCAAGGAGTATGCCAAAGGAGCAAGCCAAAGGAGCAAGCCCAAGGAGTATGCCCAAGGAGTATGCCCTAGGAGTATGCCCAAGGAGCATGCCCAAGGAGCATGCCCAAGTAGCATGCCCAAGGAGCAAGCCCAAGGAGTATGCCCAAGGAGCATGCCCAAGGAGCATGCCCAAGGAGTATGCCAAAGGAGTATGCCCAAGGAGTATGCCCAAGGAGTATGCCCAAGGAGCAAGCCAAAAGAGCATGCCCAAGGAGCATGCCCAAGTAGCATGCCCAAGGAGCATGCCCAAGGAGTATGCCCAAGGAGCAAGCCCAAGGAGCATGCCCAAGGAGAATGCCCAAGGAGTATGCCAAAGGAGTATGCCCAAGGAGTATGCCCAAGGAGTATGGGGCAGTCCAGCTGGTGATTGTCCTGTAGGAGACATTTCCCATTTCCTATAAAACACACTACTATACAGTATACACATAAGTAATAGAGATATTATGTCTTCTACTTGCTGTGGGGATACAGTAACTGAAAAAGAAACAAGGTGACCCTGTCTTATCTGCCCAGCATGCTTGCCCCTATATAGGGTCCACGCTTGTCACATTGGGCATAACCTTGAAGGTGTCTTCTGGGGTGGGATGAACCACAGCCCTACATCTGAACACAACCTTGGGTTGACTACACAAATTGCACTGAGTGTTGAGGTGAACAAACACACAGTCCTGTTGCACAAAGCAACCTTACAGGCCATCTCCCTGGTGCAGGGTCCGGATAATGCAGGGTACCCACATTCAAGCTTTGTTTTTTGTTTTCATTCAACCTATTGGACTAAATGAAAAAAAATAAAAATGAAAAGATATTTCTGTACTAAACAAGCAACATTAGTACAACAATCTCTCCCACTAAATTCCCTCACTACACTGATAATTAGGAGCCGCTAATCAATTCCTACACTGAAATTTGCTGATGAATACATTTCCAAACCCAATAAACCATCGAAGGAAAACCAGCAGAACGGACCTTCTGAAAAGACGGGAATCAGATCTCAGCAGAAGGAAATGTCCACCACACATGAGATCCTCCAACCTTTCCATTCTATATACAGGCACAGCAATGTTCCCACCATTTACCTTCTTAGACACAATGCACAGCTGTTCCTGGAGCACAAAGTCGAAAGAAAAGACAAATCGCCAATTGAATTGGCCTTTTCCATCTAAGGATTGATAGTGGACATCAGTTTGTTGTGAGTCTTCATGACCAGCCATCCAACTGAAAAACAATAGACACATTTCATTCTAAAACAGGTAGAAGCACTCAGATAGGTTTCTGCCATATAAAAGTATTATAATACACATAAAACCAAGGCACTGACATTTCATCGTGTGATATCAGAGCTTCATGTATTGTATATAAATCACCATCCCCCATACACCACGTGATTGGTAATCAATCAGATATTGATCTTCTCTCTCCTGTCACCCTATACTGGGCCCTTTTGCTGAGGATGAATTTCTTGATGTCCAGCCTGCCGGTAAAGTGGACAAGCAACTCATTCATGCAGATATTTTGGTCCGGGGTAAATAATTTGGCATGTGGGGGATGGGGTGAGTGGACTGGTATGAGCGTAACTCAATTTTATTGGTGAGTGCCATATTGAATGTGAGGCTCAAAAACATCTTCAACTCCTCCAATGTTTATTCTCTCCAGTCATAGAGACGGGAATAATATGACATTGGGTTGCTGGATTGTTGGGTATAGAGGATGAACTGGGCCACATTGCAAGATAATAGATCATTGGAGAAAACAAAATGAAAACATTATATGGGGCAATGTGATTGGGGAAATGTGATGGGGCAATGTGATTGGGGAAATGTGATGGGGCAATGTGATTGGGGAAATGTGATTGGGGAAATGTGATTGGGGAAATGTGATGGGGCAATGTGATTGGGGAAATGTGATGGGGCAATGTGATTGGGCAAATGTGATGGGGCAATGTGATTGGGGCAATGTGATGGGGCAATGTGATGGGGCAATGTCATTGGGACAGTGTGATTGGGGCCCACTAGAAAGCCCATAATGGCTTGGAAAGCCGGAGAGAAGTCTGTTCTCCAGATCTATTAATGTATCTATAATTTCCTCATCCTCTTCCATCATATTGTGATCCATTATAGAAACCATCAGATCTTTTTCTTGAGGTATTGTACATGGAAGTTCAAACATGCTGGTGAAATACAAATTAAATATTCTTTAGAATATATTACAAATCACAGACTATATCACACACTCACATGTCCCTCAAGTTCACAGGACATCTCCGCAGTGCATATCAGCTTTCATTATTGGATGCCACGCCAGTGTTGGGGGTCTACAGTCATCACCAGCCAATGTTACAACCGGGAGGCACACACTCCTTCCAACAAATGTATCTTCCCCCTGATACAAGGAACACAATAATCCGTAACAAATAATGGCGGAAATTATCCACCCTCAGAGTACGGCCGTATACGTACCCCTTGATTGCTGTCATAGTGTTCAATCACCACACTGGGGGGATTAATCTCTATCTCTTGAAATATTAAAGCTTCATCTCATATGGGGGTCAGACTTTCATGCATTATCTTGGTGGTCCTCCTGTGATTTATGGGGTTCAGACTTTCATGCATTATCTTGGTGGTCCTCCTGTGATTTATGGGGGTCAGACTTTCATGCATTATCTTGGTGGACCTCCTGTGATTTATGGGGTTCAGACTTTCATGCATTATCTTGGTGGTCCTCCTGTGATTTATGGGGGTCAAACTTTCATGCATTCACTTGGTGGTGATGTAATATGGACACCCATGGGAATCTACACGCACACACATGATGAGGTTCTGCAATTTGATCAGAATCTGTCACTTTGCCGGACCAAACATGTCCTATGAGATGGAAGATCAGCTTTGGAAGCATGCCCCCAGTGTCTCTTCTCTCACTGCATTGATAATTAGGAGCCACTAATTAATTCCCCGAAATTTGCTGTGATTAAATTTCCCGGACACTTTCAAACCCAATAAACCATCGAAGGAAAACCGGCAGAACGGACCTTCTGAAAAAACGGGAATCAGATCTCAGCAGAAGCAAATGTCCACCACACATGAGATCCTCCAACCTTTCCATTTTATATACAGGCACAGCAATGTTCCCGGCATTTATCTTCTTAGACACAATGCACAGCTGTTCCTGCGGCAGATAGTCAAAAGAAAAGACAAATCGCCAATTGAATTGGCCTTTTCCATCTAAGGATTGATAGTGGACATCAGTTTGTTGTGAGTCTTCATGACCAGCCATCCAACTGAAAAACAATAGACACATTTCATTCTAAAACAGGTAGAAGCACTCAGATAGATTTCTGCCATATAAAAGTATTACAATAAACATAAAACCAAGGCACTGACATTTCATCGTGTGATATCAGAGCTTCATGTATTGTATATAAATCACCATCCCCCATACAGCACGTGATTGGTGATCGATCAGATATTGATCTTCTCTCTCCTGTCACCCTATACTGGGCCCTTTTGCTGGGGATGAACTTCTTGATGTCCAGCCTGCCAGTAAAGTGGACAAGCAACTCATTCATGCAGATATTTTGGTCCGGGGTAAATAATTTGGCGAATTTTTCCGAAAAAAAAAATTAGAAATGGCCAAATTTTATAGAACTTGTCATATGCCGGGGGATATCGGGGAGGGGGCTGGGTATTATCTTTATAATGAAGGAACCCCATAATCGTTAAATACCTCATTCTGGGCATTACTGGTGAGTAGATCGGCATGTGGGGGATGGGGTGAGTGGACTGGTATGAGCGTAACTCAATTTTATTGGTGAGTGCCATATTGAATGTGAGGCTCAACAACATCTTCAACTCCTCCAATGTTTATTCTCACCAGTCATAGAGATGGGAATAATATGACATTGGGTTGCTGGATTGTTGGGTATAGAGGATGTACTGGGCCACATTGCAAGATAATAGATCATTGGTGAAAACAAAATGAACACATTATATGGGGCAATGTGATTGGGGAAATGTGATGGGGCAATGTAATTGGGGCAATGTGATGGGGCAATGTGATTGGGGAAATGTGATTGGGGAAATGTGATGGGGCAATGTGATTGGGGCAATGTGATGGGGCAATGTGATTGGGGAAATGTGATGGGGCAACGTGATGGGGCAATGTGATGGGGCAATGTGATTGGGGAAATGTAAAGGGTGTGATGGAGATATTGGATATCATATGTATATCAATGAGATACAAGTGGACCATTGCAAGGACTCCCATTTAAACTGCCTTGCCCCATAGGATGTGTATGTGTATGTATGTATGTATGTATGTATATATATATCTACGTGTATATGTGGGTATCTATGTGTGGGTATATATATATTTTATATATGGGAATATGTTTCTTAATATCATGATAGAGCAAAGCTCACCTTAAGAAATGTAGTTACCTTGATGTGAACCCGAGAAGCCCTAGAGGTGTTGATTAGATCAAAGGGTATTGGCAGACCTTAGGGCATTCATTCTTCAGGGGGCCATTAACATGCTTCCAATACACTGATGGGAATCAGGAAAGGTCCCCTAGGTGGTAATCAACTCACCAGGGGGCCATTAACATACTACTGTCGGGACTGTTTGGGCTGGGAGATCAAAGGAGATTGTTCATTAATTCATAGACTGGTAGGCACCGAGGGGGTCGCACTGTAACAGCAATGTCCTAGCATGAATTTTGAGACATCTCTTTCATTTGTGGCATCTGTTGATTGGTGGAGAATGCATATAAAAGGAAGTGGGCTAAAGGGTTACAAACAGTCCAGCCCGAGAACATCTGAGGAATATGCTGTTGGCGTAAAGTATACTATCTTTCTTTCTAACCTTTATTTGTATCCTAGGATTTATCTTATGACTTTGTATATCTTGTATATGTCCATTGCAAACATTTATGAGTTTATGCCTGAATTAACTTTGCAGCCTAGAGCAAACACTATAGAGATATATGATAAATTCTAATCATTCTAACCTTTTTTTTTTCTGTGTAAATAAATGTAATTGTTTATCTTTTTTCCCTGTTATCGCTCGTTTTTATTTTTATATAGACAAAGGTTTAATCACTTATATTTGTATCGTTAATCGTTTAAGTGAGGTATAAATATGTCCGAAACAAGGGGCAATGTGATGGGGCAATGTGATTGGGGCAATGTGATGGGGCAATGTCATTGGGACAGTGTGATTGGGGCCCACTAGAAAGCCCACAATGGCTTGGAAAGCCGGAGAGAAGTCTGTTCTCCAGATCTATTAATGTATCTACAATTTCCTCATCTTTTTCTTGAGGTATTGTACATGGAAGTTCAAACATGCTGGTGAAATACAAATGAAATATTCTTTAGAATATAAGAGGAATATATTACAAATCACAGACTATATCACACACTCACATGTCCCTCAAGTACACAGGACATCTCCGCAGTGCATGTCAGCTTTCATTATTGGATGCCACGCCAGTGTTGGGGGTCTACAGTCATTACCAGCCAATGTTACAACCGGGAGGCACACACTCCTTCCAACAAATGTATCTTCCCCCTGATACAAGGAACACAATAATCCGTAACAAATAATGGCGGAAATTATCCACCCTCAGAGTACGGCCGTATACGTACCCCTTGATTGCTGTCATAGAGTTCAATCACCACACTGGGGGGATTAATTTCTATCTCTTTAAATATTAAAGCTTCATCTAATATGGGGGTCAGATTTTCATGCATTATCTTGGTGGTCCTCCTGTGATTTATGGGGGTCAGACTTTCATGCATTATCTTGGTGGTGATGTAATATGGACACCCATGGGAATCTACACGCACACACATGATGAGGTTCTGCAATTTGATCAGAATCTGTCACTTTACCGGACCAAACATGTCCTATGAGATGGAAGATCAGCTTTGGAAGCATGCCCCCGGTGTCTCTTCTCTCACTGCATTGATAATTAGGAGCCACTAATTAATTCCCCGAAATTTGCTGTGATTAAATTTCCCGGACACTTCCAAACCTAAAAAACCTTCGAAGGAAAACCGGCAGAACGGACCTCCTGAAAAGACGGGAATCAGATCTCAGCAGAAGGAAATGTCCACCACACATGAGATCCTCCAACCTTTCCATTCTATATACAGGCACAGCAATGTTCCCGGCATTTACCTTCTTAGACACAACGCACGGCTCTTCCTGCGGCACATAGTCAAAGGAAAAGACAAATTGCCAATTAAATTGGCCTGTTCCATCTAAGGATTGATAGTGGACATCAGTTTGTTGTGCGTCTTCGTGGCCAGCCATCCAAATGAAAAACAATAGACACATTTCATTCTAAAACAGGTAGAAGCACTCAGATAGATTTCTGCCATATAAAAGTATTATAATAAACATAAAACCAAGGCACTGACATTTCGTTGTGTGATATCAGAGCTTCATGTATTGTATATAAATCACCATCCCCCATACACCACGTGATTGGTGATCGATCAGATATTGACTTCCGTGACTTTCCCACAAATAATATAAACTTTATTTAACGGTTATCTGGCCAGAAACAATGAGGGTAATTTATTAAAACTGGACCAACTGTCCATGGCAACCAATCAGCTTCTATCCTACATTTGTAAACATTAACTGAAAAAGCTGAAGATTTTTGTTTCCCGGAAGCTTCTCAGAGGATCATGGGAATGATGCCACCGGTTTGGTAGTCGGCATTGCTTATGGTGGGAAATAAGACGGTATCTGATCATGTGATTCTCATTCTCAAATTGCTCAGATAAATGTAATAAAAATATACAATATATCTTAAAAAAAATCATGAATAAAGTGAGTCAGTCCTTCATAAGTGAGTCCTCATTACATTTATTACACCCAACATGGCGGCACCCAGCAGCAGTCTCAGAACTTTAGAGTGACTACACAAGGGAGGATTTTCCAGGTCCACACACAGAATCCTATGGGAAGATTGTTGGTGAAATGAATGGATTATAAATCTCTTCCAAATACAGGAGTGAGTCTAGTTATCCTGATCAGAAATGGTTTTGTCTCACAGAGTAATCTTAATGTAAGAATCATTGGAAAGAAAAAAATACAAGATGTTTTAATTTTTGATCCCTTTATTCGTAGATCAATTTATAATGAACCCCTTTTGATCGTCCATGTTTCTCAGGCACCTTTGACCCCAAATACCCCTCCTACGGTCACCACACATTACATCGCCCCTTCCTGTGGGGGTCGCCCTGTGCTGAGCTCACATTTGACACATGTGCTGTAGAGTATTGAATTCAATAATGTATTTCCTCTTTTGTAGATATCCTAACTTGGTTTTATAAAACTTGGTAGATAATCTGCGTTTGACTAACTTGACCCTTGAACCCGTTGCAGTCAAATCCCTGGGAGAAATCCGAAGTAATCCCCCCCGTCTACCAGACTTGCTATTATATTTACCCCTAAAGGATGGTCCAGGAGGTGTAACCTTACTTCTCATTGGTTAATCAGGATAATCATCAGCCATGTATTTACACAAGCATTAGTTCCCTTGGCCACTGGGTGGCACTCCGAGCCTAGAATCGTCTATTTCTGTTCTCCAGGGGAAATGCATTTTCTAGAACACCTCATCCTTATATTAACACATCTTTTATCTGATAAATTCATCGTTTTCTATAAATAATTCAACTATATCAGATGACCTGAAAACATAAAATGCCTCTGAGAGTCTGTTAGTTTCCTCATTTGTGGTCGCAGCATTTAAATATATTTTTTGTATTTAAAATAAGGTGTATTTTTATTACATATCAGTTCTTAATTAAAATATTAATGATGCACAGAGAATAATAAAATGATTTGCATACTTAAACTATTTGATTATGGCTACATTATAACACACATTTCTAAATATAATGATAAAGAAAAGAACACACCAAATATATAATGAGATTATAACGTCCCGTTTAGTACACACAGGAGTACAGTCAGGTGGGATCAGGTCAGTGGCGGGATCAGGTCAGTGGCGGGATCAGGTCACATGGATGACAAACATTAACCAGCCACATTCTCATCCATCTATGGCCAGATTTAGTTTTTTCTTTCAGTCCGCAATTTGTACCCGTGTGTCCCCAGCATAGTCATAGATCTCAGATGACCATATCTATGTAGTTATCCATGAAAAATTGGTCCTGGTGCAAGATTTGGTGGCAGCTTTGTTTCCATCATTCGGTTGCTAAACAAATGTTCCTGAAATTATAAGATACAAATAATGGAATCTATTTGCTGTGATTACATTTCCCGGATATTTCCAAACCCAATAAACCATCGAAGGAAAACCGGCAAAACGGACCTTCTGAAAAGACGGAAATCAGATCTCAGCAGAAGGAAATGTCCACCACACATGAGATCCTCCAACCTTTCCATTCTATATACAGGCACAGCAATGTTCCCGGCATTTACAATCTTAGAAACAACGCACAGCTCTTCCTGCGGCAAATATTCAAAGGAAAAGACAAATCTCCAATTAAATTGGCCTGTTGCATTCAGGGACTGATAGTGGACCTCAGTTCTTTGTGTATCCTCATGGCCAGCCATCCAACTGAAAAACAATAGACACACATTTCATCCAAACACAGGTAGAGGTCCTCAGATAGAGTTCTGCCATATAAAACTATTATAATAAACATAAAACCAACGCACTGACATTTCATTGTGTGATATCAGAGCTTCATGTATTGTAAATAAATCATCATAATTTCCATATGTTCTGGGACTAACTTAGGTTCTAGGCTCCGCCAGCAAATAGTGAAAGTTTTATCACTAAGCAATCGTCCTTATCAAAGTTTTTTGACACTTAAATAGACATGTTCTGGTCTCATGTCTGCCTGCCCTCTATATTCATCCTTCATGTCTCCAGGAATATAGAAATTCTCTTCAGTATAAGTGAGGCTTACTTGTGGGAGGCTTGGTTGGAAGTCTCTATATAAGGACCTTTTTTCCACATGTTCCGGGACTAACTTAGGTACTATGCTCTGCAGCACATATAACGTGAGCCTCTCCAGAAGGATTAAGGTTGTGGTGGATATTCCTGTTGGCCTCCAAGACATCCAGCAAATGTTCCTTTTCCAAAAAGTCAACCGTTCTTTCTTCATAAATTGGTTGAGCCAATCCCTTCATAGTGGCCAACTCTTTTACAGTTTCACTTGGTTTCCATTGGTCTCGCCACTGATTTAGTCCAGCGTTGTGGGAGGCTTGGTTGGAAGTCTCTATAAAATGACCTTCCTTCCACATGTTCCGGGACTAACTTAGGTACTAGTCTCTGCAGCACATATAAGGCAGCCTCTCACTAGAAGGACCAAGGTTGTGGTGGATATTCTTGTTGGCCTCCAAGACATCCAGCAAATGTTCCTTTTCCAAAAAGTCAACCGTTCTTTCTTCATAAATTGGTTGAGCCAATCTCTTCATAGTGTCCAACTCTTTCAGAATTTCCGTTGGTTTCCTCTGGTCTCATCACCGACTTTTTCCAGTGCTAAAAAAAGATAGAAGAACATGGATTACTGACCTTAAAGTCCATGTAAACCCTCATCTTGTAAAACAACCCATTCAGTTTAAAAGAAATGAAAGGTAAAATATTTGTGTATAGATATAAAAATGGGCCCTGATGGTATTGGGATAGAACTTTGAGATTTAGTTGTTGGGCCATTAATGGATCTTTTAACAATACATTTTTTATTGAGTTTCCAATAATAAAATAGACGATTAGTTATAGAGCAATCAGTAATATTAATACTAGATAAATGTAATAGTTAAATCATTAAGGATGAAGAAATGGAACATCCATGTAAGGTCAGGTAGGACCCTGATTACCCCATTGGGTACCAACTGTAATCAGGTACTGACATTACATTGACCTCTTCCCGACCGCCCCATGTATATCTACTGGTACGTGATTCCGCACTTCTGGGTCAAAATGGCGCGCCACAGGCTACCCGCTCCTGCTGTGATTGGACACAGCAGGAGCCAATCCATGAGTCCGTTATTAGATTCACTATCAATTCTAATAACTTTACATAATGCAGCAACATCCACACATATAGGACACTCAACATTAGAGGGGATTTATTCTTACTTTATTTATTATGCTTTGGTTATTACATTAAAAAAAAATCAGAACTCACCGGAATGGAAAACATGAAGAACAGAATGAAGACAAGTAAGGGTGGCACGATGGGGGCGATGATGAACTTTTATATCTTCTATACATCGCATATTTCATGCTTTTCATCGGGTTTGTTATCCACAGAAAGGATTTGTCTGGCCGCCTTCATTGTGAAAGAATTCCTATTCATCGCACTAACAGAGGAAAAGACTTCAATACTTTACACTGAGGAGGAGAATACAAGGCAAAGAATAATGAAGTTTGTGTGAGAAGTAAAGAGGTATAAAAGGATAGTGGATGGAGAAGAGCGGAAGGTGACCCCAGAGTGGGCGGAGACTGAGCTGGCACAGGATTCAAGGACCAATGACTGAGAAGAAGAATGGATTACTTTGGTGGATCCAACATTCATATTGGGTTCTTCGTGGCCTCTGCCAGCCGGCCTCTCTTCAGCCTCCTCCTCGGTCAGTATCTCCAGGATCATCTCCAGTTTTCTCTTTGGGGAAATGAAAAGAGGTTGATGACATTTCACATAATGCTGCGTCCTGCTTGTATATTTATCTATCACAGGGATTTATATGGTGGCCACAATTTACACAGCGCCACACATAGTATAGTCCCATCAGTCCCCGCCCTCAAGGAGCTTCCAATCGAAGGTCCCCACCTCATACATGAAGTAAACGAAAGCCCACTGACACCATCTCTCTGTATGTAGAACAATTAGAGAATGCTCTTATGGTACTGCAAATGGAATCCATGAGTACACTTACTGCCAAAATGTCTTCACCATCTTTAATGGAACAACAGGGCCACCAGCCTTCCATTAACCTATTTTTGAATAAACAGACAACTTGCAATCTTTGCGTGAACATTGTTCTGAAGGCCGATTTTTCGGAAATAGTTATTTTGCCTAACTTAAGTTCGAGAGAACCTAAACAAGAAAAGAAAAATAATTTTATTATCCACTGAACTGTGAGTTGTCAAATCACAACGACATTTTATTGTTTCTACCTTCTAATAATTAATCTGCAAGAAAACCACCAATCATAGGAGTGGGGTACAGTAAAGTATATTGGGAGAAGAAGTGGATCTCCAGGGTCATCTCCAGTTTTCTCTTTGGGGAAATGAAAAGAGGTTGATGACATTTCACATAACGCTGCGTCCTGCAAATGGAATCCATGAGTACACTTACTGCTAAAATTTCTTCACCATCTTTGTTGGCGTAACAGGGCCACCAGCTTTTAATTAGCTTGTTTTTGAACAAAGAGCCAAAGGTCAATTTTTTGGGAGTTTCTAAGTTACATAAACTAAGTTCGAGAGAACCTAGACAAGAAAAGAAAAATAATTTTATTATCCACTGAACTGTGAGTTGTCAAATCACAATGACATTTTATTGTTTCTACCTTCTAATAATTATTCTGCAAGAAAACCACCAATCATAGGAGTGGGGTACAGGAAAGTATATTGGGAGAAGAAGTGGATCTCCAGGGTCATCTCCAGTTTTTTTGGGGGGAAATGAAAAGAGGTTGATGACATTTCACATAACGCTGCATCCTGCTTGTATATTTATCTATCACAGGGATTTATATGGTGCCCACAATTTTCACAGCGCCACACATAGTATAGTCCCATCCGTCCCCGCCCTCAAGGAGCTTCCAATCGAAGGTCCCCACCTCATACATGAAGTAAACAAAAGCCCACTGACACCATCTCTCTGTATGTAGAACAATTAGAGAATGCTCTTATGGTACTGCAAATGGAATCCATGAGTACACTTACTGCTAAAATTTCTTCACCATCTTTGTTGGCGTAACAGGGCCACCAGCCTTTGATTAGTTTATTTTTAAATAAAGAGCCAAAGGTCGATTCGGGTGTTTCTACGTTACATAACGTAATTTCGAGAGAACCTAGACAAGAAAAGAAAAAAAATTTTATTATCCACTGAACTGTGAGTTGTCAAATCACATCGACATTTTATTGTTTCTACCTTCTAATAATTAATCTGCAAGAAAACCACCAATCATAGGTGTGGGGTACAGGAAAGTATATTGGGAGAAGAAGTGGATCTCCAGGGTCATCTCCAGTTTTTTTGGGGGGAAATGAAAAGAGGTTGATGACATTTCACATAATGCTGCATCCTGCTTCTATATTTATCTATCACAGGGATTTATATGGTGACCACAATTTACACAGCGCCACACATAGTATAGTCCCATCAGTCCCTGCCCTCAAGGAGCTTCCAATCGAAGGTCCCCACCTCATACATGAAGTAAACAAAAGCCCACTGACACCATCTCTGTATGTAGAACAATTAGAGAATGCTCTTATGGTACTGCAAATGGAATCCATGAGTACACTTACTGCTAAAATTTCTTCACCATCTTTGTTGGCGTAACAGGGCCACCAGCCTTTGATTAGCTTGGTTTTGAACAAAGAGCCAAAGGTCGATTTTTTTGGGAGTTTCTAAGTTACATAAACTAAAGTTCGAGAGAACCTAGACAAGAAAAGAAAAATAATTTTATTATCCACTGAACTGTGAGTTGTCAAATCACAACGACATTTTATTGTTTCTACCTTCTAATAATTAATCTGCAAGAAAACCACCAATCATAGCAGTGGGGTACAGGAAAGTATATTGGGAAAAGAAGTGGATCTCCAGGGTCATCTCCAGTTTTCTCTTTGGGGAAATGAAAAGAGGTTGATGACATTTCACATAACGCTGCGTCCTGCTTGTATATTTATCTATCACAGGGTTTTATATGGTGCCCACAATTTACACAGCACCACACATAGTATAGTCCCATCAGTCCCCGCCCTCAAGGAGCTTCAATCGAAGGTCCCCACCTAATACATGAAGTAAACAAAAGCCCACTGACACCATCTCTCTGTATGTAGAACAATTAGAGAATGCTCTTATGGTACTGCAAATGGAATCCATGAGTACACTTACTGCTAAAATTTCTTCACCATCTTTGTTGGCGTAACAGGGCCACCAGCCTTTGATTAGTTTATTTTTAAATAAAGAGCCAAAGGTCGATTCGGGTGTTTCTACGTTACATAACGTAATTTCGAGAGAACCTAGACAAGAAAAGAAAAATAATTTTATTATCCACTGAACTGTGAGTTGTCAGGGTTTTATATGGTGCCCACAATTTACACAACGCCACACATAGTATAGTCCCATCAGTCCCCGCCCTCAAGGAGCTTCCAATCGAAGGTCCCAACCTCATACATGTAGTAAACAAAAGCCCACTGACACCATCTCTGTATGTAGAACAATTAGAGAATGCTTTTATAGTACTGCAAATGGAATCCATGAGTACGCTTACTGCCAAAATTTCTTCACCATCTTTGTTGGCGTAACAGGGCCACCAGCCTTTGATTAGTTTATTTTTGAATAAACAGCCAACTTGCAATCTTTGCGTGAACATTGTTCTGAAGGTCGATTTTTCGGGAATAGTTACTTTGCCTAACTTAAGTTCGAGAGAACCTAGACAAGAAAAGAAAAATAATTTTATTATCCACTGAACTGTGAGTTAATTAATCTGCAAGAAAACCACCAAACATAGGAGTGGGGTACAGGAAAGTATATTGGGAGAAGAAGTGGATCTCCAGGGTCATCTCCAGTTTTCTCTTTGGGGAAATGAAAAGAGGTTGATGACATTTCACATAACGCTGTGTGCTGCTTGTATATTTATCTATCACAGGGATTTATACGGTGCCCACAATTTACACAGCGCCACACATAGTATAGTCCCATCAGTCCCCACCCTTCCAATCAAAGGTCCCCACCTAATACATGAAGTAAACAAAAGCCCACTGACACCATCTCTCTGTATGTAGAACAATTAGAGAATGCTCTTATGGTACTGCAAATGGAATCCATGAGTAAACTTACTGCTAAAATTTCTTCACAATCTTTAATGGAACAACAGGGCCACCAGCCCTCCATTAACCTATTTTTAATCCAGGAGGGTCCAGGATGAAGGGACTTGAAGTGACTGCTGCCCATTGTGGGAGAAAGGCCCTCAATCTTCCTCCCACTGGGGGACACGAGTCACTGTGGCTTGGCGGGTTGTTGAGGAGGATTAAACAAGACCCCCCCCTTTACCTCTGCCTTTGTGCCCTGTCTAATGTTTTTTGGGCCTGTTGTCCTTTTCTCTAGGACCTTGCTGCCTACCTTGGCCACGAAAAAACTTTCTGGCTGTCAGGTTTTTCTTTTTCTCTGGAAAATCCTTTTTCCTATCGGCTGCGCATTCCAGTGCCTCTTGCAGTCCTGGGCCAAAAAGATGATCACCCGTAAGGGGAAGCCCACAAAGGCGCAACTTTGAGGCTGAATCACCTGACCAGGTCTTAAGCCATAGGCTTTTCCTGGCCGAATTCACTAAGGCCAAAGTCCTGGCTGTCCTTCTTACCGACTCTGTGGAAAAATCAGCCAAAAATCCCACTACACGAAAAAGGAGAGGGAAAGACTTCAAAATTTGCTCTCTAGAGGTACCTGCCAACAAATGTGTTTGAATTTGTGCCCACCATACTTCCAGATTTCTGGCTACACATGTGCAGGCCAGAGCTGGTTTAAGATTCCCAACAGCTGAATCCCAGGCTCTGTGGAGAAGGATATCCCCTCTTTTGTCCAAATTGAACCAACCAATCCATGTGTATCCAGGAGAGACCATATACTTCTAGTGTTCCTGAAGGGTGTGTGCACCCACAGAGCAGACATATAATGTATATATGAAAAATAGAAATACCATCATATATTGGCCAGCTGTATTGTGTTGTAGACCAGGGGTTTGCCAGTGCTGTCACATTTGTTGCCAACATTTCCCATGCTGACTTCAAACTGGATGGGGCCAGCAATGTCCTCGATCATGGTGGCAGAATGGAAGACAACTCAACAACCAAACTTTACCCAGCGCTGATATTTCTGGAAAGAGGACATCAGAGATAAAGAACTTTATTCAGGTTATTACATTACAAACAGCAGGGAACTCAGTGAGTGGACCGATCAAAACAAAAACTGATTGGATTCAACTATCCACACAAGTGAGGTGGATCCCTAGTATATTCTACCAGCAAGAACTCCCCTGCTGATAGAAAACACTGATCAGCGCTGTGCTGATGAAAAACAATCTTCCAACAAGCCTGTTCATTAGATCAACTTCCCCAAACCAGAACAAACAAAGATGGATCAAAATTGGGCTGGTCCCTGCTAAAAAATACAAATTTGGATCTACGTATAACCAGCGTTAGAAGAATGTGTGGGCTGCCATTGCTGGCCACCTTCTGAAATGCTAGTTGCAGGCATAATGGAGAAGTTCATCTTTAAAGTTCACAGGAGAAACACTGAGGTGATCCAAGTTAGGGCTATTAGCACTTTGTTCTCACTTCCAGAACACACATACATCAGGGATTAGAAGGCTGCAAGGCTGTTGGGTCACTGCCAGGAGGGGAGAGCAAGTTAAGTGAAACTTTTATAGAAGAACTACAACATCATCATTGCTTCACCTGTGAAATTTGGGGATAAATGAATCCATGAGTCCTGCATCTCCAGTGGTCAGTGAGAGTGTGCTTTAAAGCTCTTTTACTGCTTGTTAAGAATATATTAAAATCTGTCTGTCTTGTGGTTGTTCTGATTTGCGAACAGATCAGTTTCGGGACATCCCCATCTGTTGGTGAGATCCACAAAATACTTTGGGATGAAGAGACCAGTTGTCTCGATCTATCCGGTGGCGGCTGAGATAATCTGCCAGACAATTTTGTGTCCCCTTCAGGTGCACTGCTGTAATTGAAGCTAAATTCCCTTCTGCCCATGATAAAATCTCCTGGGCAATAGATTGAAGTATCTGGCTCCTCGTGCCTCCCTGTTTGTTGAGGTATGTGACTGTTGCGATATTGTCGGATAGAATTTGGAGATTGTGACCCTTGATTTCCGTCTGAAATGACTGCAAGGCTCTCTGAACTGCTAGCAGCTCTCTCTAATTGGATGAAGCTCTTGCTTCCCTCGAGGACCACTTTCCTTGTGCCACTGCGTTGCTGAGGTGGGCCCCCCATCCCCAGGAACTCGCATCCGTAGTGATCCTTTGGGATATAGGAATGGACCATGGGAGACCTCTTGTTAGGTGCAGGTTTGTCCTCCACCACCACAAGCTTCTCTTTACCCTGCTGGGTATCCAGACCCTTGATTCCACGGACTTTGCGTCTCCATCCCAGTTCCTTAATAGAAACAGTTGTAATGGACGTTGATGAAATGTTGCCCATGGTACTGTGGGAAAGCATGAGGTCATCAGACCCACCGCTCTCAAAACCTGTCTTAGCGAGACTTACTGGTTGGTCTGTAATGCTGACATAGTTTGGATCATTTTTGTAATCTTCTCCTGTGGAATAAAAACTTTTTTGGTCTACCGAGCAAAAGTCGTGTCCCAGATATGTCACTTTCTGGGCCGGAATTAAGGATGACTTCTCTACGTTTATTAACCAGCCTAGGGAAGTCTTGTTATGTCTGGAGGTCCGCTAACAACATTTGGTATGACTCTGCCACCACTAGGAGGTCGTCCAGGTGAGGGATAATAGTTATCGCCTTTAACCTTAGCGTTGCCAGCGCCTCCCTCAACACCTTTGCAAAAATGCGTAAGGCTGAGGACAGACTGAAGGGGGGGGCTTGAAATTGAAAGTGCCAAGTCTCTGTTCCCATCTTGACTGCTAATCTTAAGAATCTCTGGAAGGCTGGATGGATAGGGACGTGAAGGTAAGCATCCCTCAAATCCAAGGTGGTCATGAATCAGTTGGGTAAAGCAGGTTTTTGATTGTGAATACAGTCCCCATACAGAAATGCTTGTATCCGATTGATCGGTTTAGAGACCGGAGGTTCAGGATAAGTCAATACTTATCTGATGGCTTTTTGATGACAAATATATAGGAATAAAACCCCTTGCCCTGATCTGGCCGGGGAACAGGGATCAGGACTTTTTGATCTAATAAGTCTCCAATTTGGAGACTCAGAGCCTTCGCTTTCTCACGATCTTGGGGAGGAAAGTTGACCAAAAACCCCTCCGGTGCTTGGTGAGAAAATTCCAGCCTGTACCCATTGGTCACTAGGTCCAGGAGGAAGGGACTTGAAGTGACTGCTGCCCATTGTGGGAGAAAGACCCTCAGTCTTCCTCCCACTGGGGGACACGAGTCACTGTGGCTTGGCGGGTTGTTGAGGAGGATTAAACAAGACCCCCCTTTACCTCTGCCTTTGTGCCCTGTCTAATGTTTTTTGGGCCTGTTGTCCTTTTCTCTAGGACCTTGCTGCCTACCTTGGTGTTGTAATATGTTGTAATGTTCACCGATTTATGTGGGACATTGTTGTGTGTATGTACACATGCAGTCAATGTTGACCAGGCCGGAATGACAATGACAGAATGGTTGATTTGTCCAACTGAATTTTAACAGCTGAAGTCTCTTTGATGTGTTAATCTTATGCAAGTCTATTTGAACATCTCAAAGGGTATTCAGGTGGTATCTGCTCTGTTAATCTAATTACATATATCTAAAGGGAACTTGTTGATGTTGATATGCGGGAGTGCAAATTGGGGTGGTTCACGGCTGGGGGTTGTTGTCTGTTTGAAAGACTAAAGCTAATCAAAATCCTAAATTGAAACGGCCAATCAAATTGCTCAGCCATTCAATATTTAGTGAATATAACATGGCATTCATTATATAGGTTTGGGTGAGTGAGGCTTGTCTGTGTATGAGGAGAGGCTTGCCTGTGTATGCACACAGACCTATGAACATGGGGTTCTGAATTATATCTCCTCTGTCGGATTTTTTTGTCATCTGTGGACTTTGGACTTTGTTCTGTGTTGGAAGTCAATAAAGTGCATCTCTCTGGAAGAATTGGGTTGCTGCGGAAGAGTACTTACTAATTAATTATCATACCCACTCTACATCATATCACCCAATATATATTAATATACCCGATCACTACACTTGGCCACGAAAAAAACTTTCTGGCTGTCGGGTTTTTCTTTTTTAATCAAACAAGGTTTTATTGAATATTCAGTGCATACAAAAAGAAAAAATTAAAGATTACGTTGTCATGTTGACACTATAACAGTATTGTAATTATTATCATTGAAATAAAGAAAAAAAGAAAAAATCTATATATCATTAAATTTAACATTTTGTGGCGAATCTTGACATTCAAGGTATACATATTTTGTTTTTAATACTGTCCATCCATACTTATACCTATATATCACTGTACGGTCATACAATTGCATTAGACACAGGTAGAAGATTCTTGAAGCCATCTATCCCATATCTTACTGTATTTTGCTGGACAACCTCTATTGATATATATACATTTCTTGTATGGTAATGTATTATTTATCTCCACCTTCCATTCCACAATTTTGGGGGTCTCTTGTCTCATCCACTTTTTGGCTATAACCTTTCTTGCTGCAAAGAGTGTTTCATGCAAGAAGGTTTTCGTGTATTTGTCGGTTATATCTGGAACTATACCCCAGAGACACTGTTTGGGGTCCAGGGCTAGAGGTGAACCCATCGTGTGGTGTAAAAATGCCACAATTTGTTCCCAAAAGCCTTTTATTTTAGGGCATGCCCATATAAGATGGAAAAAGGTACCTGTCTCTCTCCCACACATCTGACATGTGGTGGTTTGTGTGCGCTTGTATCTTGCAACTCTGAGGGGTGTGAGGTATGCTCTATGGAGAATTCTGAGGGGTGTGAGGTATGCTCTATGGAGAATATAGAGCTGGGTCAGACGATCTGAGAGTTTAGGGGATACAGGTTTACAGGCCTCCAATGCTTCCCCCCACTCCTCATCCTCCACCGGTCCCACCTCCCTCTCCCATCTTGGTTTAAGACCATATGCTATTTTAGCAGCTATAGGGGTTAAGAGCAAGTTGTAGAATGCCGAAATCAATTTTTGAGAGTCTTTACTTTTAATTATGGCAATGAGTACATTAGGAGCAGGACTAGGGCAGGAGTCAGGGAATTGTGATTGTGTTGCGTGACGGATTTGTAAGAATCTATAGAACATCTGGTCCTGTATTGTAAATTCTTCTTTGAGTAAGTCAAAGGTTTTGAGTTGTCCATCTTTTAATATATGATGTAGGTTGAAATATTCCCTGTGTAGACCATATAGATGTGTCCTGTATTTTATTAAATTCCTGAAGATTTTTGTTGTGCCATAACGGCGTGTAATCGTTAAACTGTGAGATGTCAAGTCTAGAGGTTGCTAAATTCCATATTTTCCGGTAGTGGTATAGTATGGTGTGTCTTCTATCTCCTAGTTCCATCCCTCCCTTGTCCGTCGCTATTGCATATATCGGGTCTTTGGTGTATTGTGCCCATTTAGGACATATGAGCGTAAGAAATCTCTCGCTGTCGGTTTTGTCTAGATGAAAAAGCTGAGATAACTGTGCTGCAATGTAGTATAGATTAAAATCGGGTAGAGCAGTGCCACCTAGATCAGTCAGATTTTTGAGGGCTTGCCATGCCAATTTATGCCTATTATTACCCCACACAAATGTCTTTAAGAGGGACTCTAGAGATTTGAAATGTTTTAAGGGTAAATAAACAGGGGTGTGCCATAAAATATAGAGTGTTTTGGGTAGTAGAATCATTTTGATTAAGTTTATGTGTCCCCAGACTCCCAGTGGTAGTTTGGACCAGACCCGTATTTTATTTTTAACTAGGGAAATGAGAGGGGTTATATTCAGGGATATATAGTCTGCATGGGATCCGGTTATATAAATCCCTAAATATTTAATGACATCTACTCTCTGAAGTGGGAGCCTGGTTTGGAATTCTGGGGGTGGGAAACTATCAATTGGCAAAATTTGAGATTTGTCCCAATTGATTTTTAGACCTAAAAATATTCCAAATTGTTCTATCGTGTGGAGTGCATTGCGTAATGATGTGCCCGAGTCTGCCAGGTACAATAACGTATCATCTGCATACATGCAAATTTTCTCAATCAGGGAGCCCACTTTAAGTCCCCTGATCTCTGGGTTTGCTCGGATGGATATTGCCAGTGGTTCTTCCGCCAGGGCATATAGGAGTGGGGATAGGGGGCAACCCTGTCTCGTGCCTCTACTGAGGTCGAATAACTGAGAGGACCATCCATTAGCCACCACTTTGGCCCTGGGTGCCTGGCATAGAAGTTGGACCCATTTAATAAATTTTGGGCCAAAGCCATAGCCCTCCAAACATCTCCAGAGATACCTCCACTCTACCGAGTCGAAGGCTTTCGCTGTGTCTAAGGTCACAACAACCCGTGTACCAACTTCCTCGTGTGTAGCTTGCAGGTTCATGTATTGTTTCCTAAGATTAAACGAGGTGTTGCGTCCAGGCATGAAACCAGCCTGGTCTGCGTGTATTAATGTCAATATTACCTGATTGAGCCTAATCGATAGAACTTTGGCAAGTATTTTGATATCAACCTGTAGGAGTGATATCGGCCGATAGAATTCTGGGAACCCCATGTTAGGGTTCAACTTTTAAATAAGTTGCTTTAAGTTTATATTGCTTTGTCAAATCTTAGCTCTTAAAGAAATAGACACAGACAGAGTATCTGTATATCAGCCTACGAGCTTTGAATGTCCCGTATTAATCTGAACTGTCTTGGTTTATTGAATCTTTTTATACATAAACGCAAATATCAAAGTACAATATAGATATCAGATAATAAAAGCAGTTTCGACAGATAATTTTCGTATCAGCAGTCAAAGGTTACAATAAAAGCAGTTTCATCGAGAATAATATGTCAGCAGACAAAGGTCAATTTCATAAGAGACTGCAACGCAGGCATTTCATAACAGACTATATTTTATAACAGATTTTACACGTAGGCATTAGATTAAGTAAGAACTCTAAATCAAATCCCTAACCTTATCACCCAGATCCTTACCGGGTTTAGGGATGAAGACTATTGTAGCCTCTGTCATAGATGGAGGTAAAGTCCCAGTTTCAAATAGATAATTATACAATTTTAATAGTTTAGGGGTTAGTATTTCACTGAATTGGGAATAGAACTCTATTGGAAGTCCATCTGAACCAGGGGATTTGGACCTAGCAAAGCTAGCCATGGCAGTTGATATTTCGTCTAAAGTAAGTGGGGCTTCCAATAAGTCTACTTGTTCTTCCGTTAACTGTGGGAAGGACACCTTTTCAAGAAAAAGAGACATGAGATGGGTCTCAGTGGGGGCTGCCGTTGTGTATAAATCTGCGAAAAAGTCCCTAAACATTGAGGTTACTGTAGGTGGGTCTGTTATTTTTTGTCCTCCGGGGCCATGTAGTGTGATAACCACTGGGGGTCTATCTTCGCTGTGGACCCGGTATGCAAGTAACTTGCCTGCCTTTTCCCCATGTTCAAACATTTTTTGCTTAGAAAAAAACATTTTTTTTGTTTCGCTTTCTGGTACTGCAGCTGATTAACCACTCTAGTCTGTAATTTAAGTTGGTCTACAGTTACTGATGTCGGGGTGTTGGCATACTCTCTTTCTGCAGAGGACAAGTCCTCCGGTGCCTTACCGAGGGCACTAGAAGAGTCCATCTTGATTTTATTAATCGCCGTTATCAATGTATGCCTAGCAAAGAGCTTAAAAGAGTCCCAGACTGCTCACATGTTAAAAATCCTCTGTTTAATAAGGTAGAGCTTTGATTCTTTGTATATTTATACAAATAAATACTGTATATCTTACTTACACACATTCGCTGGCTTGTATGAGTACTATAATCTATGTTATTGCTAATATGGAAATGTTACCCATGTTGAGATGTATTTATATCTCTGTTATATTTTCCTTTAATAAAAATTTATTAAACAAAAAAAAAGAGTCCCAGACTTCGGGTGGTGATGCTGACTCATCATTTTCTATAAAGTACAATTTCCATTTGTCTATGAGCTCATCGTCTTCTGGTAGAAGAGATAGCCAGAATGGGTTCAGACGCCATGCTCGTGGTGGTTTTGCCACTGGAATACTTAATGTAATCCAATAAGGACTATGGTCCGACAGTACTCTAGGGCAAAACATTACCTCTGATAATCTTGGGGTCAATCTGCGGGAAATAAGTATAAAGTCTATACAGGACATAGAGCCCCGAGATGCCGAGAAACATGAATATGACTTAACCAGTGGGAATTTATGTCTCCATGTATCTATCAGATGGAAGGTGAAGATAAGCTTAGAGAACTTAGTTTCGGTGGGAGCACCGGGAGCTATTGATGTCAACTGTAGCCTGTCTATAGCCGGGTTGAAGGTAACATTAAAATCCCCTAGCCAAACCGCTGCTATATTTGGATGACGGGTCATATATGATATGCCTTCCTTGACCATGGATACATTAAATGGAGGTGGTATATAGAAAGCCATTATAAGCAAGGGCTCCCCATATACTTTGGCATGAATAAATACATAGCGGCCATTCGAGTCAGTAGTTAGCTCACATAATTCAAAATGTACTGATTTAGCAATTAATACAGAAACTCCCCTAGAGTGTGATGTGTGGGTAGAGTGGTACGCCCAACCAACCCATGGCCTGCGGAGCGCCATCTGAACACTTCCCTCGATATGGGTTTCCACTAGTGCTATTATGTCGGCATGTTGCTTCTTCAGGAATGTGAAGACTGCTGCGCGCTTAAATTTCTCACGCAGACCCCTCACATTCCATGTCAAAAATTTCAGAGATGCCATAGGCCAAACATTTTAACCATTAATATAGCATTTATATAGAACAATTTGCTCTTTCTGCACAAGGCATACAGAATATTAACTTGCAGAGATATCTGACTCAAATACCTGTGGTATGGTACATAGGTATTTTCCCATAGATCTGTTATATGTAACGTTACCTGTTTTCTATTATAGGTATGCACATTCAAAATTAAACGAACCAAAAACATTTGAACCCCCTCCCCCCTCCCTGCCCTACACTGACCCAAACTTGTGCGGGCATAATCCCTAAACTGGTTGTTATCTGGGAAACATTCTAACTTCTTTATGAACAGTGGAATGTAGATCAATTGGTTCAGTCTCCGGACACTAAATAAAATAAAAAATATCAACCATATCACTTGTAGAACATGTAGTACGGTCTCTCGATCTTCGTGTTTCCATTTAGTTGCAACTATTAAGTTCCGGATAGAGTTCCAATGTACATGGTGCTGCTTCCCAGAACTGTGTGGGGTAAAGTCTCGCTGCACGATGCATGTTGGCTGTAGGACTTTTTCTCACTCCGGAGCCCCGGAGGGTAATGTGACTCTTGTGCTGTAGGTAATCAGGATTTGTGCTTTAAATTTGCACTGGTAGGAGACATTTCCCGGTCTCAGACACGTTATCAATGGAGCTTGATCAATCAGCTTGTTGAGGGTTAACTCGTCGTTCCAACCAGGAGATTACTTCCTCTGGGTCCTCGAAAAAAAACACGCGTCCTTCATGCTCCACCCTAAGCCGAGCTGGAAAAAGCATTGAGTATTTATATTGCAGATTTCTTAGCTTACGTTTGGCCTCCGCAAAACTCTGCCGGCGGCGCTGCACCTCTGCTGAGAAGTCTGGGAAGATGGCCACCTTGACATTCCCAACTGGTATATTGCCCTTCTCTCTTGCCATTCTCAAAGCAGTGTCCCGATCCTTATAGTTAAGGAGTTTAGCTATGAACGTGTGGGGAGGAGCTCCTTGTGGAGGGGGTCTTGCTGGCATGCGATGTGCCCGTTCCGGGTTTTTCTTTTTCTCTGGAAAAGCCTTTTTCCTATCGGCTGCGCATTCCAGTGCCTCTTGCAGTCCTGGGCCAAAAAGATGATCACCCGTAAGGGGAAGCCCACAAAGGCGCAACTTTGAGGCTGAATCACCTGACCAGGCTTTAAGCCATAGGCTTCTCCTGGCCAAATTCACTAAGTTCGAAGTCCTGGCTGTCATTCTTACCGACTCTGCGGAAGAATCAGCCAAAACTCCCACTACACGAAAAAGGAGAGGAAAAGACTTCAAAATTTGCTCTCTAGAGGTACCTGCCAACAAATGTGTTTGAATTTGTGTCCACCATACTTCCAGATTTCTGGCTACACATGTGCAGGCCAGAGCTGGTTTAAGATTCCCAACAGCTGAATCCCAGGCTCTGTGGAGAAGGATATCCCCTCTTTTGTCCAAATTGAACCAACCAATCCATGTGTATCCAGGAGAGACCATATACTTCTAGTGTTCCTGAAGGGTGTGTGCACTCACAGAGCAGACATATAATGTATATATGAAAAATAGAAATACCATCATATATTGGCCAGCTGTATTGTGTTGTAGATGCCAGGGGTTTGCCAGTGCTGTCACATTTGTTGCCATCATTTCCCATGCTGACTTCAAACTGGATGGGGCCAGCAATGTCCTCGATCATGGTGGCAGAATGGAAGACAACACAACAACCAAACTTTACCCGGCGCTGATATTTCTGGAAAGAGGACATCAGAGATAAAGAACTTTATTCAGGTTATTACATTACAAACAGCAGGGAACTCAGTGAGTGGACTGATCAAAACAAAAACTGATTGGATTCAACTATCCACACAAGTGAGGTGGATCCCTAGTATATTCTACCAGCAAGAACTCCCCTGCTGATGAAAAACACTGATCAGCGCTGTGCTGATGAAAAACAATCTTCCAACAAGCCTGTTCATTGGATCAACTTCCCCAAACCAGAACAACCAAAGATGGATCAAAATTGGGCTGGTCCCTGCTAAAAAAAACAAATTTGGATCCACGTATAACCAGCGTTAGAAGAATGTGTGGGCTGCCATTGCTGGCCACCTTCTGAAATGCTAGTTGCAGGCATAATGGAGAAGTTCATCTTTTAAGTTCACAGGAGAAACACTGAGGTGATCCAAGTTAGGGCTATTAGCACTTTGTTCTCACTTCCAGAACACACATACATCAGGGAATAGAAGGCTGCAAGGCTGTTGGGTCACTGCCAGGAGGGGAGAGCAAGTTAAGTGAAACTTTTATAGAAGAACTACAACATCATCATTGCTTCACCTGTGAAATTTGGGGATAAATGAATCCATGAGTCCTGCATCTCCAGTGGTCAGTGAGAGTGTGCTTTAAAGCTCTTTTACTGCATGTTAAGAATATATTAAAATCTGTCTGTCTTGCGGTTGTTCTGATTTGCGAACAGATCAGTTTCGGGACATCCCCATCTGTTGGTGAGATCCGCAAAAGACTTTGGGATGAAGAGACCAGTTGTCTCGATCTATCCGGTGGTGGCTGAGATAATCTGCCAGACAATTTTGTGTCCCCTTCAGATGCACTGCTGTAATTGAAGCTAAATTCCCTTCTGCCCATGATAAAATCTCCTGGGCAATAGATTGAAGTATCTGGCTCCTCGTGCCTCCCTGTTTGTTGAGGTACGCGACTGTCGCGATATTGTCGGATAGAATTTGGAGATTGTGACCCTTGATTTCCGTCTGAAATGACGGCAAGGCTCTCTGAACTGCTAGCAGCTCTCTCTGATTGGATGAAGCCCTTGCTTCCCTCGAGGACCACTTTCCTTGTGCCACTGCGTTGCTGAGGTGGGACCCCCATCCCCAGGAACTCGCATCCGTAGTGATCCTTTGGGATCTAGGAATGGACCACGGGAGACCTCTTGTTAGGTGCAGGTTTGTCCTCCACCACCACAAGCTTCTCTTTACCCTGCTGGGTATCCAGACCCTTGATTCCATGGACTTTGCGTCTCCGTCCCAGTTCCTTAATAGAAACAGTTGTAATGGACGTTGATGAAATGTTGCCCATGGTACTGCGGGAAAGCATGAGGTCATCAGATGCACCGCTCTCAAAACCTGTCTCAGCGAGACCTACTGGTTGGTCTGTAATGCTGACATAGTTTGGATCATTTTTGTAATCTTCTCCTGTGGAAGAAAATCTTTTTTGGTCTACCGAGCAAAAGTCGTATCCCAGATATGTCACTTTCTGGGCCGGAATTAACAACATTTGGTATGACTCTGCCACCACTAGGAGGTCGTCCAGGTGAGGGATAATAGTTATCGCCTCTAACCTTAGCGTTGCCAGCGCCTCCCCCAACACCTTTGCAAAAATGCGTGAGGCTGAGGACAGACTGAAGGGGAGGGCTTGAAATTGAAAGTGCCGAGTCTCTGTTCCCATCTTGACTGCTAATCTTAAGAATCTCTGGAAGGCTGGATGGATAGGGATGTGAAGGTAAGCATCCCTCAAATCCAAGGTGGTCATGAATCAGTTTGGGTAAAGCAGGTTTTTGATTGTGAATACAGTCTCCATACGGAAATGCTTGTATCCGATTGAACGGTTTAGAGACCGGATGTTCAGGATAAGCCAATACTTATCTGATGGCTTTTTGATGACAATTATATAGGAATAAAACCCCTTGCCCTGATCTGGCCGGGGAACAGGGATCAGGACTTTTTGTTTTAATAAGTCTCCAATTTGGAGACCCAGAGCCTTCGCTTTCTCACAATCTTGGGGAGGAAAGTTGACCAATAACCCCTCCGGTGCTTGGCGAGAAAATTCCAGCCTGTACCCATTGGTCACTAGGTCCAGGATGAAGGGACTTGAAGTGACTGCTGCCCATTGTGGGAGAAAGACCCTCAGTCTTCCTCCCACTGGGGGACACGAGTCACTGTGGCTTGGCGGGTTGTTGAGGAGGATTAAACAAGACCCCCCTTTACCTCTGCCTTTGTGCCCTGTCTAATGTTTTTTGGGCCTGTTGTCCTTTTCTCTAGGACCTTGCTGCCTACCTTGGCCACGAAAAAAACTTTCTGGCTGTCGGGTTTTTCTTTTTCTCTGGAAAAGCCTTTTTCCTATCGGCTGCGCATTCCAGTGCCTCTTGCAGTCCTGGGCCAAAAAGATGATCACCCGTAAGGGGAAGCCCACAAAGGCGCAACTTTGAGGCTGAATCACCTGACCAGGTTTTAAGCCATAGGCTTCTCCTGGCCGAATTCACTAAGGCCGAAGTCCTGGCTGTCATTCTTACCGACTCTGCGGAAGAATCAGCCAAAAATCCCACTACACGAAAAAGGAGAGGAAAAGACTTCAAAATTTGCTCTCTAGAGGTACCTGCCAAAAAATGTGTTTGAATTTGTGTCCACCATACTTCCAGATTTCTGGCTACACATGTGCAGGCCAGAGCTGGTTTAAGATTCCCAACAGCTCAATCCCAGGCTCTGTGGAGAAGGATATCCCCTCTTTTGTCCATTGGGTCCTTAAGCGTGCCCATATCATCGAACGCTAGGTCCGAGTTTTTTGAAACCTTTGAAAGAGGTGCGTCCAACTTAGGATTTTTGTTCCACGGCTGCGCTGTGTCCTCATCAAAAGGAAACCTCCTTTTTAGGTCACCAGAAAAGAAAGGTTTTCTCTCTGGATTTTCCCACACCAGTTTGATAGTATCAATCAAGGAACTATGTACTGGAAAAACTCTAGACTTCTTCTTATGCAAACCCTTTTACATAAGATCATGTTTGGATAATTGTACCTCCTCCTCTTTCAGTGTAGTATAGATAGCTTTTAATAAGTCATCAACATCCTCTAAACATAACTTAAACCTTGAGCCCCATGTGGATTCTCTATCCCTGGGCTCTATATCTGATCCGGATTCTTCCGGAGAAGAACGGGTAGATCTGACTTCAGCTTCAGAGTCTTCACTCTACGCTTGCCTGGGAATGCTACTGACTGAAGTCCTAATTGAAGACGGACCCTCAGCTGGAGTCTGAAGCTTGTCAATTAGTGTTTTAAATGAGCTAAAGGTAGACGCAAGCTCATCTCTAACAGGCGGCTACCGAGTCATCCTTTATCAGGCCTTCTATACAGGTGCGACAAACAGCTTTGCTCCATGAGGAGCTCAGTTTGTTGCGCAAACCGCACATTTCCTTTTTGGTGGCTGCGCTTGGGCCTTGTCCTGGGTCTTGGTCTGCAAGACAAAATAAATGACCCACAATAAAACTATCAGCCAGCCAATCACTCCGTAACACCACGTGCAGGAGGGAGGAAATGTGTCCCCTTACACCCACTACTACAGAGAGGGGAGGGGGAGGGGACACTCACAGGGATAGCGAGCGGATGACCAAACACCCCAGGCTTACCTGTGAGGTGTTGGGGATCGTATCCACTGCCTGTGCAGGTACTGCCGAAGGATCCATCCTGCTCCACTTGGTCATCTACAGCCTCGCTGCTTTCACCAAAAAACACCAGCAGCCAGCGTCCCGTTTCCGCCGTTATGAAGACTGGAACCGGCGTCTTCGGTGCCCAATGATGACGTCATATGCCCCGGAAGTGACCTCTCTAGGAACTTCCTGTGGGCCAGCTTGGAGCGCAGGAGTTCCGTCCCCTCGAGCGCCGCGGCTTCCTTTTTCCCCTGCATGTATCAGCCACGCTGTCAGCGGGAAAAGGACATAGCCGCTCTGCCTGTAGCCATTAGTGCAATGCACCGCGCTATGGGAGCCAACATCACCCCGGTCCTGGCCCTCTCCAGGCACTGAAAACAGGGGACAGAAGCACAGCCAACTTCCCCAGCGGAGATGCTGCTTCTGGCAGAGGAGAAAAGGTTAGTGACATGCCCCAAACAGCCATACAGAGCCCCTGCTCATGAGACCTAGGGGACTGGGTTCCAGGAACATGTTACCTCCCTGTCTGGAGTAAATACTAATAACAGACATGGGGCCTGGAGGACCGCCCTTTTATCTGGTGGGGGTAATGTGTTTCCTGTCCTGGTAGGAGGAGCCCTAGGTCTCATGGAGGCTCAGCCAGCCTTCTGACGTGGGTTCCTTCCCTTCTAGGCTAGTGGGCAGAAGAACTCTCACCACCCATAAGGTGCTCAACATTGTCAGCCAAGGTAGCACCTCCAAAACTAAAATGGCGTTCAACATGGCCACCCAGCAGGCCGCGAGGTGTAGCCTATAATGTCAGATAGCATGACAACATGTTGTGCCCGCCTGTGGAGTGGGGCCCGGTGGAACACCGCTACTTAGCCCCCGTGACCAGGGAGAAATGGAGCAGCCAAAGCTATCCCTGGCACGTGGCCAGGACCCAGCAGGGACATTGGAATGAACTTCACCATCAGGCAATCACCCACCGTCCCCCATAAAAGGTGAAGTGGGAGAGTCCATGGAGCCAGCGTCACCCCAGGATCATCCAACCTCCATAACTAGCCAGGGGACTGCACAGGCAGGCCAGATATGTGCAGGCAGGTGAGCCGCACATGTGGGGAGGGTGGGCGTGCAGCTCAATGAATGGCTACCCCCAAGGTCTGGAGTGAAGCGGAGGAGGGGACCCCACAAGGCCCGACCACCCCAAGGACTACTCGTGCTAAATCCCGGGGAGGAAGGGAGGATCCCGGTTACTTACTTTGTAAACCCATGGAGCATTTGTGTGAGTTTCCCATGACAGATCCTCCTCTCCACTGAAGTGGGGAGGGGCTGTCGGCCAGGGGTAACACTGACGTGGAGTACAGGTGCCCGGTCATATGTGTCCCTGTGAGACGTTGAACTCGCTGGCTGCCCTGGTCCAGGATGGGGCATAGTCATGGATGACAAAACGTGAAGCTAGCGGTCTGTGTGCATTTGCTAGTCAAACTGGGGTGACCACTGGATATAATTATCCAGCCCAACGGTTAGAAGATCTCTGCAGGAAAATAAAAAATCCAGGAAGAATAAAAAAAGGAAAAAAGTTGTGGGAACACAAATCCCAGCAAAAAAATCCCATCCATAGTCCTGAAGACACTGGACTGGAGACCTAAAGCAGAGGGCCAGAGAAGGACTGCCCATAGGAGGAGCCAAGTTTTCTGCTGTCTAGTATCCTACTTCTGTAGGTGGCGCTAGAAAACCCTGCTTGTTTATGGATAAAGAAGAAGCTGCATCCGTCAATGAACGTAAGACAAAGAACCAGTAGAAAATTGGGATAGCGGCTAGGTCTGCTAAACATCTTCCCACTCATTACATTGCCATTTAGAGAAAATATAGCATAGCTCTCCAATAATATCAAACTTTATACATTAGTATTCCTGGCCAAAATATCAGCTGTTCATTTTCAGCATATTTCTACCTACATGCATATGGACGCAAAACAAATTCTAATCTCTTGAAATTAGCATGAGTGCGCATGCAGGATACTGAGCGACAAGCCAGATTTCTCATTCATACACCGGGCATGTTTATTGCACCTCATTACACATAGAAAACAAAAGGCTGCATTTAGATCAGTAAAAAACAAAGATGGGTCAGTATTTTGTCTGCTGCGAGGCCATAATGTTCTGCTATCTATAGGACTAATACAGAGCTAAGAATTACCTGTACAGCATCATCCCAGGAGATTTTCACTCCATCTTTGTCTATAGTGCCATCCAGTTTGGTTGAGAGTTGAAAAAGGAGTCTTCCTCTGTAAGCGACACCTTCTCCCTATACAATGAAAACATCATTTACTAAAATAAAATGGAGAAAAGTAGAGATGGGGACAGAGGCGGGGGACAGAGGCAGGGGACACTTGTCAGGTTTGTGTCTTATCTGCCCAGCATGCTTGGCCCTATATAGGGTCCACACTTGTCACATTGGGCATAACCTTGAAGGTGTCTTCTGGGGTGGAATGAACCACAGCCCTACATCTCTACACAACCTTGGGTTGACTACACAAATTGCACTGAGTGTTGAGGTGAACAAACACACAGTCCTGTTGCACAAAGCAACCTTACAGGCCATCTCCCTGGTTCAGGGTTCGGATAATGCAGGGTACACACATTCAAGCTTGGTTTTTTGTTTTCATTCAACCCAGTGGACTAAATGGAAAAAAATAAAAAGATATTTCTGTACTAAACAAGCAACATTAGTACAACAATCTCTCCCACTAGATTCCCTCACTACACTGATAATTAGGAGCCGCTAATCAATTCTTACACTGAAATTTGCTGTGATTACATTTCCTGGACATTTCCAAACCCAATAAACCATCGAAGGAAAACCGGCAGAACGGACCTTCTGAAAAGACGGGAATCAGATCTCAGCAGAAGGAAATGTCCACCACACATGAGATCCTCCAACCTTACCATTCTATATACAGGCACAGCAATGTTCCCGGCATTTACCTTCTTAGACACAATGCACAGCTCTTTGTTATATTCTTAATATCTAAATTTTAATTGGCTTTATTGAAAAGAATATGCATTTTCCATATTTGTTTGAATGATAGGACTTTGAGCTAGTGATATCCAGATGACGACTCATTGACTGAAAATGCAGGTCAAGACCCTGTCAGAATTTGATGGATTTTGTAAATAATATATGTATGGGTTGAATTTTCCTATGTAACCGATACTCTGTTTGATTTATGCGTTTATGTTTTAAGAGGTCTGATGTTTAGTCTGATAGCCTCTCACATATATCTGGTTTCATGTTTAAAAGGTTTGGTTAAAGTGAAAAACAGATGTTGCTCTCTGTTAGCCCCCACTTTTCCGAAGGTGGAGAAAGAGGAGTGTATGGGAGGGATTTGTGTTTGGGCGCGAATTTGAAAGACTGAGTTCATATATTCAAAGGATAAACAGCCTTCTGCCTCTTTACACACATCTCTTTCCAAGACAAACAGCTCTCCAAGCTACATACACCTATTCAAGCCAGGACACAAGAGGTTAATTGGCCATCTTAGATGAAGTAACAAAAGGGAAGCACATGGTCTAATGACTTTAAGAACTTTTTTCAGATCTTTGAAACAAATGAACTATATTTGAACATTTTTTGCATATGTGAAACAACACTAATTCTGAATATGAATGTACTATTTTTGTAAGTATTTTCCAAGTTTATGTGTGTACAATAAAACACACAGTTTTGATTTAAGCTGACTCAAGCAGACATAATTCCAAAATTCGTCTCACGAGAATCATCATTATTGAAGGCTTTTTATACAATATTAAGCCATTTATTTCATTGGCGGACGCCAGCCAGTTTCAATCGTCAGAAGTTTTTGCCACTTCTTCCGTTGTTCAGAGGGGAAAGTGAGGAACAGAAAAAAACTTTGCAATTATTGAAAGAACCTAGAATCGCTTGACGTTTTTGATGATTGCGTGAAGACCAAAGTATTTTGGATCAGAAGTCTTGACAGACGGTTTAATTAGAGTCCAGCGGAAAACGGAAAAGTTTTATATTCGGTGAGTACCAAAATATGGAATTTATAATTGTTATAGCTGACGAAAGTAATTTAGAATTTGAAGGTTTAGCCAGTTATATTTCAGACACTAAGTTATGGCAATCAATGTATAATCAATGCCTACCGGCAAATAAAGAAATTGAGAAGAATAGATTTTCATTAGCTAAATCTAAGAAGAAATTAAGTAATGTGTTGAAATTAGTTACAGTCTTCAATGTAATGGTTTTTGATATGCCAGGAAAACAAAGTCAAAGTGTAACAGAAATTGCACAAACACAGGAGAATTTACATATTGAACAATTAATGATTGAGAAAGATGCATTAGAACATAAAATGAATGCATTATTGGAATTGTTTAAAGAAAAAGAAAGTTGTATTGCTTTTTTAACTCAGAAAGAAATTGAACAAGAGAATGTTATAAGTTTGCTTAAAACGCAATTATTGCAAGCTCAGTCTTCTGCACATGCTCAGTGTTTAGCTTATGAACACGTGACAAAGTCAGAGGCAAGGGATAATGATGCTGACTCTGGATTTGACACAGTGGAGTCATTTGAGGAGGTTAATGTTTCCTCAGACAATGAAAGCGTGAAGTCTGTTGATTCGAATAATAGTAATATTCAACAGAAATGTAAATTTTCATCGCCATATACTCAAAGAAAGGTATATGCAAAAAAAACAACTCTTAAATGTTTAGTTTGCAAAAGAGAGGGTCACATAGCTAGGTTTTGTGTGATGGCTAATAATAATGATATACAAAAGAGGTTGTATTATCCGAAAACGATGCCAAGGCGCTATGAAGTGTATTCTGTGCGCTGGTGTAGTAATTTGAGGTATAGAGGCCATAATAATCAAATTAATTTCCCTTTTAAGACCCAAATGCAAAGATTGCAAACTGCAAATAGTTCATTAATACAGGAAAGGTATCACTATGTATCATATAACACTGTGAAAAACAATGTTAGCAGTCCTTAAATGAACTGCATGGATGGTAAGGATTTTCTGGTTATTGATTCTTTGCTATGGATATTAAGGTTATGATTTGGATAATCCTTTGGATTATTAATGTTTTATTAATTTTCCCCAGTTATGATTATTATGATTTTCATTTTTTCATTTTTTGTTCAGATGGAACATTGAGAGGTTTAGTTCATCTGATAAGGGGATAATTAACAGCTTTGTACTCAATTAGCTAAGGATGCAGATTTGTTTGGAGAATTAGTGATTTTAACCTGAATATGGTCAAAATTATGTTGTGGAAAACAAATATAAGATTTTCCTTCGTTTTCAGAGGTTTAAAAGTTAAATCAATCTTTTCTTCCTCATCGGTTGGTATAAGATCTAAATTTTGGTTAATGATAACTGGATCTAATATCATGACTTAGATGGAGTTTCTATATTTTAATGTACCACAACACCTACAGGTGGAATTCACTAAATTTAATTATGACAGTTTAGATCACTTTGGTAAGCAAAAATTGCTTGAAATTCTTAAAGAGAAATTCTATTGGGACAAATTGGTAAAGACAGTAGACAGAGTAATTAAATATTGTCTAATCTGTGTACAAAGATATTTTAATTATTGCTAGGATGTTGATTAATGATGTTTTTCTAGTTTGAGGTATACTAGCAAACCTCAGTAGTGACAGAGGATTCCATTTATAGGTAAAATCATGCAGATAATGTGTAAAATCTTGGGAATAGGACAGAGATTTCATGTATCATATCATTCACAGATTGCAGGTACAGTTTTTTCATTTACAAAGTATGCTTCATTTGAATTAATGACAGGAAGAATTATTTTGTCACTTGTTTCACAATGAACTATTGTAGGCAGTAGACAGCAAGGATTGTTAGTGTCCCTTTGAAGTGTATTTTTCTGCAATGCTTGTGATTTGAGAAGGGATATTAGGATGTTATTTAAAGGTATTGAATGTCATTCAGAAAATGATATTTCTTTTTGGTATTTTGTGCTCCTTTTGCACAACAGTGTTGGTTATAGATGATACAGGACAATTTGAACAGAATGTGTTACATGCAGTTACTTGTATGAAAAAAATGGTCCTTCCACACATTTTTAAGTTTGAGTTAAAAGATCATAATTTCTTTATTTTACAATATTCCTTGTTTAGGAGATTATTAAGAGACAATTTGTATATATACTGATATGTAGTATTTGTTTTAGAAGTTTAAAGAAATTTGTATTGTATAAGTTAAATGGTTACTCACAGAGCACATAGCCCGACCCTTAGGAATTTGAGAGTGATGTGACACCCTCCTTTTTAAAAAGGAGGGGGGGACTACTCATTGAGAGTCTGCATCTGTGGGACTACAAGACAAAAAAGAACCTTTCTGAATAAGAAAGGAGGGGGTTTGTTTTTTTTAGGAGTAGAATGCCTGTAACAGAGTTTTTTGGCAGACATGCACTCCAGCAGATGCTGCAACAGACATTCACTCCAGTATACACAAGACACATACACAGCATAATAATTGTTGTTATATCCACACACACATATCTGATTCTTGTAACATTTTGTTATTTTATTATTAAAACCAAAATTATCTTTTATTCAAGATAAACGGTTTATCAAGATTGATAATTAAGAATGGAAAGATTTATTTAAATCAAAAATTAGATGCTGTTAGCATAAGTTTATATAGAAAGAAAAATGGTGATTAAAGAGTTGCCATGTGTAAGGTCACACCCAAAGATGGTGAGATACACGTCACAGGCAGAACTAAAGTTTCAGGAGAAGTGGACCATGGCAAAGTAATTGGGAAGGTCCATTTGACATCTTGGATGTTCAAGGGACAATGGTATTAGTTCAAGGATTTCTCAATTTAGTGAAGAAGCATGTATAAATAAAAATGTGGGTATAACAAAAGTAATATTGAGATAAATGATGCTGCTTTTATTTTTCCTAGGAATGAATTATATTTCATTAACCTGGAGCAATCATGGATTCCAAAAAAAATGACTGATCAACAAAAGAAAGTGTTAAAGAGAGAAGATGTATCATCATCACAGGATTCATCTTTTCCCTAGTGACAATTGTATCTGTGGTAAAATATATCACAAACTGTTCCAGCTATGCAGAGGTTAACAGGATTGAGGAATTACACTACAAAGTCATTACATTATTCAGAGACAAAAGAGATCTAGATACTGATATCAATATAGATGACAAAAGTGATAAAGATATTGATATTAATACAGAGGACAAGAGTGATAAAGATATTGATCTTAATACAAATGACAGAATATAATTCTAGATATGTTGATATTAATACAGCTGAAGGATTGTATGGATATGTATTTGTAGGACAGGGATATGATTGCTGTATGGAATTATATTTAATTCATAGTAATAATGTTGAGGTCAATGTTAAAATAGAATCCAAAACAAATTTTGTTAAAATGCTGGGATCTTATAGGTTAAACAACAGAACCGGAACTTTTGAATGTAATATGTTGGGAAGGAGTTTTTGGTCAGTATTTGTAAAAGGTAACAATCTTTGAACATTTTTGAAGATAATGATGGTTTGCATTTGATATGTAAAACAAAAATATATGTACCTCAAGATTCATTGGTAACTTGGAAAAGGAACGATGAATTTTTGGGAAGTTTTCTTCACAGTTCTACTATGATAATTCATAAAGGAATTTATGGTAGTGTGAATTGGATCAATAATACATTTGTTTATCAACAAATGAGAGTATCTTTGAATGATACTGGTATATATGAATGTTGCATATCAATAGTAAATTATCCAATGAAATGTGCGAAGGGAAGTGTTGTTGTAAGGTCTCCTAGGAAAACTCCATGTGTTGGTAAGAAAAGTGTCTCAGCAAATCCATTTCAGATTAACCATTTCCAATCCAGAACTCTTTTGAGAGAGGGAAAGTTTGTCATTATATTGTGGAACTTTAATGTTTCAGAATGGAAAATTTCTACAAGGTTTCCACAATGTCAAGGACATTTGGTTAATATGGAATTGGGTATTGAAAGATGGTTTGGAATTAATAATAGAAATCACAACAGAAATAAACGTGGTATTGTTGAAGGTATTTTAGGAGGGATTGGCACAATTGGGAGTATTACTAATAGTATGGATATTAATACTTTAAAGTCTGATCTTGAGACAGCTGGTTTAGTGGGTAGTAACGGGATTAAAATACAGAGAAATTTAAATGAAATTTTAGAAAATATGGTTATTAAAACAGCTAATATAATGGGTCCATCTATTTTACATCTTCAAAATATTACTCTTGATTTAATGTTAAGTGAACAACATTCTCATATTGCCAGAGCATGTTTAGAGATCCAGACTGAATATTCCACTAATTTTAAAATAATTGCACAAGCATTTCAGAGTGGAATAACCCCTCTTGGCATTTTACAAAATTTACCCAGAGAATGTGTATATGCTATAAATCATACAGATTTATGGGTAAATAAATGGATAGGATGTAAACAGGATGTTTGTTATAGTTCTTCTATGATTCCGATAGCAGGACAAGAACAAATTTTGGTTCCAATCACTGTCTTGGGATTACCCGTCAGCAATACACAATTATTGTATTATAAATTACAGTATACAGATTTTGCATTTAACAATGAAAATTCTGAATTAGAACAATTAGATTTGTCATCATGTTTACAATTTCAGTCTAAAGTTATCTGTTTACCTAATCAAGATAAAAGTATTTTTCATTCTTGTTATCATAATCATACATTGTGTTCAGCAAGAATAGAAAAAGTTGAAACAATTTCTGAATTAATTACTCGTGTAGATAAAAAGAAGGTTTGTTTCCAGATCATGTCAGATACAGAAAGGGTTAAAACTTTTTTCTCTTCTTGTACAAATACAGAAAACCTAAATCAAGGCTTGTATTGTATAGAAAGAGACATTGTAGCAATAAGTATTAATGGGTTTAGAACAAATTTAACAAACATGCTTATGAAAAATATAAGTGCTCTTCCCACACAATATAATATATCTCAGATAGATGAATTTCCTTGGGAAGAATGGGCAAATGTAATTCATAAGGATAAAGGTTTATTGATAGCTTTGGCTAAGGAACTTCAGAATGCAGAAATATTGTTTAAACATGAACAAGGTAATTTGCAAGAGATATCTCATCAATGGTCAGAATTTTCAGGAAGTAATTGGTGGAAAAAATTCAGTAATAGTGTATCAATTTGGGGAAAAACTTCAATAACCTCAGCAGCAGGAAATATTTTATCACATCCTATAGTTATTCTTTTTATTATTATTATTATGTTATTCATTATATTCCAGTTATGTTTGATGTTTAGAATGAACAAATTATATTATCGAATTAGAAATGAAATCAAGAAAGGAGATAATTTATTGCAAAATAAGCTTAAGAGAAAGATGGGTTTTGGTATTGCAAATTCGGTTGGTGATGGTAATACATTTGGAGTTATTGGATCAAAGTCGGTATGAATGGGACATGTATGTTATGTATGATTAAAATATGATTGTTATTCATATTTCAGAGCGGAATGTTATATTCTTAATATCTAAATTTTAATTGGCTTTATTGAAAAGAATATGCATTTTCCATATTTGTATGAATGATAGGACTTTGAGCAAGTGATAGCCAGATGACCATTCATTGACTGAAAATGCAGGTCAAGACCCTGTCAGAATTTGATGGATTTTGTAAATAATATATGTATGGGTTGAATTTTCCTATGTAACCGATACTCTGTTTGATTTATGCGTTTATGTTTTAAGAGGTCTGATGTTTAGTCTGATAGCCTCTCACATATATCTGGTTACATGTTTAAAAGGTTTGGTTAAAGTGAAAAACAGATGTTGCTCTCTGTTAGCCCCCACTTTTCCGAAGGTGGAGAAAGAGGAGTGTATGGGAGGGATTTGTGTTTGGGCGCAAATTTGAAAGACTGAGTTCATATATTCAAAGGATAAACAGCCTTCTGCCTCTTTACACACATCTCTTTCCAAGACAAACAGCTCTCCAAGCTACATACACCTATTCAAGCCAGGACACAAGAGGTTAATTGGCCATCTTAGATGAAGTAACAAAAGGGAAGCACATGGTCTAATGACTTTAAGAACTTTTTTCAGATCTTTGAAACAAATGAACTATATTTGAACATTTTTTGCATATATGAAACAACACTAATTCTGAATATGAATGTACTATTTTTGTATTTTCCAAGTTTATGTGTGTACAATAAAACACACGGTTTTGATTTAAGCTGACTCAAGCAGAAATAATTCCAAAATTCGTCTCACGAGAATCATCATTATTGATTTTTATACAATATTAAGCCATTTATTTCACTCTTCCTGCGGCAGATATTCAAAGGAAAAGACAAATCTCCAATTAAATTGGCCTGTTCCATTTAAGGATTGATAGTGGACCTCAGTTCTTTGTGTATCCTCATGGCCAGCCATCCAACTGAAAAACAATAGACACACATTTCATCCAAACACAGGTAGAGGTCCTCAGATAGAGTTCTGCCATATAAAACTATTATAATAAACATAAAACCAACGCACTGACATTTCATTGTGTGATATCAGAGCTTCATGTATTGTATATAAATCACCATAATTTCCATATGTTCCGGGACTAACTTAGGTTCTAGGCTCCGGCAGCAAAAAGTGAAAGATTTATCACTAAGCAATCGTCCTTATCAAAGTTTTTTGACACCTAAATAGACATGTTCTGGTCTCATGGGCTATCTGCCCTCTATAATCACCCCTCATGTCTCCAGGAATATAGAAACTCTCTTCAGTATAAGTGAGGCTTACTTGTGGGAGGCTTGGTTGGAAGTCTCTATATAAGGACCTTTTTTCCACATGTTCCGGGACTAACTTAGGTACTAGTCTCTGGCAGCACATATAAGGCAAGCCTCTCACTAGAAGGACCAAGGTTGTGGTGGATATTCCTGTTGGCCTCCAAGACATCCAGCAAATGTTCCTTTCCCAAAAAGTCAACCGTTCTTTCTTCATAAATTGGTTGAGCCAATCCCTTCATAGTGGCCAACTCTTTTAGAATTTCCGTTGGTTTCCTCTGGTCTCACCAACGATTTATTCCAGTGCTAAAAAAAGATAGAAGAACATGGATTACTGACCTTGAAGTCCATGTAAACCCTCATGGCCATTCTTGTAAAACAACCCATTCAGTTTAAAAGAAATGAAAGGTAAAATATTTGTGTATAGATATAAAATGATATAAAAATGGGCCCTGATGGTATTGGGATAGAACTATGAGATTTAGTTGTTGGACCAACGGACCTTTTTTTACTTTTATAAAAATGTTTATTGAGTTTCCAATAATAAAATAGAGGATAACATCCAGATTAGTTATAGAGTAATTAGTAATAATAATACTAGATCAATCTAATAGATCGTTAAGGATGAAGAAATGGAACATCCATGTAAGGTCAGGTAGGACCCTGATTACCCCATTGGGTACTAACTGTAATCAGGTACTGACATTACATTGACCTCTTCCCGACCGCCCCATGTGTATGTACTGGTACGTGATTTCACACTTCTGGGTCTGAGGTGCACACGAGCGCCGCCATCGACTCGCATCTGCTGTGATTGGACACAGCAGGAGCCCATCAGCAGGCCTGGTGGACTCATTGGAGTGGTGGTCTGTTAGTAGGGAAGGTAGAGATCCTTTGTTCTGCAGCACGTATGGACCACATTTTTTTGTTTCTCCCACTAAAATATAATATTTGCTCCACCAATCTAAAGCTTCTTCCTCCTGTAGAGGAAATGATTGGAGTCAGCAGGGTTCAGTCTGGTTGGTATTGCTGATCACACCGATCAATGTACACTGATTACATACAGGAGTACAATTTGTGCGTCTGCTGCCTTCCTTGGATGTGGTGGCCATTTCTCAGGTTCCCTCTCTGGAATTGAACCCCGATGATTCCCCGTTACCCATGGTCACCATGGTAGATGCAGAAAGTACCATCGAAGTTGATGGGGCAGACATCCGAATGTATCGCCGTCACAGGGATGTGCGATCGGCCCGAGGTTATCTAGAGTCACTAAAGCGGGCGGGGAGGGGCCCCGGATTAGTTTTGGTCTGATTAATGCACACATCTCTGGGGGTCAGCGCTCGTCGGCATGTATTAGCTCTAGAATTACCACAGTTATTCAAGTAAGAGATGGAGCGATCAAAGGAACCATAACTGATTTATTGAGACATTAAATCAGGGGGTGCCAGGTGGGTGATATCGTGGGTAGGAGGGCGGGGTGAATATTCCCCTGAGATATGGGGGAAGGGTGAGTCTTGAAATACTCCAAAACTTCTAACAAACTGTAACGGACAACCCCAAATCTGCTCTGCAATAGTCCATGCTTCTCTCATGAATGGTTTCCTTTTATTCTATTGATTCTAAAGGGAACCCAGCTGATATCCAACATTGGCTAATGTACAAAAAGTGAAAGTTTTATCACTAAGCCATCATCCTTATCTAAGTTTTTTGACACCTAAATAGACATGTACTGGTCTCATGGGCTGTCTGCCCTCTATATTCATCCCTCATGTCTCCAGGAATATAGAAACTCTCTTCAGTATAAGTGAGAATTACTTGTGGGAGGCTTGGTTGGAAGTCTATATATAAGGACCTTTTTTCCACATGTTCCGGGACTAACTTAGGTACTAGTCTCTGCAGCACATATAAGGTGAGCCTCTCACTAGAAGGATTAAGGTTGTGGTGGATATTCCTGTTGGCCTCCAAGACATCCATCAAATGTTCCTTTCCCAAAAAGTCAACCGTTCTTTCTTCATAAATTTGTTGAGCCAATCCCTTCATAGTGGCCAACTCTTTTACAGTTTCACTTGGTTTCCATGGGTCTCGCCACTGATTTTTTTTTTCAAATATATATTTTATTATTTTCCGAAAAGAAAGGGCAAGGCCCAAGAAATACAGAACAGTAGGGGGGGGGGTCGCAGCCTCGCAACATTACATCATAGTAATACATAAGATATCTTGAAAATTTGACATATACATTCTGTTCCATGTTACTATTATCCACATATACATATATTCCATGTTACTACAGCTCAGAACTTCAATTGCCGTGGGCAAATTGAGCAGTCAACAGTCTAGAACTCTGTTCATGTGTCAGTACCATAGCATCAAAACTTAGAGAAATAGAAAAACAAGTAAAAGAGAAGAAAAGGAAAGGGAAGGGGCGAGGAGAATTGGGGAAGGGGGAACAGGGGGGGGAAGGAAAGAGTGGGTGGGGTACTATGGAGGCAAGCTGAGGTCATTAGTTCTGTGAGTCATCTTCTATCGGCTGTGTCTAATAATTTCGGTTCCCGAAAAGTGTTTTGCCTTCTTCTGAATATTTAAACATATTCCAAAGTGTCCAAGTTTTCTGATAAGATGCTTGTCTGTTTTGGGCCGTCATTATTTAATCCTCCATTTTATTTATGTCTTCTACTTTCCGTAACCACATCGATGTGGTTGGTGGGGAGTGTTGTTCCCACAGTATGGGTATACAGGACTTGGCAGCATTTGTTAGGTGTCGTGGTATAGATTTTTTGTAAGTTTTGATCGGCATGGAAGATACATGAAGTAGGAAAAATGCCGGGTCATTCGGGATCTGAAAGTCGGTGAATTTCTGAGAAATGGATCGTACCGCAGTCCAGAAATTTATCAAACTGGGACAGGACCAAAACATGTGTAGGATCGTTCCCACCTCTTCTTGACAGCGCCAGCAATATTGAGACGCATCAGTAAACATGGTATGTAAGCGACTAGGTGTTAAGTACCACCTCGTCAAGATCTTGAAGTTCATCTCTTGTATTTTGGTGCAAATGGAGGATTTAAGGGAGAGAGCTATCATGTTTTGTTTCTGGACTGCTGTGAAAGTACGTTGGAGGTCTGTTTCCCACTTTGTGATGCATGTCAGATCGGGCGGTTGTGTAGGTGTATTTAATAGGGTATACATTTTTGATAATACTTGTGGTATCGGTTCTGTGTCTAAGCATATCTCCTCGAACGCAGTCAGGGGTCTAGTGTAAGATTGAGGATTCGGAATTGCCTGGAAGAAATGGTGAATTTGAACTGCATTCCAAAATAGCAGCGTGAACTGACCTGCCGGGTCCACTAGTTCCTCAATAGAGGGCCATCTGTCCTGTCTCACAAACTGCGAGGCCCTAACGCATCCAGAGCTTCTTAATGTCTGAAATTGTCCAGATCCTATTCCAGGTGGAAAGTGCGGGTTTCCCAAAATAGGGGTCAAAGGGGATTCTATGGTCGTTAATGAGGTCTGTAAAGTAGACTGAAGGCATTGCTTTATAGTGTTACCTATGAAGGGGTGAGCTTTCAATTCCAACGGGAGGGAGTCATAGCACCACATAGCAGATTGCAAAGGTATGTTCGTTTGATGTTGCTCTAACTGTGCCCATAGTTTAAATTCCTTGTGTCTGTGCCAGTCTACCACTCTGCCTAAATGTATTGCTTGATAATACTTCCGTATGTCTGGAAGTGCTACTCCTCCATAGTGTTTTGGCATGGATAGTTGTGATCTGGGGATGCGGGGTTTTTTATCTGCCCAAACAAAACGAGTAAAAAGAGATTGCACTCGTTTAAAGTATGTGGAAGGTACTTTGATTGGCAGGGCTTGGAAGAGGTACAAGAATTTGGGTAATATACACATTTTGATTAAATTACATCTCCCAAACCAGGAGTGCAGTCCCCTATTCCAATCTTCCAATAGCAGTTTGGTTTTAATTAGTAAGGGAGGGAAATTGCTGTCATATATTAGTGCCGGGTCTTGCGGTACCTTCGTACCCAGATAAGTCAAGGCAGAAGTGGTCCATCTAAACCGGAAGCTTGATTGCAAATTCTTCTAATTATATTAGCTAACAATTTCCCACATTTATCCCCTGACTCATATGTTTTTTTGCGACCACATTGTAGGGCCGCTTTCGCCCTATAGTGTAAAAGATCAGTGATCTGTCGTCTAAGGGTTGATAGTTGTGTTTCCGATGATTGGGTAGGGGCGTGCTTGTGTCTGGCTTCTATAGTAGCAAGTTCCTGTAAAAGCTGTGACAGTATTTTATTTCTCTCTTTTTTGATACGGGCTCCATGAGAAATAAGGATCCCCCTCAGTACTACTTTGTGGGCTTCCCATAATATCCCCGGGTCACAGTCTGGAAGGTCATTTTCTTGGAAATAGAGGTTTAGTGCCTTAGTCACGTTGCAATTTCCGGGTTTTGCAGGAGGCTTTCATTAAGCCGCCAGAATCGATGTCTGGGGGAGGGAGGGTCCGATAAGCGATAACTCAGGAATATAGGTGCATGGTCGGACCAAGTCCTATTTCCAATTGAGGTTTGTTCTACAGAGTGTAGCTGTGTATGGGGAATCAAAAAATAGTCAATTCTAGTGAATAGTTGGTGCATGTGTGAGTAAAATGTGAAGTCTCTTTCCTCGGAGTGTTGCAAGCGCCAAACATCTATTAACTGCAACTTTTGAAGCGTTTTAGCTATTCGTTTGAGCTGGTTCGGTGGAATCGATGTTTTACCCGATGACGTATCTACCGAGGGAATCAGTGGAGTATTGAAGTCACCTCCTACAATTAGTTGACCTTCTCTAAAATCATTTAGTTTCTCTAATGTCTCTCGTAAGAACGTGGCTTGTTGGTCATTAGGGGCATATATGGTTGCAAGCGTCACTTTAACAGTGCCAATTGTGCCTTTGAGGAGAACGTATCTTCCCTTCGGGTCTATTATTGAGCTCTGATGCTGCCATGGGATCTTACTTGAAATTAGAATGGAAACTCCTTTGGATTTAGAATCCGGGTTCATGGAGTGATAAGCTATGGGAAAGTGTCTGTTTTTTAAGTATGGTAGTTTGTTAGTCTTAAAGTGTGTCTTTTGGATAAATGCTATATCCGTGTGGTTCCTCCTTAGGTCATCTATTAACATACGTCTCTTCTCTGGTATATTAAGTCCTTTTACATTTAGGGACATCACTTTAATTTTGCTGGCCGCCATAGTATATTAGGACGGGGGAGGGAGGGGGGGAAGGAAGGGTAGGGACGGATCAAGGGAGGCAAGAAAAGAGGGGGAAGGAGGATAGAGAAAAGAGAGTGAAAGTAGGAAGAGTATAGAAAGAATTAGCAGAAAGTTATAAGTCACAAACAAGGCCTAGTGTCTTGTCTGTTACGTTTCCCTTAAATTATGGTAATTTTTTTATTTTGCATATAGCACCTGGACGGCATAAGATCTACCCCCCAGGAGTATATGTTACCTAGTCGGGAGGGAGGAAGGACAAGGCTCAGAAGGAGAGCCTCCCGTCCGCCCCCTCACCCCAGCATGTCTAACTAATAAAACTATAGATAGTACTATGCATCTCTATGAACATATAAACATAATAATAACTCCATAATACGAGTGAACAGACATTATGATCACCCCTTTGCAGTATGGCAAACTAGAAAATGAGGTAGTTTCCCCGCCACATCTCAGCCTATCAAGTATACCAATCCATTGCTAACTATCATGGCTCAGTAGATCTTTACGACTAAGACTAGATGTTATTGGCTGCAGAAAGCATTGAGATCTTTCTTTGTGTTAGCATATATCTTACTTCTAATAGAAATCTTACAACACAAGGCACAGCGTCATGGCTGCAGGGTGAATACCTCGTATCTCCACTAATTTAGGAGCCGATATGTTTCCCCATGGAGCCATCAAAAATAGGCTCTGCAGGCCGCTTCTCTGCTCTAACCTGTGAGGGCAAGTGATCATAAGTGCTCTTTACATACAACCTTTCCACTGTAGCTGTTGGTCTTATAGCCAGACAAACCCATGCAAGCTTTTAGGCTGTTAGCTGGCAGTTCTGTAGAGTTTTGGGCAACAAGTCCTGGTGAGAGAGATTTTAATGTTCGAGCCCAACTTCTTAAGAATCTCGCAGTCTATAACAGCAATCCCACAATGTTGCGGCTTTTGCATAGCGCTTCTTGTCCCCTCAAGGATGGGATCTCCAGCATATTCTATGAGATGCCAAAAAAAAAAAAAAGTAGCATCTGCAGAAGTAGGGCTGAAAGTTCTGTCTGCCCAAAATGGTGGTCTGAATGATCTGTCTCTCAGCAAGACTCAGCTAAGTTTCAGACTCCTGTGCAATTAAGGTGGGCTATTAACCAGCAATGCGGGCAATGAGCGATCAAATTCAAACAGTGAGAAACTAAATGACTCGATCGTCATTCCTCTGAACAGAAAAGCGTTGTGCAAATATAAAGGCCTCATGACTCACTTGCGTCCTCCTGTGAAGGTGCTCTGGGTCGACGGCGGTTTCTTTGCTGTCTTGGTGGTAAGTTATTCCCCATTCTCGGCATAGACGGTCTCGGGAGAGGGCCCAACCAGTCCGGAATATCTATCGGGTCTGCATCAAGAAAAGTGAACAGAGCTGGTAGGGCGTCTGGCTTGCGTAAAGTGAAGGATCTTTGGTCTTTTTTAAATGTAGCAGATAAGGGGTAGTCCCAGCGGTAAGTAGCTCCTTTTTGCCTTGCCAGATCAAGAAGTGGCTTCAGAATTGCAGGCCACTGTAGTGTTGCACGAGAGAGGTCTGGAAGGATCTTGACCGTGACGCCATCTAATTCCGGGTCTCCTGCTTCCCAGGCCTTGCGTAGGATCTGTTCCTTGTGTACATAATGGTGGACTCTGTAAATCACATCTCTGGGTCTCAGGGGGTCAGCTGGTTTGGGACCCAAGGCTCGGTGAATTCTGTCTAGTACGATGTGGTCTGGCAGATCTATACCTGGTAGACTGTGGAAGATTGCTATTGCCGTGTCTGCTAGGTCTTCAGGCCCCGTGGCTTCTGGGAGTCCTCGGAGGCGCAGGTTGTTCCTGCAAATTCGGTCTTCCATTTCTTCCAAGCGCAGTATCTGCTCTTGCAGTGCCTCTGCTTGTGTGTCTTGGGTTTCCTCTACTTCCGACATTCGGCGCTCTAATGCTGCCAAAGAGCTTTCCCCTGTCTCTAATCTGGTGGCTAGGGCACTGACATCAGCTCATCAGCTCTCGCTCTCATGAAGTAGGCCTCAATGCCCTACAGTTTTTTCTTTGCCAAGATCCCATGCTTAATCCTAGGCAAGCTTCCTTCATTGTTGAGGCCGCTTCCTTTTGTCTTACACACAATTATTTTAAATTTGAGGACAACTTCTATCTGCAGCTACAGGGGACAGCTATGGGGGCGCATTTTGCTCCCTCATATGCGAACCTTACCATGGGGCACTGGGAGCATCAATATGTATGGAACAACAATCCGTTTTTTTCCCATATTGTTTTTTATGGCCGCTATATAGATGACGTGATCATCATTTGGGATGGCAGTGTATCAGTATTTTCTGATTTTGTCACATATTGCAACACCAATAACATGGGCCTCACCTTTACCTCTGTCATTGACCCTAACAAATTAGCCTTTTTGGACCTCGAACTGTTTTGGATAGGTAAGGAGATACACGCCAAAAACTTCACCAAACCTACAGCTGGAAATTCCTTCCTCCACTATAAGAGTTGCCACCACCCTCTTTGGTTAAACAACGTACCTAAGAGCCAGTTCTGCAGGCTTAACAAGAACTGTACATTACAGAGTGATTATGACACTGAAGGTCTCATCCTAAAAGAAAAATTTCTTGAAAAGGGATTCCCCGTTGATCTCGTGGATACAGCGTATCAAAAATATAAGAGTAAACCGCCTACTGAATATTCTCATCCACGCCATAACACTGACAATAGTAATCCACGATTCATTACTCAATTCTATACCCAACACAAACAAATGGAAAATATCGTTAAAAAACATTGGCCTCTACTATTACAAGATGAACATCTACTTCCCACTCTGTCTAATAGACCTCAATTTGCCTATAGGAAGGCACCCAACATTAAGAGCAAGGTAGCGACCAGCAAACTTAGGGCTAGACCCCCACCTCCTGGTCACCATATGCCCACCTTTCTGGCCATCTCTGGGATGTATCAGTGCCGCAAACCCCTCTGCAAGACCTGTCGGTTTGTGACACATGGCCAGAAAGATTTTCACGTCAAAGGCAAAACATATCCAATAAAGGGCTTCCACACATGTTCTTCTGACTATGTCATATATTGCCTTACTTGTCCCTGTGGTCTATTTTATGTAGGGCGCACTATCCGGCCACTACGGAAACGGTTTGGTGAACACCGTCGCTTTATTGAAGGCGGACTAGATAATCACAGTGTCCCCAAACATTATCTACACGTCCATGATAAGTCCACCAGCGGCCTCAGAGTATGGGTCATTGAGGCAATGTCAAAAGATCTCCCCCCAGCTGAACGCTACCGACGACTATGCCATAGAGAAATGTATTGGATATTTTTATTAAATGTTTTAGCCCCTGGAGGGTTAAATGAGGACTTTGAAGTTAGTGCCATACTTTGACAATACATTTTTTACCGAAGTTAATGCCATACTTTGATAATACATCTTTTTACCATATTTATTCAATCTTTCCCCCCCTCCCCCCATTTTTAATAATAATAAGATGGTTTACTATTACCAATTTTTTATATACATAAAAATTTTTTTTTTTTTTTTTTTTATATATAGTTTTTACATATATATTTTTTATTTTCACATACCTTCTTTCATTCGAATCTATGGGCTCTCCTATGTCACATTATTTAGTTATTTATATATTTGTATATGATGAGATTTTAATGTGACTAATGTTATGCATGGTCCCCCTTTTCCCCCCCCCCCTTTTTTCTTTTTACCCATTTGCGGACAATTTATTATGTGCAACATTTTCTATGATCTGTCAGACCCACACATTGGGCACTTGGATTGTTATACCGATCGTTTTTAATCTTTAACATCACTATCCTTGATTTTATTTTCTTCTATTGTTTTTTCGTTTTTCAGCATGTTATTGCAGGTGTGTGTCTATATTCACATGTATTTACTATACCTATTGTTGTTTAACCTTGTTGTCCCCGTTCCCCGGCCAATCCACTGCCAGTGTGCTTATTCAATCTAGGTGTCCCCGCCCCCCGGCCAATCCACTGCCAGTGTGCTTGTATATATCCTCCCCAGCCATCAGTGCAATCCGAGGTTGAGAAAGGAACGAATGACGGTTCTGAAACGCGTCCCTCACTGATGACATCACATCCCCTCTCTGGCCTTTCGTTTGCGGTTCAGGCTGGTCACAGAGCCATCCAGCGGATGACATCACTTCCGGGTTCGCAGCTCTCACACGCTGACGACGCCGGCTTCACAGCTGTTTCCTGTGTTTTACATCGCTGCTGACAGTGACTACATCCATCCTCCTGAAGGCTTCCTCTGATCGTGACCCCTTCCAATGCAGCCTTACCCACGATGTGCCTGTTTTCTACTTCTATCTTGTAAGTGTTTTTAACCCAGTTGGGGTATTAAAATTGTTTATCTTCTGCACTTAGAGGCGCCTTTGTTTGTTTTTACATCAGCTCTCACTGCCTTCATTTCCTTACGGTGTGTGGCTTCTACCGTAGCTATGAGGGCCGTGATGTCTGCCTTAGTAGGCAGTGCTAGTAGGATAGAGCGCAACCCTGCATCTTCTTCAGGGGTTCGGGAAGGGGGTTGTGAAAACTCACTGTGACCGGTGCGGAGATCTGGAGGGAAGCCAGCAAAAGTGTCAGTCAGATGTGCTTCTTGGTGCGGTGATAGGGAACCGCGCGCTGTCTGTCTCCCTGAATGTTCTCCTCGTGGTGCCGCCATCTTGAGCTCCAGAGCTGAAATCGCCTTCTAAGTTCGTTAGATGTAGGTGGTTGTGGAGTAGATTTAGTCGGTTTACTGCTCTTCTTCACCGCCTTCTTTCTGGAGAATTGCATAGTTTGAGATATGGACTGAATTAGCTGAAGTGAGGGTGAGACGGCCGGGAGCTCAGACACTGCACGTCTCTATTCAGCCATGTCCAGGCCACGCCCCCCCGGCCACTGATTTAGTCCAGCGTTGTGGGAGGCTTGGTTGGAAGTCTCTATATAATGACCTTCGTTCCATATGTTCTGGGACTAACTTAGGTACTAGTCTCTGGCAGCACATATAAGGCGAGCCTCTCACTAGAAGGACCAAGGTTGTGGTGGATATTCCTGTTGGCCTCCAAGACATCCAGCAAATGTTCCTTTCCCAAAAAGTCAACCGTTCTTTCTTCATAAATTGGTTGAGCCAATCCCTTCATAGTGGCCAACTCTTTCAGAATTTCCGTTGGTTTCCTCTGGTCTCACCACCAATTTTTTCCAGGGCTAAAAAGAAATAGAAGAACATGGATTACTGACCTTAAAGTCCATGTAAACCCTCATCTTGTAAAACAACCCATTCAGTTTAAAAGAAATGAAAGGTAAAATATTTGTGTATAGATATAAAAACTTTTTTTAACAAGAAATTTTTTGGAGTTTCCAATAATAAAATAGACGATTAGTTATAGTGCAATCAGTAATAATAATACTAGATCAATGTAATAGTTAAATCATTAAGGATGAAGAAATGGAACATCCATGTAAGGCCAGGTAGGACCATGATTACCCCATTGGGTACCAACTGTAATCAGGTACTGACATTACATTGACCTCTTCCTGACCGCCCCATGTATATGTACTGGTACGTGATTCCACACTTCTGGGTCAAAATGGCGCGCCACAGGCTACCCGCTCCTGCTGTGATTGGACACAGCAGGAGCCAATCCGTGAGTCCGTTAATAGAATCACTATCAATTCTAATAACTTTACATAATGCAGCAACATCCACACATATAGGACACCCAACATTAGAGGGGATTTATTCTTTATTTATTTTGCTTTGGTTATTACATAAAAAAAAAATCAGAACTCACCGGAATGGAAAACATGAAGAGCAGAATGAAGACAAGTAAGGGCGGCACGATGAGGGCGATGATGAACTTTTATATCTTCTATACATCGCATATTTCATGCTTTTCATCGGGTTTGTTATCCACAGAAAGGATTTGTCTGGCCGCCTTCATTGTGAAAGAAATCCTATTCATCGCACTAACAGAGGAAAAGACTTCAATACTTTACACTGAGGAGGAGAATACAAGGCAAAGAATAATGACGTTTGTGTGAGAAGTAAAGAGGTATAAAAGGATAGTGGATGGAGAAGAGCGGAAGGTGACCCCAGAGTGGGCGGAGTCTGAGCTGGCACAGGATTCCAGGACCAATGACTGAGAAGAAGAATGGATTACTTTGGTGGATCCAACATTCATATTGGGTTCTTCGTGGCCTCTGCCAGCCGGCCTCTCTTCAGCCTCCTCCTAGGTCAGTATCTCCAGGATCATCTCCAGTTTTCTCTTTGGGGAAATGAAAAGAGGTTGATGACATTTTCACATAACGCTGCGTCCTGCTTCTATATTTATATATCACAGGGATTTATATGGTGCCCACAATTTACACAGCGCCACACATAGTATAGTCCCATCAGTCCCCGCCCTCAAGGAGCTTCCAATCGAAGGTCCCCACCTCATACATGAAGTAAACAAAAGCCCACTGACACCATCTCTCTGTATGTAGAACAATTAGAGAATGCTCTTATGGTACTGCAAATGGAATCCATGAGTACACTTACTGCCAAAATGTCTTCACCATCTTTAATGGAACAACAGGACCACCAGCCTTACATTAACCTATTTTTGAACAAAGAGCCAGCTTGCAATCTTTGCGTGAACATTGTTCTGAAGGCCGATTTTTCGGGAATATTTATTTTGCCTAACTTAAGTTCGAGAGAACCTAGACAAGAAAAGAAAAATAATTTTATTATCCACTGAACTGTGAGTTGTCAAATCACAACGACATTTTATTGTTTCTACCTTCTAATAATTAATCTGCAAGAAAACCACCAATCATAGGAGTGGGGTACAGGAAAGTATATTGGGAGAAGAAGTGGATCTCCAGGGGCATCTCCAGTTTTCTCTTTGGGGAAATGAAAAGGGATTGATGACATTTCACATAACGCTGCGTCCTGCTTCTATATCTATCACAGGGTTTTATATGGTACCCACAATTTACACAGCGCCACACATAGTATAGTCCCATCAGTCCCCGCCCTCAAGGAGCTTCAATCGAAGGTCCCCACCTAATACATGAAGTAAACAAAAGCCCACTGACACCATCTCTCTGTATGTAGAACAATTAGAGAATGCTCTTATGGTACGGCAAATGGAATCCATGAGTACACTTACTGCTAAAATTTCTTCACCATCTTTGTTGGCGTAACAGGGCCACCAGCTTTTAATTAGCTTGTTTTTGAACAAAGAGCCAAAGGTCAATTTTTTGGGAGTTTCTAAGTTACATAAACTAAAGTTCGAGAGAACCTAGACAAGAAAAGAAAAATAATTTTATTATCCACTGAACTGTGAGTTGTCAAATCACATCGACATTTTATTGTTTCTACCTTCTAATAATTAATCTGCAAGAAAACCACCAATCATAGGTGTGGGGTACAGGAAAGTATATTGGGAGAAGAAGTGGATCTCCAGGGTCATCTCCAGTTTTTTTGGGGGAAATGAAAAGAGGTTGATGACATTTCACATAATGCTGCATCCTGCTTGTATATTTATCTATCACAGGGATTTATATGGTGCCCACAATTTACACAGCGCCACACATAGTATAGTCCCATCCGTCCCCGCCCTCAATGAGCTTCCAATCGAAGGTCCCCACCTCATACATGAAGTAAACAAAAGCCCACTGACACCATCTCTGTATGTAGAAGAATTAGAGAATGCTCTTATGGTACTGCAAATGGAATCCATGAGTACACTTACTGCCAAAATGTCTTCACAATCTTTAATGGAACAACAGGGCCACCAGCCTTCCATTAACCTATTTTTGAATAAACAGCCAACTTGCAATCTTTGCATGAACATTGTTCTGAAGGCCGATTTTTCGGGAATAGTTATTTTGCCTAACTTACGTTCGAGAGAACCTAGACAAGAAAAGAAAAATAATTTTATTATCCACTGAACTGTGAGTTGTCAAATCACAACGACATTTTATTGTTTCTACCTTCTAATAATTAATCTGCAAGAAAACCACCAATCATAGGAGTGGGGTACAGGAAAGTATATTGGGAGAAAAAGTGGATCTCCAGGGTCATCTCCAGTTTTCTCTTTGGGGAAATGAAAAGAGGTTGATGACATTTCACATAACGCTGCGTCCTGCTTCTATATTTATCTATCACAGGGATTTATATGGTGCCCACAATTTACACAGCGCCACACATAGTATAGTCCCATCAGTCCCCACCCTCAAGGAGCTTCCAATAGAAGGTCCCCACCTCATACATGTAGTAAACAAAAGCCCACTGACACCATCTCTGTATGTAGAACAATTAGAGAATGCTTTTATAGTACTGCAAATGGAATCCATGAGTACACTTACTGCCAAAATTTCTTCACCATCTTTGTTGGCGTAACAGGGCCACCAGCCTTTGATTAGTTTATTTTTGAATAAACAGCCAACTTGCAATCTTTGCGTGAACATTGTTCTGAAGGTCGATTTTTTGGGAATAGTTACTTTGCCTAACTTAAGTTCGAGAGAACCTAGACAAGAAAAGACAAGAAAAGAAAAATAATTTTATTATCCACTGAACTGTGAGTTAATTAATCTGCAAGAAAACCACCAATCATAGCAGTGGGGTACAGGAAAGTATATTGGGAGAAGTGGATCTCCAGGGTCATCTCCAGTTTTCTCTTTGGGGAAATGAAAAGAGGTTGATGACATTTCACATAACGCTGCGTCCTGCTTGTATATTTATCTATCACAGGGATTTATACGGTGCCCACAATTTACACACGCCACACATAGTATAGTCCCATCAGTCCCCACCCTTCCAATCGAAGGTCCCCACCTAATACATGAAGTAAACAAAAGCCCACTGACACCATCTCTCTGTATGTAGAACAATTAGAGAATGCTCTTATGGTACTGCAAATGGAATCCATGAGTACACTTACTGCTAAAATTTCTTCACAATCTTTAATGGAACAACAGGGCCACCTGCCTTCCATTAACCTATTTTTGATCCAGGATGGTCCAGGATGAAGGGACTTGAAGTGACTGCTGCCCATTGTGGGAGAAAGGCCCTCAATCTTCCTCCCACTGGGGGACACGAGTCACTGTGGCTTGGCGGGTTGTTGAGGAGGATTAAACAAGACCCCCCCCCTTTGCCTCTGCCTTTGTGCCCTGTCTAATGTTTTTTGGGCCTGTTGTCCTTTTCTCTAGGACCTTGCTGCCTACCTTGGCCACGAAAAAACTTTCTGGCTGTCAGGTTTTTCTTTTTCTCTGGAAAAGCCTTTTTCCTATCGGCTGCGCATTCCAGTGCCTCTTGCAGTCCTGGGCCAAAAAGATGATCACCCGTAAGGGGAAGCCCACAAAGGCGCAACTTTGAGACTGAATCACCTGACCAGGTTTTAAGCCATAGGCTTCTCCTGGCCGAATTCACTAAGGCCGAAGTCCTGGTTGTCATTCTTACCGACTCTGCGGAAAAATCAGCCAAAAATCCCACTACACGAAAAAGGAGAGGGAAAGACTTCAAAATTTGCTCTCTAGAGGTACCTGCCAAAAAAATGTGTTTGAATTTGTGCCCACCATACTTCCAGATTTCTGGCTACACATGTGCAGGCCAGAGCTGGTTTAAGATTCCCAACAGCTGAATCCCAGGCTCTGGATATCCCCTCTTTTGTCCAAATTGAACCAACCAATCCATGTGTATCCAGGAGAGACCATATACTTCTAGTGTTCCTGAAGGGTGTGTGCACTCACAGAGCAGACATATAATGTATATATGAAAAATAGAAATACCATCATATATTGGCCAGCTGTATTGTGTTGTAGACCAGGGGTTTGCCAGTGCTGTCACATTTGTTGCCATCATTTCCCATGCTGACTTCAAACTGGATGGGGCCAGCAATGTCCTCGATCATGGTGGCAGAATGGTAGACAACTCAACAACCAAACTTTACCCGGCGCTGATATTTCTGGAAAGAGGACATCAGAGATAAAGAACTTTATTCAGGTTATTACATTACAAACAGCAGGGAACTCAGTGAGTGGACTGATCAAAACAAAAACTGATTGGATTCAACTATCCACACAAGTGAGGTGGATCCCTAGTATATTCTATCAGCAAGAACTCCCCTGCTAATAGAAAACACTGATCAGCGCTGTGCTGATGAAAAACAATCTTCCAACAAGCCTGTTCATTGGATCAACTTCCCCAAACCAGAACAACCAAAGATGGATCAAAATTGGGCTGGTCCCTGCTAAAAAAAACAAATTTGGATCCACGTATAACCAGCGTTAGAAGAATGTGTGGGCTGCCATTGCTGGCCACCTTCTGAAATGCTAGTTGCAGGCATAATGGAGAAGTTCATCTTTAAAGTTCACAGGAGAAACACTGAGGTGATCCAAGTTAGGGCTATTAGCACTTTGTTCTCACTTCCACAACACACATACATCAGGGATTAGAAGGCTGCAAGGCTGTTGGGTCACTGCCAGGAGGGGAGAGCAAGTTAAGTGAAACTTTTATAGAAGAACTACAACTCATCATTGCTTCACCTGTGAAATTTGGGGATAAATGAATCCATGAGTCCTGCATCTCCAGTGGTCAGTGAGAGTGTGCTTTAAAGCTCTTTTACTGCATGTTAAGAATATATTAAAATCTGTGTCTTGCGGTTGTTCTGATTTGCGAACAGATCAGTTTCGGGGCATCCCCATCTGTTGGTGAGATCCACAAAATACTTTGGGATGAAGAGACCAGTTGTCTCGATCTATCCGGTGGCGGCTGAAATAATCCGCCAGACAATTTTGTGTCCCCTTCAGGTGCACTGCTGTAATTGAAGCTAAATTCCCTTCTGCCCATGATAAAATCTCCTGTGCAATAGATTGAAGTATCTGGCTCCTCGTGCCTCCCTGTTTGTTGAGGTACGCGACTGTCGCGATATTGTCGGATAGAATTTGGAGATTGTGACCCTTGATTTCCGTCTGAAATGACTGCAAGGCTCTCTGAACTGCTAGCAGCTCTCTCTGATTGGATGAAGCCCTTGCTTCCCTCGAGGACCACTTTCCTTGTGCCACTGCGTTGCTGAGGTGGGCCCCCCATCCCCAGGAACTCGCAATGTAATGCTGACATAGTTTGGATCATTTTTGTAATCTTCTCCTGTGGAAGAAAAACTTTTTTGGTCTACCGAGCAAAAGTCGTATCCCAGATATGTCACTTTCTGGGCCGGAATTAAGGATGACTTCTCTACGTTAATTAACCAGCCTAGGGAAGTCTTGTACTGTCTAGAGGTCCGCTAACAACATTTGGTATGACTCTGCCACCACTAGGAGGTCGTCCAGGTGAGGGATAATAGTTATTGCCTCTAACCTTAGCGTTGCCAGCGCCTCCCCCAACACCTTTGCAAAAATGCGTGAGGCTGAGGACAGACTGAAGGGGAGGGCTTGAAATTGAAAGTGCCGAGTCTCTGTTCCCATCTTGACTGCTAATCTTAAGAATCTCTGGAAGGCTGGATGGATAGGGATGTGAAGGTAAGCATCCCTCAAATCCAAGGTGGTCATGAATCAGTTGGGTAAAGCAGGTTTTTGATTGTGAATACAGTCTCCATACGGAAATGCTTGTATCCAATTGAACGGTTTAGAGACCGGAGGTTCAGGATAAGCCAATACTTATCTGATGGCTTTTTGATGACAAATATATTGGAATAAAAACCCTTGCCCTGATCTGGCCGGGGAACAGGGATCAGAACTTTTTGTTTTAATAAGTCTCCAATTTGGAGACCCAGAGCCTTCGCTTTCTCACGATCTTGGGGAGGAAAGTTGACCAATAACCCCTCCGGTGCTTGGCGAGAAAATTCTAGCCTGTACCCATTGGTCACTAGGTCCAGGATGAAGGGACTTGAAGTGACTGCTGCCCATTGTGGGAGAAAGACCCTCAGTCTTCCTCCCACTGGGGGACACGAGTCACTGTGGCTTGGCGGGTTGTTGAGGAGGATTAAACAAGACCCCCCTTTACCTCTGCCTTTGTGCCCTGTCTAATGTTTTTTGGGCCTGTTGTCCTTTTCTCTAGGACCTTGCTGCCTACCTTGGCCACGAAAAAAACTTTCTGGCTGTCGGGTTTTTCTTTTTCTCTGGAAAAGCCTTTTTCCTATCGGCTGCGCATTCCAGTGCCTCTTGCAGTCCTGGGCCAAAAAGATGATCACCCGTAAGGGGAAGCCCACAAAGGCACAACTTTGAGGCTGAATCACCTGACCAGGTTTTAAGCCATAGGCTTCTCCTGGCCGAATTCACTAAGGCCGAAGTCCTGGCTGTCATTCTTACTGACTCTGCGGAAGAATCAGCCAAAAATCCCACTACACTAAAAAGGAGAGGAAAAGACTTCAAAATTTGCTCTCTAGAGGTACCTGCCAACAAATGTGTTTGAATTTGTGTCCACCATACTTCCAGATTTCTGGCTACAAATATAAAAATAGTGTAGCGCTAAGTGTCAAAGTAGGAAATTTTAAAGGGGAGCCATCTTACAATGGCCAGAAATTAAACCAAAACAGAAAATACTTCAAAAAATTCAGTAGAAAGTGACTCAATGAAAAAATTAATAAATATTGCAAAGTGACATGTAATACATAATAGCAAATACACCAGTGAGAGGTGAAAATGAAACCAAAGTATATATAAATAATTAATCAACTGTAAATAGAGTCCATATATATTCTAAAAAATATATTCCTGATAAAAGTCCAAAACCACCACCAACAGTCTCTGAGGATTAGCTGATGAAGACAACACCGGAGTATCACTGGTGGGTAAGGACGGTAAAAACCCCAAATCGATTGTGACGTCTAAGTGTGTATCAAAACCATCACCATAGCATCTGAAGAGGCTTACCGGAAGCAGGGGACTTGAACAGACATACGTCTTTACAAGTCAAAAGAGCTTGTTTAGCCACCGAGGCTGGCAGGATAGGACATCAGGTATCTACAGCTTCAAATGGGGAAGGAGGGGGGATCTACCAACAGCTTCACCCAATACTTTTGACAAGACCGTGTATATGTAAAGCGTTGCGTATATTGACAGCACTATATAAGTATCTGGATCTCAGTCTCTGTGACAGCTGGTTGCTCAGCCTAAGGCTTCCTGCACACTAACTGATTAGTGTGCAGGAAGCCTTAGGCTGAGCAACCAGCTGTCACAGAGACTGAGATCCAGATACTTATATAGTGCTGTCAATATACGCAACGCTTTACATATACACGGTCTTGTCAAAAGTATTGGGTGAAGCTGTTGGTAGATCCCCCCTCCTTCCCCATTTGAAGCTGTAGATACCTGATGTCCTATCCTGCCAGCCTCGGTGGCTAAACAAGCTCTTTTGACTTGTAAAGACGTATGTCTGTTCAAGTCCCCTGCTTCCGGTAAGCCTCTTCAGATGCTATGGTGATGGTTTTGATACACACTTAGACGTCACAATCGATTTGGGGTTTTTACCGTCCTTACCCACCAGTGATACTCCGGTGTTGTCTTCATCAGCTAATCCTCAGAGACTGTTGGTGGTGGTTTTGGACTTTTATCAGGAATATATTTTTTAGAATATATATGGACTCTATTCACAGTTGATTAATTATTTATATATACTTTGGTTTCATTTTCACCTCTCACTGGTGTATTTGCTATTATGTATTACATGTCACTTTGCAATATTTATTAATTTTTTCATTGAGTCACTTTCTACTGAATTTTTTGAAGTATTTTCTGTTTTGGTTTAATTTCTGGCCATTGTAAGATGGCTCCCCTTTAAAATTTCCTACTTTGACACTTAGCGCTACACTATTTTTATATTTGTTGATTTTCTACTTCTTTGTCTTAGAGGTGTGTTAGCTGCTTATTGTGTTATAATTTTTCAACATCATCGGAGCAGCGCTGTACCCATTTCTCATCTACCTCCAGATTTCTGGCTACACATGTGCAGGCCAGAGCTGGTTTAAGATTCCCAACAGCTGAATCCCAGGCTCTGTGGAGAAGGATATCCCCTCTTTTGTCCATCGGGTCCTTAAGCGTGCCCTTATCATCGAACGCTAGGTCCGAGTTTTTTGAAACCTTTGAAAGAGGTGCGTCCAACTTAGGATTTTTGTTCCACGGCTGCGCTGTGTCCTCATCAAAAGGAAACCTCCTTTTTAGGTCACCAGAAAAGAAAGGTTTTCTCTCTGGATTTTCCCACACCAGTTTGATAGTATCAATCAAGGAACTATGTACTGGAAAAACTCTAGACTTCTTCTTATGCAAACCCTTTTACATAAGATCATGTTTGGATAATTGTACCTCCTCCTCTTTCAATTCAAGTGTAGTATAGATAGCCTTTAATAAGTCATCAACATCCTCTAAAGATAACTTAAACCTTGAGCCCCATGTGAATTCTCTATCCCTGGGCTCTATATCTGACCCGGATTCTTCCGGAGAAGAACGGGTAGATCTGACTTCAGCTTCAGAGTCTTCACTCTACGCTTGCCTGGGAATGCTACTGACTGAAGTCCTAATTGAAGACGGACCCTCAGCTGGAGTCTGAAGCTTGTCAATTAGTGTTTTAAATGAGCTAAAGGTAGACGCAAGCTCATTTCTAACAGGAGGCTACCGAGTCATCCTTTATCAGGCCTTCTATACAGGTGCGACAAACAGCTTTGCTCCATGAGGAGCTCAGTTTGTTGCGCAAACCGCACATTTCCTTTTTGGTGGCTGCGCTTGGGCCTTGTCCTGGGTCTTGGTCTGCAAGACAAAATAAATGACCCACAATAAAACTATCAGCCAGCCAATCACTCCGTAACACCACGTGCAGGAGGGAGGAAATGTGTCCCCTTACACCCACTACTACAGAGAGGGGAGGGGGAGGGGACACTCACAGGGATAGCGAGCGGGTGACCAAACACTCCAGGCTTACCTGTGAGGTGTTGGGGATCGTATCCACTGCCTCTGCAGGTACTGCCGAAGGATCCATCCTGCTCCACTTGGTCATCTACAGCCTCGCTGCTTTCACCAAAAAACACCAGCAGCCAGCGTCCCGTTTCCGCCGTTATGAAGACTGGAACCGGTGTCTTTGGTGCCCAATGATGACGTCATATGCCCCGGAAGTGACCTCTCTAGAAACTTCCTGTGGGCCAGCTTGGAGCGCAGGAGTTCCGTCCCCTCGAGCGCCTTTTTCCCCTGCATGTATCAGCCACGCTGTCAGCGGGAAAAGGACATAGCCGCTCTGCCTGTAGCCATTAGTGCAATGCACCGCGCTATGGGAGCCGACATCACCCCGGTCCTGGCCCTCTCCAGGCACTGAAAACAGGGGACAGAAGCACAGCCAACTTCCCCAGCGGAGATGCTGCTTCTGGCAGAGGAGAAAAGGTTAGTGACATGCCCCAAACAGCCATACAGAGCCCCTGCTCATGAGACCTAGGGGACTGGATTCCAGGAACATGTTACCCCCCTGTCTGGAGTAAATACTAATAACAGACATGGGGCCTGGAGGACCGCCCTTTTATCTGGTGGGGGTAATGTGTTTCCTTTCCTGGTAGGAGGAGCCCTAGGTCTCGTGGAGGCTCAGCCAGCCTTCTGACGTGGGTTCCTTCCCTTCTAGGCTAGTGGGCAGAAGAACTCTCACCACCCATAAGGTGCTCAACATTGTCAGCCAAGGTAGCACCTCCAAAACTAAAATGGCGTTCAACATGGCCACCCAGCAGGCCGTGAGGTGTAGCCTATAATGTCAGATAGCATGACAACATGTTGTGCCCACCTGTGGAGTGGGGCCCAGTGGAACACCGCTACTTAGCCCCCGTGACCAGGGAGAAATGGAGCAGCCAAAGCTATCCCTGGCACGTTGCCAGGACCCAGCAGGGACATTGGAATGAACTTCACCATCAGGCAATCACCCACCGTCCCCCATAAAAGGTGAAGTGGGAGAGTCCATGGAGCCAGCGTCACCCCAGGATCATCCAACCTCCATAACTAGCCAGGGGACTGCACAGGCAGGCCAGATATGTGCAGGCAGGTGAGCCGCACATGTGGGGAGGGTGGGCGTGCAGCTCAATGAATGGCTACCCCCAAGGTCTGGAGTGAAGCGGAGGAGGGGACCCCACAGGGCCCGACCACCCCAAGGAGTACCCGTGCTAAATCCCGGGGAGGAAGGGAGGATCCCGGTTACTAACTTTGTAAACCCATGGAGCATTTGTGTGAGTTTCCCATGACAGATCCTCCTCTCCACTGAAGTGGGGGGGGGGGGCTGTCGGCCAGGGGTAACACTGACGTGGAGTACAGGTGCCCGGTCATATGTGTCCCTGTGAGACGTTGAACTCGCTGGCTGCCCTGGTCCAGGATGGGGCATAGTCATGGATGACAAAACGTGAAGCTAGCGGTCTGTGTGCATTTGCTAGTCAAACTGGGGTGACCACTGGATAGAATTATCCAGCCCAACGGTTAGAAGATCTCTGCAGGAAAATAAAAAATCCAGGAAAAATAAAAAAAGGAAAAAAGTTGTGGGAACACAAATCCCAGCAAAAAAATCCCATCCATAGTCCTGAAGACACTGGACTGGAGACCTAAAGCAGAGGGCCAGAGAAGGACTGCCCATAGGAGGAGCCAAGTTTTCTGCTGTCTAGTATCCTACTCCTGTAGGTGGCGCTAGAAAACCCTGCTTGTTTATGGATAAAGAAGAAGCTGCATCCGTCAATGAACGTAAGACAAAGAACCAGTAGAAAATTGGGATAGCGGCTAGGTCTGCTAAACATCTTCCCACTCATTACATTGCCATTTAGAGAATATAAAGCATAGCTCTCCAATAATATCAAACTTTATACATTAGTATTCCTGGCCAAAATATCAGCTGTTCATTTTCAGCATATTTCTACCTACATGCATATGGACGCAAAACAAATTCTAATCTCTTGAAATGAGCATGAGTGCGCATGCAGGATATTGAGCGACAAGCCAGATTTCTCATTCATACACAGGGCATGTTTATTGCACCTCATTACACATAGAAAACAAAAGGCTGCATTTAGATCAGTAAAAAACAAAGATGGGTCAGTATTTTGTCTGCTGCGAGGCCATAATGTTCTGCTATCTATAGGACTAATACAGAGCTAAGAATTACCTGTACAGCATGAACATTATCCCTGGAGATTTTCACACGATCTTTGTCTACGTCATCCAGTTTGGTTGAGAGGTGAACAAGGAGTCTTCCTCTGTAAGCGACACCTTCTCCCTATACAATGAAAACATCATTTACTAAAGTAGAGATGAGGACACTTGTCAGGTTTGTATTACAAGACGGCGTAATTGTCATTCAAAGCGACAGCGCTGAGAGGTGACAATTGTCCTGAGTGTGGGGGGAGGGGGGAGTGCCCGCTATTGAACTGGTTATAGAAGACATAATAATATAGAAATAGAGGATACGATTGTTCTATGTTGGATTGGAATCACAAGAATGATCTATACATTCTCTGAAGATGGCGATAATAGAACGTTTGTAGAAATAATATAATAATGTGGATTGCTGGTAAAATTGCATTCCTTTGGTCAAGGTTTAGATCTAAATATTAACAGTATTATGCAGTGCTAAGGACAGCCAATAAATGAAAATACAAAAATTATTAATAATTATTAAATCATAATATCATAATTAATACCGTGAAGAATCATTTATAACCACTATTAGATAAATGTATGAAATTAATAGTGTCAAATAAACCAAAAAGAATACATAAAAAGTCCCATCACAAAGGAACAGCGTAGTGACGTCAGCGTCATAGGCCACACCCTACGCGTTTCGTCACGATAGGACGTCGTCTGGGGCTTGGCCCAACCCCCAGACGATGTCCTATCGTGACGAAACGAGTAGGGTGTGGCCTATGACGCTGACGTCACTACGCTGTTCCTCTTTGCTGTATTGGATGGGAAGTGTATGCACAGCGGTAAGCCTGCGGAGACGCTTTAGCACTGAGATTACTCTGACACTTGTCTATTGGAACCTTTTGTAAGTGCATCTTTTTATTCATTAAACATTATTGATTGGAACGATTACACTATGGGAGCCTTTCTTGTTTTTATTTCCGGAGCCATATAGCCTCAGCCACAGACCCAGATGCTGGTATAGGTTATTGGGAAACCTGTAATCTCCCATACGCCTGGATAGACCTTGGTTGGTCTTTTGAGTCGGTAAGGAGCCTCATATCCACTTGGGTGTATTCACTGCTTGGGAAATTGGATTTCCTTCATCACGGATTTTGGATCAGCTTTTCCTTTTTACGTTTATGAACTTTATTTTTGGCTTTTTTATTAGCACTATTTGTGATGGGACTTTTTATGTATTCTTTTTGGTTTATTTGACACTATTAATTTCATACATTTATCTAATAGTGGTTATAAATGATTCTTCACGGTATTAATTATGATATTATGATTTAATAATTATTAATAATTTTTGTATTTTCATTTATTGGCTGTCCTTAGCGCTGCATAATACTGTTACTATTATCTGGAGTATGTGTCTGACTCTTTTATGCTGGCTGCTTTGGTAATTTGGGTTAAAAACTCTGTTTCACTAATATGTTTTTTAGTCTGTAAGGATTAACCCCTTATAGTTACCAATCATTTATTGGGTTTCTAGCGCAACGCTAGCCCTTTTTGGGTTTTTTATATATATATTTTTAGATCTAAATATACCAAATATTCAAAATCACATATAATAGCACAAAGCCCTTGGAGGAATATATCTATACATCCTCTAAATAAAACATTTCAAGTGGCTGTAACCCTCAGACATGAAATCTGAACAAAGCATATCCGTCTATATCAGTGCTTCTCATCTCCTGTCCTCAGGGCCCACTAACAGGCCAGGTTTGCAGGATAACTGAAATACATGACAGGTGATCTCATTGGCTGCTCAGTGATTGCCGTAGTCTGCATCTCCCCCAAGGTAATACAGAAAACCTGGCCTGTTAGTGGGCCCTGAGGACAGGAGATGACCACTTCTCTATACTTGTCTCAGTCCAGAGCACTAAATGTCATTTCTGTCTGCTGCCTCCTTCCTCTGCCATCAGCATGAATCAATTTTGACAAGTTTTCCTGACACCAAGAGATAAAAGGTGAAAAAGGAGGGAGCTCCAGCAAACAGACTGATTGGCAGCTTAAGCTCTGTTTTTGTGTCCCTTCCCTCCAATTAGATCTCTCTGCCTCCTTTTTTCTAAATATTTAGACAAGCTGTATAAATTCAGCACTTTGAATGGATGTAGAGAATAATGCAAATAAATAGGTACAACTTATGCAGGAGTATTTGTATCATCTGAGGATCGTCACTGCACTGAGGATATGGAAGGTGGAGATGGTGCCTGGCACCTATGAGCTCTAAACACAGATGGTTGTAGTAAAGCTGTTGGTTGTCATAGTTGTCAGGTAGGTCCCTTGCTGCATGTCTTGGTAGAATCAGATGATTCAGAGACTGGTGTTAGTATAGGATCCTGCTCCTCGCTCTAAGAGGTTTGAGTCCCGCTTCACACTCATGTCATGTGGTAAAGTGCAGCGAATCCGGTGTGTATGTTTCCCGCACTGCATTGCCATCGCAAAATATCTCTGCGTTCTGCACTGGATGTCAATATTACCTTAATGACACCCTTCAAACAGTTCACAAAACGCAGTGCAAATTGCCAGAATCAGATTGCTTGGGATTCATGTGCAGGAAAAAAAAATAAAGTCCTGCACCATTTTGGTGCGGATGCGATTTCAGCCATACAAAATGTATGCAGGACATAGCATTGGATGTGCACAGGAATGCAGTGCGATTCCTGTATGAATCCGATTCACACATGTGCAGTGCAGTGCACCTAGGCTTTTGCTGCAATTCCCACCATTGCCATCAGTCAAGGGATTCCCCTGGGGATCGGAAATGGGTTATACATGCCCAAGGAGTATGCCCAAGGAGCATGCCCAAGGATCATGCTCAAGGAGTATGCCCAAGGAGTATGCCCAAGGAGCAAGCCAAAGGAGTATGCCCAAGGAGTATGCCCAAGGAGCATGCCCAAGGAGCATGCAAAAGGAGCATGCCCAAGGAGAATGCCCAAGGAGCATGCCCAAGGAGCAAGCCCAAGGAGTATGCCCTAGGAGTATGCCCAAGGAGCATGCCCAAGGAGCATGCCCAAGAAGTATGCCCTAGGAGTATGCCCAAGGAGTATGCCCAAGGAGCAAGCCCAAGGAGTATGCCCTAGGAGCATGCCCAAGGAGCATGCCCAAGGAGCAAGCCCAAGGAGTATGCCCTAGGAGTATGCCCAAGGAGCATGCCCAAGGAGCATGCCCAAGGAGCATGCCCAAGGAGCATGCCCTAGGAGTATGCCCAAGGAGCAAGCCAAAAGAGCATGCCCAAGGAGCAAGCCCAAGGAGCATGCCCAAGGAGTATGCCCTAGGAGCATGCCCAAGGAGTATACCCAAGGAGTATGCCCAAGGAGTATGCCCAAGGAGCAAGCCCAAGGAGTATGCCCAAGGAGTATGCCCAAGGAGCATGCCCAAGGAGTATGCCCAAGTAGCATACCCAAGGAGTATGCCCAAGGAGTATGGGGCAGTCCAGCTGGTGACTGTCCTGTAGGAGACATTTCCCATTTCCTATAAAACACACTACTATACAGTATACAAATAAGTAATAGAGATATTATGTCTTCTACTTGCTGTGGGGATACAGTAACTGAAAAAGAAACAGGGTGACCCTGTCTTATCTGCCCAGCATGCTTGCCCCTATATAGGGTCCACGCTTGTCACATTGGGCATAACCTTGAAGGTGTCTTCTGGGGTGGGATGAACCACAGCCCTACATCTGAACACAACCTTGGGTTGACTACACAAATTGCACTGAGTGTTGAGGTGAACAAACACACAGTCCTGTTGCACAAAGCAACCTTACAGGCCATCTCCCTGGTGCAGGGTCCGGATAATGCAGGGTACACACATTCAAGCTTTGTTTTTTGTTTTCATTCAACCTATTGGACTAAATGGAAAAAAATAAAAATAAAAAGATATTTCTGTACTAAACAAGCAACATTAGTACAACAATCTCTCCCACTAGATTCCCTCACTACACTGATAATTAGGAGCCGCTAATCAATTCCTACACTGAAATTTGCTGTGATTACATTTCCAAACCCAATAAACCATCGAAGGAAAACCAGCAGAACGCACCTTCTGAAAAGACGGGATTCAGATCTCAGCAGAAGGAAATGTCCACCACACATGAGATCCTCCAACCTTTCCATTCTATATACAGGCACAGCAATGTTCCCGCCATTTACCTTCTTAGACACAACGCACAGCTCTTCCTGGAGCACAAAGTCGAAAGAAAAGACAAAGCGCCAATTGAATTGGCCTTTTCCATCTAAGGATTGATAGTGGACATCAGTTTGTTGTGAGTCTTCATGACCAGCCATCCAACTGAAAAACAAAAGACACATTTCATTCTAAAACAGGTAGAAGCACTCAGATAGATTTCTGCCATATAAAAGTATTATAATAAACATAAAACCAAGGCACTGACATTTCATCGTGTGATATCAGAGCTTCATGTATTGTATATAAATCACCATCCCCCATACAGCACGTGATTGGTGATCGATCAGATATTGATCTTCTCTCTCCTGTCACCCTATACTGGGCCCTTTTGCTGGGGATGAATTTCTTGATGTCCAGCCTGCCGGTAAAGTGGACAAGCAACTCATTCATGCAGATATTTTGGTCCGGGGTAAATAATTTGGCAAATTTTTCCGAAAAAAAAAATTAGAAATGGTCAAATTTTATAGAACTTGTCATATGCCGGGGGATATCGGGGAGGGGGCTGGGTATTATCTTTATAATGAAGGAACCCCATAATCGTTAAATACCTCATTCTGGGCATTACTGGTGAGTAGATCGGCATGTGGGGGATGGGGTGAGTGGACCGGTATGAGCGTAACTCAATTTTACTGGTGAGTGCCATATTGAATGTGAGGCTCAAAAACATCTTCAACTCCTCCAATGTTTATTCTCTCCAGTCATAGAGACGGGAATAATATGACATTGGGTTGCTGGATTGTTGGGTATAGAGGATGTACTGGGCCACATTGCAAGATAATAGATCATTGGTGAAAACAAAATGAAAACATTATATGGGGCAATGTGATGGGGCAATGTGATTGGGGAAATGTGATGGGGAAATGTGATGGGGCAATGTGATTGGGGAAATATGATTGGGGAAATGTGATTGGGGAAATGTGATGGGGCAATGTGATGGGGCAATGTGATTGGGGAAATGTGATGGGGGAAATGTGATTGGGGAAATGTGATTGGGGAAATGTGATGGGGCAATGTGATGGGGCAATGTGATTGGGGAAATGTGATGGGGCAATGTAAAGGGGCAATGTGATTGGGGCAATGTGATGGGGCAATGTGATTGGGACAGTGTGATTGGAGCCCACTAGAAAGCCCATAATGGCTTGGAAAGCCAGAGAGAAGTCTGTTCTCCAGATCTATTAATGTATCTACAATTTCCTCATCCTCTTCCATCATATTGTGATCCATTATAGAAACCATCAGATCTTTTTCTTGAGGTATTGTACATGGAAGTTCAAACATGCTGGTGAAATACAAATGAAATATTCTTTAGAATATAAGAGGAATATATTACAAATCACAGACTATATCACACACTCACATGTCCCTCAAGTACACAGGACATCTCCGCAGTGCATGTCAGCTTTCATTATTGGATGCCACGCCAGTGTTGGGGGTCTACAGTCATCACCAGCCAATGTTACAACCGGGAGGCACACACTCCTTCCAACAAATGTATCTCCCCCCTGATACAAGGAACACAATAATCCATAACAAATAATGGCGGAAATTATCCACCCTCAGAGTACGGCCGTATACGTACCCCTTGATTTCTGTCATAGAGTTCAATCACCACACTGGGGGGATTAATCTCTATCTCTTCAAATATTAAAGCTTCATCTCATATGGGTGTCAGGTTTTCATGCATTATCTTGGTGTTCCTCCTGTGATTTATGGGAGTCAAACTTTCATGCATTCACTTGGTGGTGATGTAATATGGACACCCATGGGAATCTACACACACACACATGATGAGGTTCTGCAATTTGATCAGAATCTGTCACTTTACCGGACCAAACATGTCCTATGAGATGGAAGATCAGCTTTGGAAGCATGCCCCCGGTGTCTCTTCTCTCACTGCATTGATAATTAGGAGCCACTAATTAATTCCCCAAAATTTGCTGTGATTAAATTTCCCAAACACTTCAAAACCCACTAAACCATCGAAGGAAAACCGGCAGAACGGACCTTCTGAAAAGACGGGAATCAGATCTCAGCAGAAGGAAATGTCCACCACACATGAGATCCTCCAACCTTTCCATTCTATATACAGGCACATCAATGTTCCCGGCATTTACCTTCTTAGACACAATGCACAGCTCTTCCTGCGGCAGATAGTCAAAGGAAAAGACAAATCTCCAATTGAATTGGCCTTTTCCATCTAAGGATTGATAGTGGACATCAGTTTCTTGTGAGTCTTCATGACCAGTCATCCAACTGAAAAACAATAGTCACATTTCATTCTAAAACAGGTAGAAGCACTCAGATAGAGTTCTGCCATATAAAAGTATTATAATAAACATAAAATCAAGGCACTGACATTTCATCGTGTGATATCAGAGCTTCATGTATTGTATATAAATCACCATCCCCCATACACCACGTGATTGGTGATCGATCAGATATTGATCTTCTCTCTCCTGTCACCCTATACTGGGCCCTTTTGCTGGGGATGAATTTCTTGATGTCCAGCCTGCTGGTAAAGTGGACAAGCGACTCATCCACGCAGATATTTTGGTTCGGGGTAAATAATTTGGCGAATTTTTCTGAAAGAAAAAAATTAGAAATGGCCGAATTTTATAGAACTTGTCATATGCCGGGTGATATCGGGGAGGGGGCTGGGTATTATCTTTATAATGGAGGAACCCCATAATCGTTAAATACCTCATTCTGGGCATTACTGGTGAGTAGATCGGCATGTGGGGGATGGGGTGAGTGGACCGGTATGAGCGTAACTCAATTTTACTGGTGAGTGCCATATTGAACGTGAGGCACAAAAACATCTTCAACTCCTCCAATGTTTATTCTCTCCATTCATAGAGACAGGAATAATATGACATTGGGTTGCTGGATTGTTGGGTATAGAGGATGTACTGGGCCACATTGCAAGATAATAGATCATTGGTGAAAACAAATGAAAAAATTATATGGGGCAATGTGATTGGGGAAATGCGATGGGGCAATGTGATTGGGGCAATGTGATGGGGCAATGTGATTGGGGCAATGTAAAGGGGCAGTGATGGGGCAATGTAAAGGGGCAATGTGATTGGGGAAATGTGATGGGGCAATGTGATGAGGCAATGTGATTGGGACAGTGTGATTGGGGCCACTAGAAAGCCCACAATGGCTTGGAAAGCCGGAGAGAAGTCTGTTCTCCAGATCTGTTAATGTATCTACAATTTCCTCATCCTCTTCCACCATATTGTGATCCATTATAGAAACCATCAGATCTTTTTCTTGAGGTATTGTACATGGAAGTTCAAACATGCTGGTGAAATACAAATGAAATATTCTTTAGAATATAAGAGGAATATTACAAATCACAGACTATATCACACACTCACATGTCCCTCAAGTACACAGGACATCTCCGCAGTACATGTCAGCTTTCATTATTGGATGCCACGCCAGTGTTGGGGGTCTACAGTCATTACCAGCCAATGTTACAACCGGGAGGCACACACTCCTTCCAACAAATGTATCTTCCCCCTGATACAAGGAACACAATAATCCGTAACAAATAATGGCGGAAATTATACACCCTCAGAGTACGGCCGTATACGTACCCCTTGATTGCTGTCATAGAGTTCAATCACCACACTGGGGGGATTAATTTCTATCTCTTTAAATATTAAAGCTTCATCTCATATGGGGGTCAGATTTTCATGCATTATCTTGGTGGTCCTCCTGTGATTTATGGGGGTCAAACTTTCATGCATTCACTTGGTGGTGATGTAATATGGACACCCATGGGAATCTACACGCACACACATGACGAGGTTCTGCAATTTGATCAGAATCTGTCACTTTACCGGACCAAACATGTCCTATGAGATGGAAGATCAGCTTTGGAAGCATGCCCCCGGTGTCTCTTCTCTCACTGCATTGATAATTAGGAGCCACTAATTAATTCCCTGAAATTTGCTGTGATTAAATTTCCCGGGCACTTCCAAACCTAAAAAACCTTCGAAGGAAAACCGGTAGAACGGACCTCCTGAAAAGACGGGAATCAGATTTTAGCAGAAGGAAATGTCCACCACACATGAGATCCTCCAACCTTTCCATTCTATATACAGGCACAGCAATGTTCCCGCCATTTACCTTCTTAGACACAATGCACAGCTCTTCCTGGAGCACAAAGTCGAAAGAAAAGACAAAGCGCCAGTTGAATTGGCCTTTTCCATCTAAGGATTGATAGTGGACATCAGTTTGTTGTGAGTCTTCATGACCAGCCATCCAACTGAAAAACAATAGACACATTTCATTCTAAAACAGGTAGAAGCACTCAGATAGATTTCTGCCATATAAAAGTATTATAATACACATAAAACTAAGGCACTGACATTTCATCGTGTGATATCAGAGCTTCATGTATTGTATATAAATCACCATCCCCCATACACCACGTGATTGGTGATCGATCAGATATTGAATTTCTCTCTCCTGTCACCCTATATTGGGCCCTTTTGCTGGGGATGAATTTCTTGATGTCCAGCCTGCTGGTAAAGTGGACAAGCGACTCATCCACGCAGATATTTTGGTCCGGGGTAAATAATTTGGCGAATTTTTCTGAAAAAAAAAAAAAATAGAAATGGCCGAATTTTATAGAACTTGTCATATGCCGGGTGATATCGGGGAGGGGGCTTGGTATTATCTTTATAATGGAGGAACCCCATAATCGTTAAATACCTCATTCTGGGCATTACTGGTGAGTAGATCGGCATGTGGGGGATGGGGTGAGTGGACCGGTATCAGCGTAACTCAATTTTATTGGTGAGTGCCATATTGAATGTGAGGCACAAAAACATCTTCAACTCCAATGTTTATTCTCTCCATTCATAGAGATGGGAATAATATGATGTTGGGTTGCTGGATTGTTGGGTATAGAGGATGTACTGGGCCACATTGCAAGATAATAGATCATTGGTGAAAACAAAATGAAAAAATTATATGGGGCAATGTGATTGGGGAAATGTGATGGGGCAATGTGATTGGGGAAATGTGATGGAGCAATGTGATTGTCGAAATGTAATGGGGCAATGTGATGGGGCAATGTAAAGGGGCAATGTGATGGGGCAATGTAAAGGGGCAATGTGATTGGGGCAATGTGATTGGGGCAATGTGATGGGTCAATGTGATTGGGGCAATGTGATGGGTCAATGTGATTGGGGCAATGTAATGGGTCAATGTGATTTGGTCAATGTGATGGGTCAATGTGATGGGGGCAATGTGATGGGGGCAATGTGATTGGGGCAATGTGATTAGGGCCCACTAGAAAGCCCACAATGGCTTGGAAAGCCGGAGAGAAGTCTGTTCTCCAGATCTATTAATGTATCTACAATTTCCTCATCCTCTTCCACCATATTGTGATCCATTATAGAAACCATAAGATCTTTTTCTTGAGGTATTGTACATGGAAGTTCAAACATGCTGGTGAAATACAAATGAAATATTCTTTAGAATATATTACAAATCACAGACTATATCACACACTCACATGTCCCTCAAGTACACAGGACATCTCCGCAGTGCATATCAGCTTTCATTATTGGATGCCACGCCAGTGTTGGGGGTCTACAGTCATCACCAGCCCATGTTACAACCGGGAGGCACACACTCCTTCCAACAAATGTATCTTCCCCTGATACAAGGAACACAATAATCCGTAACAAATAATGGCGGAAATTATCCACCCTCAGAGTACGGCCGTATACGTACCCCTTGATTGCTGTCATAGTGTTCAATCACCACACTGGGGGGATTAATCTCTATCTCTTCAAATATTAAAGCTTCATCTCATATGGGGGTCAGACTTTCATGCATTATCTTGGTGGTCCTCCTGTGATTTATCGGGGTCAGACTTTCATGCATTATCTTGGTGGACCTCCTGTGATTTATGGGGTTTAGACTTTCATGAATTATCTTGGTGGTCCTCCTGTGATTTATGGGGGTCAAACTTTCATGCATTCACTTGGTGGTGATGTAATATGGACACCCATGGGAATCTACACGCACACACATGATGAGGTTCTGCAATTTGATCAGAATCTGTCACTTTACCGGACCAAACATGTCCTATGAGATGGAAGATCAGCTTTGGAAGCATGCCCCCAGTGTCTCTTCTCTCACTGCATTGATAATTAGGAGCCACTAATTAATTCCCCCGAAATTTGCTGTGATTAAATTTCCCGGACACTTTCAAACCTAAAAATCTTCGAAGGAAAACCGGCAGAACGGACCTCCTGAAAAGACGGGAATCAGATCTCAGCAGAAGGAAATGTTCACCACACATGAGATCCTCCAACCTTTCCATTCTATATACAGGCACAGCAATGTTCCCGGCATTTACCTTCTTAGACACAACGCACAGCTCTTCCTGCGGCAGATAGTCAAAGGAAAAGACAAATTGCCAATTAAATTGGCCTGTTCCATCTAAGAATTGATAGTGGACATCAGTTTGTTGTGCATCTTCATGGCCAGCCATCCAAATGAAAAACAATAGGCACATTTCATTCTAAAACAGGTAGAAGCACTCAGATAGATTTCTGCCATATAAAAGTATTATAATAAACATAAAACCAAGGCACTGACATTTCATCGTGTGATATCAGAGCTTCATGTATTGTATATAAATCACCATCCCCCATACACCACGTGATTGGTGATCGATCAGATATTGACTTCCGTGACTTTCCCACAAATAATCTAAACTTTATTTAACGGTTATCTGGCCAGAAACAATGAGGGTAATTTATTAAAACTGGACCAACTGTCCATGGCAACCAATCAGCTTCTATCTTACATTTGTAAACATTAACTGAAAAAGCTGAAGATTTTTGTTTCCTGGAAGCTTCTCAGAGGATCATGGGAATGATGCCACCGGTTTGGTAGTCGGCATTGTTTATGGTGGGAAATAAGACGGTATCTGATCATGTGATTCTCATTCTCAAATTGCTCAGATAAATGTAATAAAAATATACAATATATCTTAAAAAAAATCATGAATAAAGTGAGTCAGTCCTCCATCAGTGAGTCCTCATTACATTTATTACACCCAACATGGCGGCACCCAGCAGCAGTCTCAGAACTTTAGAGTGACTACACAAGGGAGGATTTTCCAGGTCCACACACAGAATCCTATGGGAAGATTGTTGGTGAAATGAATGGATTATAAATCTCTTCCAAATACAGGAGTGAGTCTAGTTATCCTGATCAGAAATTGTTTTGTCTCACAGAGTAATCTTAATGTAAGAATCATTGGAAAGAAAAAAATACAAGATGTTTTAATTTTTGATCCCTTTATTCGTAGATCAATTTATAATGAACCCCTTTTGATCGTCCATGTTTCTCAGGCACCTTTGACCCCAAATACCCCTCCTACGGTCACCACACATTACATCGCCCCTTCCTGTGGGGGTCGCCCTGTGCTGAGCTCACATTTGACACATGTGCTGTAGAGTATTGAATTCAATAATGTATTTCCTCTTTTGTAGATATCCTAACTTGGTTTTATAAAACTTGGCAGATAATCTGCGTTTGACTAACTTGACCCTTGAACCCGTTGCAGTCAAATCCCTGGGAGAAATCCAAAGTAATCCCCCCCGTCTACCAGACTTGCTATTATATTTACCCCTAAAGGATGGTCCAGGAGGTGTAACCTTACTTCTCATTGGTTAATCAGGATAATCATCAGCCATGTATTTACACAAGCATTAGTTCCCTTGGCCACTGGGTGGCACTCCGAGCCTAGAATCGTCTATTTCTGTTCTCCAGGGGAAATGCATTTTCTAGAACACCTCATCCTTATATTAACGCATCTTTTATCTGATAAATTCATCGTTTTCTATAAATAATTCAACTATATCAGATGACCTGAAAACATAAAATGCCTCTGAGAGTCTGTCAGTTTCCTCATTTTTGGTCGCAGCATTTAAATATATTTTTTGTATTTAAAATAAGGTGTATTTTTATTACATATCAGTCCTTAATTAAAATATTAATGATGCACAGAGAATAATAAAATGATTTGCATACTTAAACTATTTGATTATGGCTACATTATAACACACATTTCTAAATATAATGATAAAGAAAAGAACACACCAAATATATAATGAGATTATAACGTCCCGTTTAGTACACACAGGAGTACAGTCAGGTGGGATCAGGTCAGTGGCGGGATCAGGTCACATGGATGACAAACATTAACCAGCCACATTCTCATCCATCTATGGCCAGATTTAGTTTTTTCTTTCAGTCTGCAGGTTGTACCCGTGTGTCCCCAGCATAGTCATAGATCTCAGATGACCATATCTATGTAGTTATCCATGAAAAATTGGTCCTGGTGCAAGATTTGGTGGCAGCTTTGTTTCCATCATTCGGTTGCTAAACAAATGTTCCTGAAATTATAAGATACAAATAATGGAATCTATTTGCTGTGATTACATTTCCATACCCAATAAACCATCGAAGGAAAACCGGCAGAACGGACCTTCTGAAAAGACGGGAATCAGATCTCAGCAGAAGGAAATGTCCACCACACATGAGATCCTCCAACCTTTCCATTCTATATACAGGCACAGCAATGTTCCCGGCATTTACAATCTTAGAAACAACGCACAGCTCTTCCTGCGGCAAATATTCAAAGGAAAAGACAAATCTCCAATTAAATTGGCCTGTTGCATTCAGGGACTGATAGTGGACCTCAGTTCTTTGTGTATCCTCATGGCCAGCCATCCAACTGAAAAACAATAGACACACATTTCATCCAAACACAGGTAGAGGTCCTCAGATAGAGTTCTGCCATATAAAACTATTATAATAAACATAACTATTATAATAAACATAAAACCAACGCACTGACATTTCATTGTGTGATATCAGAGCTTCATGTATTGTAAATAAATCATCATAATTTCCATATGTTCTGGGACTAACTTAGGTTCTAGGCTCCGGCAGCAAAAAGTGAAAGTTTTATCACTAAGCAATCGTCCTTATCAAAGTTTTTTGACACTTAAATAGACATGTTCTGGTCTCATGGGCTGTCTGCCCTCTATATTCATCCTTCATATCTCCAGGAATATAGAAACTCTCTTCAGTATAAGTGAGGCTTACTTGTGGGAGGCTTGGTTGGAAGTCTCTATATAAGGACCTTTTTTCCACATGTTCCGGGACTAACTTAGGTACTATGCTCTGCAGCACATATAACGTGAGCCTCTCCAGAAGGATTAAGGTTGTGGTGGATATTCCTGTTGGCCTCCAAGACATCCAGCAAATGTTCCTTTTCCAAAAAGTCAACCGTTCTTTCTTCATAAATTGGTTGAGCCAATCCCTTCATAGTGGCCAACTCTTTTACAGTTTCACTTGGTTTCCATTGGTCTCGCCACTGATTTAGTCCAGCGTTGTGGGAGGCTTGGTTGGAAGTCTCTATATAATGACCTTCCTTCCACATGTTCCGGGACTAACTTAGGTACTAGTCTCTGCAGCACATGTAAGGCAAGCCTCTCACTAGAAGGACCAAGGTTGTGGTGGATATTCCTGTTGGCCTCCAAGACATCCAGCAAATGTTCCTTTTCCAAAAAGTCAACCGTTCTTTCTTCATAAATTGGTTGAGCCAATCTCTTCATAGTGTCCAACTCTTTCAGAATTTCCGTTGGTTTCCTCTGGTCTCACCACCGACTTTTTCCAGTGCTAAAAAAAGATAGAAGAACATGGATTACTGACCTTAAAGTCCATGTAAACCCTCATCTTGTAAAACAACCCATTCAGTTTAAAAGAAATGAAAGGTAAAATATTTGTGTATAGATATAAAAATGGGCCCTGATGGTATTGGGATAGAACTTTGAGATTTAGTTGTTGGGCCATTAATGGATCTTTTAACAATACATTTTTTATTGAGTTTCCAATAATAAAATAGACGATTAGTTATAGAGCAATCAGTAATAATAATACTAGATAAATGTAATAGTTAAATCATTAAGGATGAAGAAATGGAACATCCATGTAAGGTCAGGTAGGACCCTGATTACCCCATTGGGTACCAACTGTAATCAGGTACTGACATTACATTGACCTCTTCCCGACCGCCCCATGTATATGTACTGGTACGTGATTCCGCACTTCTGGGTCAAAATGGCGCGCCACAGGCTACCCGCTCCTGCTGTGATTGGACACAGCAGGAGCCAATCCATGAATCCGTTATTAAATTCACTATCAATTCTAATAACTTTACATAATGCAGCAACATCCACACATATAGGACACTCAACATTAGAGGGGATTTATTCTTACTTTATTTATTTTGCTTTGGTTATTACATTAAAAAAAAATCAGAACTCACCGGAATGGAAAACATGAAGAGCAGAATGAAGACAAGTAAGGGCGGCACGATGGGGGCGATGATGAACTTTTATATCTTCTATACATCGCATATTTCATGCTTTTCATCGGGTTTGTTATCCACAGAAAGGATTTGTATGGCCGCCTTCATTGTGAAAGAATTCCTATTCATCGCACTAACAGAGGAAAAGACTTCAATACTTTACACTGAGGAGGAGAATACAAGGCAAAGAATAATGAAATTTGTGTGAGAAGTAAAGAGGTATAAAAGGATAGTGGATGGAGAAGAGCGGAAGGTGACCCCAGAGTGGGCGGAGATTGAGCTGGCACAGGATTCAAGGACCAATGACTGAGAAGAATAATGGATTACTTTGGTGGATCCAACATTCATATTGGGTTCTTCGTGGCCTCTGCCAGCCGGCCTCTCTTCAGCCTCCTCCTCGGTCAGTATCTCCAGGGTCATCTCCAGTTTTCTCTTTGGGGAAATGAAAACAGGTTGATGACATTTCACATAACGCTGCGTCCTGCTTGTATATTTATCTATCACAGGGATTTATATGGTGCCCACAATTTACACAGCGCCACACATAGTATAGTCCCATCAGTCCCCGCCCTCAAGGAGCTTCCAATCGAAGGTCCCCACCTCATACATGAAGTAAACGAAAGCCCACTGACACCATCTCTCTGTATGTAGAACAATTAGAGAATGCTCTTATGGTACTGCAAATGGAATCCATGAGTACACTTACTGCCAAAATGTCTTCACCATCTTTAATGGAACAACAGGGCCACCAGCCTTCCATTAACCTATTTTTGAATAAACAGACAACTTGCAATCTTTGCGTGAACATTGTTCTGAAGGCCGATTTTTCGGAAATAGTTATTTTGCCTAACTTAAGTTCGAGAGAACCTAAACAAGAAAAGAAAAATAATTTTATTATCCACTGAACTGTGAGTTGTCAAATCACAATGACATTTTATTGTTTCTACCTTCTAATAATTAATCTGCAAGAAAACCACCAATCATAGGAGTGGGGTACAGGAAAATATATTGGGAGAAGAAGTGGATCTCCAGGGTCATCTCCAGTTTTCGCTTTGGGGAAATGAAAAGAGGTTGTGACATTTCACATAACGCTGCATCCTGCTTCTATATCTATCACAGGGTTTTATATGGTGCCCACAATTTACACAGCGCCACACATAGTATAATCCCATCAGTCCCCGCCCTCAAGGAGCTTCCAATCGAAGGTCCCCACCTAATACATGAAGTAAACAAAAGCCCACTGACACCATCTCTGTATGTAGAACAATTAGAGAATGCTCTTATGGTACTGCAAATGGAATCCATGAGTACACTTACTGCTAAAATTTCTTCACCATCTTTGTTGGCGTAACAGGGCCACCAGCCTTTGATTAGCATGGTTTTGAACAAAGAGCCAAAGGTCGATTATTTTGGGAGTTTCTAAGTTACATAAACTAAAGTTCGAGAGAACCTGGACAAGAAAAGAAAAATAATTTTATTATCCACTGAACTGTGAGTTGTCAAATCACAACGACATTTTATTGTTTCTACCTTCTAATAATTAATCTGCAAGAAAACCACCAATCATAGGAGTGGGGTACAGGAAAGTATATTGGGAGAAGAAGTGGATCTCCAGGGTCAGCTCCAGTTTTCTCTTTGGGGAAATGAAAAGAGGTTGATGACATTTCACATAACGCTGCGTCCTGCTTGTATATTTATCTATCACAGGGTTTTATATGGTGCCCACAATTTACACAGCACCACACATAGTATAGTCCCATCAGTCCCCGCCCTCAAGGAGCTTCAATCGAAGGTCCCCACCTAATACATGAAGTAAACAAAAGCCCACTGACACCATCTCTCTGTATGTAGAACAATTAGAGAATGCTCTTATGGTACTGCAAATGGAATCCATGAGTACACTTACTGCTAAAATTTCTTCACCATCTTTGTTGGCGTAACAGGGCCACCAGCCTTTGATTAGTTTATTTTTAAATAAAGAGCCAAAGGTCGATTCGGGTGTTTCTACGTTACATAACGTAATTTCGAGAGAACCTAGACAAGAAAAGAAAAATAATTTTATTATCCACTGAACTGTGAGTTGTCAAATCACAACGACATTTTATTGTTTCTACCTTCTAATAATTATTCTGCAAGAAAACCACCAATCATAGGAGTGGGGTACAGGAAAGTATATTGGGAGAAAAAGTGGATCTCCAGGGTCATCTCCAGTTTTCTCTTTGGGGAAATGAAAAGAGGTTGATGACATTTCACATAACGCTGCGTCCTGCTTGTATATTTATCTATCACAGGGATTTATATGGTGCCCACAATTTACACAGCGCCACACATAGTATAGTCCCATCAGTCCCCACCCTCAAGGAGCTTCCAATCGAAGGTCCCCACCTCATACATGTAGTAAACAAAAGCCCACTGACACCATCTCTGTATGTAGAACAATTAGAGAATGCTTTTATAGTACTGCAAATGGAATCCATGAGTACGCTTACTGCCAAAATTTCTTCACCATCTTTGTTGGCGTAACAGGGCCACCAGCCTTTGATTAGTTTATTTTTGAATAAACAGCCAACTTGCAATCTTTGCGTGAACATTGTTCTAAAGGTCGATTTTTCGGGAATAGTTACTTTGCCTAACTTAAGTTCGAGAGAACCTAGACAAGAAAAGAAAAATAATTTTATTATCCACTGAACTGTGAGTTAATTAATCTGCAAGAAAACCACCAAACATAGGAGTGGGGTACAGGAAAGTATATTGGGAGAAGAAGTGGATCTCCAGGGTCATCTCCAGTTTTCTCTTTGGGGAAATGAAAAGAGGTTGATGACATTTCACATAACGCTGCGTGCTGCTTGTATATTTATCTATCACAGGGATTTATACGGTGCCCACAATTTACACAGCGCCACACATAGTATAGTCCCATCAGTCCCCACCCTTCCAATCGAAGGTCCCCACCTAATACATGAAGTAAACAAAAGCCCACTGACACCATCTCTCTGTATGTAGAACAATTAGAGAATGCTCTTATGGTACTGCAAATGGAATCCATGAGTACACTTACTGCTAAAATTTCTTCACAATCTTTAATGGAACAACAGGGCCACCAGCCTTCCATTAACCTATTTTTGATCCAGGATGGTCCAGGATGAAGGGACTTGAAGTGACTGCTGCCCATTGTGGGAGAAAGGCCCTCAATCTTCCTCCCACTGGGGGACACGAGTCACTGTGGCTTGGCGGGTTGTTGAGGAGGATTAAACAAGACCCCCCCTTTACCTCTGCCTTTGTGCCCTGTCTAATGTTTTTTGGGCCTGTTGTCCTTTTCTCTAGGACCTTGCTGCCTACCTTGGCCACGAAAAAACTTTCTGGCTGTCAGGTTTTTCTTTTTCTCTGGAAAAGCCTTTTTCCTATCGGCTGCGCATTCCAGTGCCTCTTGCAGTCCTGGGCCAAAAAGATGATCACCCGTAAGGGGAAGCCCACAAAGGCGCAACTTTGAGGCTGAATCACCTGACCAGGTTTTAAGCCATAGGCTTCTCCTGGCCAAATTCACTAAGGCCGAAGTCCTGGCTGTCATTCTTACCGACTCTGCGGAAAAATCAGCCAAAAATCCCACTACACGAAAAAGGACAGGGAAAGACTTCAAAATTTGCTCTCTGGAGGTACCTGCCAACAAATGTGTTTGAATTTGTGCCCACCATACTTCCAGATTTCTGGCTACACATGTGCAGGCCAGAGCTGGTTTAAGATTCCCAACAGCTGAATCCCAGGCTCTGTGGAGAAGGATATCCCCTCTTTTGTCCAAATTGAACCAACCAATCCATGTGAATCCAGGAGAGACCATATACTTCTAGTGTTCCTGAAGGGTGTGTGCACTCACAGAGCAGACATATAATGTATATATGAAAAATAGAAATACCATCATATATTGGCCAGCTGTATTGTGTTGTAGACCAGGGGTTTGCCAGTGCTGTCACATTTGTTGCCATCATTTCCCATGCTGACTTCAAACTGGATGGGGCCAGCAATGTCCTCGATCATGGTGGCAGAATGGAAGACAACTCAACAACCAAACTTTACCCGGCGCTGATATTTCTGGAAAGAGGACATCAGAGATAAAGAACTTTATTCAGGTTATTACATTACAAACAGCAGGGAACTCAGTGAGTGGACTGATCAAAACAAAAACTGATTGGATTCAACTATCCACATAAGTGAGGTGGATCCCTAGTATATTCTACCAGCAAGAACTCCCCTGCTGATAGAAAACACTGATCAGCGCTGTGCTGATGAAAAACAATCTTCCAACAAGCCTGTTCATTGGATCAACTTCCCCAAACCAGAACAACCAAAGATGGATCAAAATTGGGCTGGTCCCTGCTAAAAAAAACAAATTTGGATCCACGTATAACCAGCGTTAGAAGAATGTGTGGGCTGCCATTGCTGGCCACCTTCTGAAATGCTAGTTGCAGGCATAATGGAGAAGTTCATCTTTAAAGCTCACAGGAGAAACACTGAGGTGATCCAAGTTAGGGCTATTAGCACTTTGTTCTCACTTCCAGAACACACATACATCAGGGATTAGAAGGCTGCAAGGCTGTTGGGTCACTGCCAGGAGGGGAGAGCAAGTTAAGTGAAACTTTTATAGAAGAACTACAACTCATCATTGCTTCACCTGTGAAATTTGGGGATAAATGAATCCATGAGTCCTGCATCTCCAGTGGTTAGTGAGATTGTGCTTTAAAGCTCTTTTACTGCATGTTAAGTATATATTAAAATCTGTGTCTTGCGGTTGTTCTGATTTGCGAACAGATCAGTTTCGGGACATCCCCATCTGTTGGTGAGATCCACAAAATACTTTGGGATGAAGAGACCAGTTGTCTCGATCTATCCGGTGGCGGCTGAAATAATCCGCCAGACAATTTTGTGTCCCCTTCAGGTGCACTGCTGTAATTGAAGCTAAATTCCCTTCTGCCCATGATAAAATCTCCTGGGCAATAGATTGAAGTATCTGGCTCCTCGTGCCTCCCTGTTTGTTGAGGTACGCGACTGTCGCGATATTGTCGGATAGAATTTGGAGATTGTGACCCTTGATTTCCGTCTGAAATGACGGCAAGGCTCTCTGAACTGCTAGCAGCTCTCTCTGATTGGATGAAGCCCTTGCTTCCCTCGAGGACCACTTTCCTTGTGCCACTGCGTTGCTGAGGTGGGCCCCCCATCCCCAGGAACTCGCATCCGTAGTGATCCTTTGGGATATAGGAATGGACCACGGGAGACCTCGTTAGGTGCAGGTTTGTCCTCCACCACCACAAGCTTCTCTTGACCCTGCTGGGTATCCAGACCCTTGATTCCACGGACTTTGCGTCTCAGTCCCAGTTCTTTAATAGAAACAGTTGTAATGGACGTTGATGAAATGTTGCCCATGGTACTGCGGGAAAGCATGAGGTCATCAGACCCACCGCTCTCAAAACCTGTCTCAGCGAGACCTACTGGTTGATCTGTAATGCTGACATAGTTTGGATCATTTTTGTAATCTTCTCCTGTGGAAGAAAAACTTTTTTGGTCTACCGAGCAAAAGTCGTATCCCAGATATGTCAATTTCTGGGCCGGAATTAAGGATGACTTCTCTACGTTTATTAACCAGCCTAGGGAAGTCTTGTACTGTCTAGGGGTCCGCTAACAACATTTGGTATGACTCTGCCACCACTAGGAGGTCGTCCAGGTGAGGGATAATAGTTATCGCCTCTAACCTTAGCGTTGCCAGCGCCTCCCCCAACACCTTTGCAAAAATGCGTGAGGCTGAGGACAGACTGAAGGGGAGGGCTTGAAATTGAAAGTGCCGAGTCTCTGTTCCCATCTTGACTGCTAATCTTAAGAATCTCTGGAAGGCTGGATGGATAGGGATGTGAAGGTAAGCATCCCTCAAATCCAAGGTGGTCATGAATCAGTTTGGGTAAAGCAGGTTTTTGATTGTGAATACAGTCTCCATACGGAAATGCTTGTATCCGATTGAACGGTTTAGAGACCGGAGGTTCAGGATAAGCCAATACTTATCTGATGGCTTTTTGATGACAAATATATAGGAATAAAACCCCTTGCCCTGATCTGGCTGGGGAACAGGGATCAGGACTTTTTGTTTTAATAAGTCTCCAATTTGGAGACCCAGAGCCTTCGCTTTCTCACGATCTTGGGGAGGAAAGTTGACCAATAACCCCTCCGGTGCTTGGCGAGAAAATTCCACCCTGTACCCATTGGTCACTAGGTCCAGGATGAAGGGACTTGAAGTGACTGCTGCCCATTGTGGGAGAAAGACCCTCAGTCTTCTTCCCACTGGGGGACACGAGTCACTGTGGCTTGGCGGGTTGTTGAGGAGGATTAAACAAGACCCCCCTTTACCCCTGCCTTTGTGCCCTGTCTAATGTTTTTTGGGCCTGTTGTCCTTTTCTCTAGGACCTTGCTGCCTACCTTGGCCACGAAAAAAACTTTCTGGCTGTCGGGTTTTTCTTTTTCTCTGGAAAAGCGTTTTTCCTATCGGCTGCGCATTCCAGTGCCTCTTGCAGTCCTGGGCCAAAAAGATGATCACCCGTAAAGGTAAGCCCACAAAGGCGCAACTTTGAGGCTGAATCACCTGACCAGGTTTTAAGCCATAGGCTTCTCCTGGCCGAATTCACTAAGGCCGAAGTCCTGGCTGTCATTCTTACCGACTCTGCGGAAGAATCAGCCAAAAATCCCACTACAATTTGCTCTCTAGAGGTACCTGCCAACAAATGTGTTTGAATTTGTGTCCACCATACTTCCAGATTTCTGGCTACACATGTGCAGGCCAGAGCTGGTTTAAGATTCCCAACAGCTGAATCCCAGGCTCTGTGGAGAAGGATATCCCCTCTTTTGTCCATCTGGTCCTTAAGCGTGCCCATATCATCGAACGCTAGGTCCGAGTTTTTTGAAACCTTTGAAAGAGGTGCGTCCAACTTAGGATTTTTGTTCCACGGCTGCGCTGTGTCCTCATCAAAAGGAAACCTCCTTTTTAGGTCACCAGAAAAAAAAGGTTTTCTCTCTGGATTTTCCCACACCAGTTTGATAGTATCAATCAAGGAACTATGTACTGGAAAAACTCTAGACTTCTTCTTCTGCAAACCCTTTTACATAAGATCATGTTTGGATAATTGTACCTCCTCCTCTTTCAATTCAAGTGTAGTATAGATAGCCTTTAATAAGTCATCAACATCCTCTAAAGATAACTTAAACCTTGAGCCCCATGTGGATTCTCTATCCCTGGGCTCTATATGTGACCCGGATTCTTCCGGAGAAGAACGGGTAGATCTGACTTCAGCTTCAGAGTCTTCACTCTACGCTTGCCTGGGAATGCTACTGACTGAAGTCCTAATTGAAGACGGACCCTCAGCTGGAGTCTGAAGCTTGTCAATTAGTGTTTTAAATGAGCTAAAGGTAGACGCAAGCTCATCTCTAACAGGAGGCTACCGAGTCATCCTTTATCAGGCCTTCTATACAGGTGCGACAAACAGCTTTGCTCCATGAGGAGCTCAGTTTGTTGCGCAAACCGCACATTTCCTTTTTGGTGGCTGCGCTTGGGCCTTGTCCTGGGTCTTGGTCTGCAAGACAAAATAAATGACCCACAATAAAACTATCAGCCAGCCAATCACTCCGTAACACCACGTGCAGGAGGGAGGAAATGTGTCCCCTTACACCCACTACTACAGAGAGGGGAGGGGGAGGGGACACTCACAGGGATAGCGAGCGGGTGACCAAACACTCCAGGCTTACCTGTGAGGTGTTGGGGATCGTATCCACTGCCTCTGCAGGTACTGCCGAAGGATCCATCCTGCTCCACTTGGTCATCTACAGCCTCGCTGCTTTCACCAAAAAACACCAGCAGCCAGCGTCCCGTTTCCGCCGTTATGAAGACTGGAACCGGTGTCTTCGGTGCCCAATGATGACGTCATATGCCCTGGAAGTGACCTCTCTAGGAACTTCCTGTGGGCCAGCTTGGAGCGCAAAGCAACCTTACAGGCCATCTCCCTGGTGCAGGGTCCGGATAATGCAGGGTACACACATTCAAGCTTGGTTTTTTGTTTTCATTCAACCCAGTGGACTAAATGGAAAAAAATAAAAAGATATTTCTGTACTAAACAAGCAACATTAGTACAACAATCTCTCCCACTAGATTCCCTCACTACACTGATAATTAGGAGCCACTAATCAATTCTTACACTGAAATTTGCTGTGATTACATTTCCTGGACATTTCCAAACCCAATAAACCATCGAAGGAAAACTGGCAGAACGGACCTTCTGAAAAGACGGGAATCAGATCTCAGCAGAAGGAAATGTCCACCACACATGAGATCCTCCAACCTTTCCATTCTATATACAGGCACAGCAATGTTCCCGGCATTTACCTTCTTAGACACAATGCACAGCTCTTCCTGCGGCAGATATTCAAAGGAAAAGACAAATCTCCAATTAAATTGGCCTTTTCCATCTAAGGACTGATAGTGGACCTCGGTTCTTTGTGTATCCTCATGGCCAGCCATCCAACTGAAAACCAATAGACACACATTTCATCCAAACACAGGTAGAGGTCCTCAGATAGAGTTCTGCCATATAAAACTATTATAATAAACATAAAACCAACGCACTGACATTTCATTGTGTGATATCAGAGCTTCATGTATTGTATATAAATCACCATAATTTCCATATGTTCCGGGACTAACTTAGGTTCTAGGCTCCGGCAGCAAAAAGTGAAAGATTTATCACTAAGCAATCGTCCTTATCAAAGTTTTTTGACACCTAAATAGACATGTTCTGGTCTCATGGGCTATCTGCCCTCTATATTCATCCCTCATGTCTCCAGGAATATAGAAACTCTCTTCAGTATAAGTGAGGCTTACTTGTGGGAGGCTTGGTTGGAAGTCTCTATATAAGGACTTTTTTTCCACATGTTCCGGGACTAACTTAGGTACTAGTCTCTGGCAGCACATATAAGGCGAGCCTCTCACTAGAAGGACCAAGGTTGTGGTGGATATTCCTGTTGGCCTCCAAGACATCCAGCAAATGTTCCTTTCCCAAAAAGTCAACCGTTCTTTCTTCATAAATTGGTTGAGCCAATCCCTTCATAGTGTCCAACTCTTTTAGAATTTCCGTTGGTTTCCTCTGGTCTCACCACCGATTTATTCCAGTGCTAAAAAAAGATAGAAGAACATGGATTACTGACCTTAAAAGTCCATGTAAACCCTCATCTTGTAAAACAACCCATTCAGTTTAAAAGAAATGAAAGGTAAAATATTTGTGTATAGATATAAAAATGGGCCCTGATGGTATTGGGATAGAACTATGAGATTTAGTTGTTGGACCAACGGACCTTTTTTTACTTTTATAAAAATGTTTATTGAGTTTCCAATAATAAAATAGAGGATAACATCCAGATTAGTTATAGAGTAATTAGTAATAATAATACTAGATCAATCTAATAGATCGTTAAGGATGAAGAAATGGAACATCCATGTAAGGTCAGGTAGGACCCTGATTACCCCATTGGGTACTAACTGTAATCAGGTACTGACATTACATTGACCTCTTCCCGACCGCCCCATGTGTATGTACTGGTACGTGATTTCACAATTCTGGGTCTGAGGTGCACACGAGCACCGCCATCGACTCGCATCTGCTGTGATTGGACACAGCAGGAGCCCATCAGCAGGCCTGGTGGACTCAACTGAGTGGTGGTCTGTTAGTAGGGAAGGTAGAGATCCTTTGTTCTGCAGCACGTATGGACCACATTTTTTTGTTTCTCCCACTAAAATATAATATTTGCTCCACCAATCTAAAGCTTCTTCCTCTTGTAGAGGAAATGATTGGAGTCAGCAGGGTTCAGTCTGGTTGGTATTGCTGATCACACTGATCAATGTACACCGATCACATACAGGAGTACAATTTGTGCGTCTGCTGCCTTCCTTGGATGTGGTGGCCATTTCTCAGGTTCCCTCTCTGGAATTGAACCCCGATGATTCCCCGTTACCCATGGTCACCATGGTAGATGCAGAAAGTACCATCGAAGTTGATGGGGCAGACATCCGAATGTATCGCCGTCACAGGGATGTGCGATCGGCCCGAGGTTATCTAGAGTCACTAAAGCGGGCGGGGAGGGGCCCCGGATTAGTTTTGGTCTGATTAATGCACACATCTCTGGGGGTCAGCGCTCGTCGGCATGTATTAGCTCTAGAATTACCACAGTTATTCAATTAAGAGATGGAGCGATCAAAGGAACCATAACTGATTTATTGAGACATTAAATCAGGGGGTGCCAGGTGGGTGATATCGTGGGTAGGAGGGCGGGGTGAATATTCCCCTGAGATATGGGGGAAGGGTGAGTCTTGAAATACTCCAAAACTTCTAACAAACTGTAACGGACAACCCCAAATCTGCTCTGCAATAGTCCATGCTTCTCTCATGAATGGTTTCCTTTTATTCTATTGATTCTAAAGGGAACCCAGCTGATATCCAACATTGGCTGATGTACAAAAAGTGAAAGTTTTATCACTAAGCCATCATCCTTATCTAAGTTTTTTGACACCTAAATAGACATGTACTGGTCTCATGGGCTGTCTGCCCTCTATATTCATCCCTCATGTCTCCAGGAATATAGAAACTCTCTTCAGTATAAGTGAGAATTACTTGTGGGAGGCTTGGTTGGAAGTCTCTATATAAGGACCTTTTTTCCACATGTTCCGTGACTAACTTAGGTACTAGTCTCTGCAGCACATATAAGGTGAGCCTCTCACTAGAAGGACCAAGGTTGTGGTGGATATTCCTGTTGGCCTCCAAGACATCCATCAAATGTTCCTTTCCCAAAAAGTCAACCGTTCTTTCTTCATAAATTTGTTGAGCCAATCCCTTCATAGTGGCCAACTCTTTTACAGTTTCACTTGGTTTCCATGGGTCTCGCCACTGATTTTTTTTTCAAATATATATTTTATTATTTTCCGAAAAGAAAGGGCAAGGCCCAAGAAATACAGAACAGTAGGGGGGGGGGGGGTCGCAGCCTCGCAACATTACATCATAGTAATACATAAGATATCTTGAAAATTTGACATATACATTCTGTTCCATGTTACTATTATCCACATATACATATATTCCATGTTACTACAGCTCAGAACTTCAATTGCCGTGGGCAAATTGAGCAGTCAACAGTCTAGAACTCTGTTCATGTGTCAGTACCATAGCATCAAAACTTAGAGAAATAGAAAAACAAGTAAAAGAGAAGAAAAGGAAAGGGAAGGGGCGAGGAGAATTGGGGAAGGGGGGACGGGGGGGAGGAAAGAGTGGGTGGGGTACTATGGAGGCAAGCTGAGGTCATTAGTTCTGTGAGTCATCTTCTATCGGCTGGGTCTAATAATTTCGGTTCCCGAAAAGTGTTTTGCCTTCTTCTGAATATTTAAACATATTCCAAAGTGTCCAAGTTTTCTGATAAGATGCTTGTCTGTTTTGGGCCGTCATTATTAAATCCTCCATTTTATTTATTTATGTCTTCTACTTTCCGTAACCACATCGATGTGGTTGGTGGGGAGTGTTGTTTCCACAGTATGGGTATACAGGACTTGGCAGCATTTGTTAGGTGTCGTGGTATAGATTTTTTGTAAGTTTTGATCGGCATGGAAGATACATGAAGTAGGAAAAATGCCGGGTCATTCGGGATCTGAAAGTCGGTGAATTTCTGAGAAATGGATCGTACCGCAGTCCAGAAATTTATCAAACTGGGACAGGACCAAAACATGTGTAGGATCGTTCCCACCTCTTCTTGACAGCGCCAGCAATATTGAGACGCATCAGTAAACATGGTATGTAAGCGACTAGGTGTTAAGTACCACCTCGTCAAGATCTTGAAGTTGATCTCTTGTATTTTGGTGCAAATGGAGGATTTAAGGGAGAGAGCTATCATGTTTTGTTTCTGGACTGCTGTGAAAGTACGTTGGAGGTCTGTTTCCCACTTTGTGATGCATGTCAGATCGGGCGGTTGTGTAGGTGTATTTAATAGGGTATACATTTTTGATAATACTTGTGGTATCGGTTCTGTGTCTGAGCATATCTCTTGGAACGCAGTCAGGGGTCTAGTGTAAGATTGAGGATTCGGAATTGCCTGGAGGAAATGGTGAATTTGAACTGCATTCCAAAATAGCAGCGTGAACTGACCTGCCGGGTCCACTAGTTCCTCAATAGAGGGCCATCTGTCCTGTCTCACAAACTGCGAGGCCCTAATGCATCCGGAGCTTCTTAATGTCTGAAATACAGATCCTATTCCAGGTGGAAAGTTAGGGTTTCCCAAAATCGGGGTCAAAGGGGATTCTATGGTCGTTAATGAGGTCTGTAAAGTAGACTGAAGGCATTGCTTTATAGTGTTACCTATGAAGGGGTGAGCTTTCAATTCCAACGGGAGGGAGTCATAGCACCACATAGCAGATTGCAAAGGTATGTTCGTTTGATGTTGCTCTAACTGTGCCCATAGTTTAAATTCCTTGTGTCTGTGCCAGTCTACCACTCTGCCTAAATGTATTGCTTGATAATACTTCCGTATGTCTGGAAGTGCTACTCCTCCATAGTGTTTTGGCATGGATAGTTGTGATCTGGGGATGCGGGGTTTTTTATCTGCCCAAACAAAACGAGTAAAAAGAGATTGCACTCGTTTAAAGTATGTGGAAGGTACTTTGATTGGCAGGGCTTGGAAGAGGTACAAGAATTTGGGTAATATACACATTTTGATCAAATTACATCTCCCAAACCAGGAGTGCAGTCCCCTATTCCAATCTTCCAATAGCAGTTTGGTTTTAATTAGTAAGGGAGGGAAATTGCTGTCATATATTAGTGCCGGGTCTTGCGGTACCTTCGTACCCAGATAAGTCAAGGCAGAAGTGGTCCATCTAAACCGGAAGCTTGATTGCAAATTCTTCTAATTATATTAGCTAACAATTTTCCACATTTATCCCCTGACTCATATGTTTTTTTGCGACCACATTGTAGGGCCGCTTTTGCCCTATAGTGTAAAAGATCAGTGATCTGTCGTCTAAGGGTTGATAGTTGTGTTTCCGATGATTGGGTAGGGGCGTGCTTGTGTCTGGCTTCTATAGTAGCAAGTTCCTGTAAAAGCTGTGACAGTATTTTATTTCTCTCTTTTTTGATACGGGCTCCATGAGAAATAAGGATCCCCCTCAGTACTACTTTGTGGGCTTCCCATAATATCCCCGGGTCACAGTCTGGAAGGTCATTTTCTTGGAAATAGAGGTTTAGTGCCTTAGTCACGTCGCAATTTCCGGGTTTTGCAGGAGGCTTTCATTAAGCCGCCAGAATCGATGTCTGGGGGAGGGAGGGTCCGATAAGCGATAACTCAGGAATATAGGTGCATGGTCGGACCAAGTCCTATTTCCAATTGAGGTTTGTTCTACAGAGTGTAGCTTTGTATGGGGAATCAAAAAATAGTCAATTCTAGTGAATAGTTGGTGCATGTGTGAGTAAAATGTGAAGTCTCTTTCCTCGGAGTGTTGCAAGCGCCAAACATCTATTAACTGCAACTTTTGAAGCGTTTTAGCTATTCATTTGAGCTGGTTCGGTGGAATCGATGTTTTACCCGACGACGTATCTACCGAGGGAATCAGTGGAGTATTGAAGTCACCTCCTACAATTAGTTGACCTTCTCTAAAATCATTTAGTTTCTCTAATGTCTCTCGTAAGAACGTGGCTTGTTGGTCATTAGGGGCATATATGGTTGCAAGCGTCACTTTAACAGTGCCAATTGTGCCTTTGAGGAGAACGTATCTTCCCTTCGGGTCTATTATTGAGCTCTGATGCTGCCATGGGATCTTACTTGAAATTAGAATGGAAACTCCTTTGGATTTAGAATCCGGGTTCATGGAGTGATAAGCTATGGGAAAGTGTCTGTTTTTTAAGTATGGTAGTTTGTTAGTCTTAAAGTGTGTCTTTTGGATAAATGCTATATCCGTGTGGTTCCTCCTTAGGTCATCTATTAACATACGTCTCTTCTCTGGTATATTAAGTCCTTTTACATTTAGGGACATCACTTTAATTTTGCTGGCCGCCATAGTATATTAGGACGGGGGAGGGAGGGGGGGAAGGAAGGGTAGGGACGGATCAAGGGAGGCAAGAAAAGAGGGGGAAGGAGGATAGAGAAAAGAGAGTGAAAGTAGGAAGAGTATAGAAAGAATTAGCAGAAAGTTATAAGTCACAAACAAGGCCTAGTGTCTTGTCTGTTACGTTTCCCTTAAATTATGGTAATTTTTTTATTTTGCATATAGCACCTGGACGGCATAAGATCTACCCCCCAGGAGTATATGTTACCTAGTCGGGAGGGAGGAAGGACAAGGCTCAGAAGGAGAGCCTCCCGTCCGCCCCCTCACCCCAGCATGTCTAACTAATAAAACTATAGATAGTACTATGCATCTCTATGAACATATAAACATAATAATAACTCCATAATACGAGTGAACAGACATTATGATCACCCCTTTGCAGTATGGCAAACTAGAAAATGAGGTAGTTTCCCCGCCACATCTCAGCCTATCAAGTATACCAATCCATTGCTAACTATCATGGCTCAGTAGATCTTTACGACTAAGACTAGATGTTATTGGCTGCAGAAAGAATTGAGATCTTTCTTTGTGTTAGCATATATCTTACTTCTAATAGAAATCTTACAACACAAGGCACAGCGTCATGGCTGCAGGGTGAATACCTCGTATCTCCACTAATTTAGGAGCCGATATGTTTCCCCATGGAGCCATCAAAAATAGGCTCTGCAGGCCGCTTCTCTGCTCTAACCTGTGAGGGCAAGTGATCATAAGTGCTCTTTACATACAACCTTTCCACTGTAGCTGTTGGTCTTATAGCCAGACAAACCCATGCAAGCTTTTAGGCTGTTAGCTGGCAGTTCTGTAGAGTTTTGGGCAACAAGTCCTGGTGAGAGAGATTTTAATGTTCGAGCCCAACGTCTTAAGAATCTCGCAGTCTATAACAGCAATCCCACAATGTTGCGGCTTTTGCATAGCGTTTCTTCTCCCGTCAAGGATGGGATCTCCAGCATATTCTATGAGATGCCAAAAAAAAAAAAAAGTAGCATCTGCAGGTGTAGGGCTGAAAGTTCTGTCTGCCCAAAACGGTGGTCTGAATGATCTGTCTCTCAGCAAGACTCAGCTAAGTTTCAGACTCCTGTGCAATTAAGGTGGGCTATTAACCAGCAATGCGGGCAATGAGCGATCAAATTCAAACAGTGAGAAACTAAATAACTCGATCGTCATTCCTCTGAACAGAAAAGCGTTGTGCAAATATAAAGGCCTCATGACTCACTTGCGTCCTCCTGTGAAGGTGCTCTGGGTCGACGGCGGTTTCTTTGCTGTCTTGGTGGTAAGTTATTCCCCATTCTCGGCATAGACGGTCTCGGGAGAGGGCCCAACCAGTCCGGAATATCTATCGGGTCTGCATCAAGAAAAGTGAACAGAGCTGGTAGGGCGTCTGGCTTGCGTAAAGTGAAGGATCTTTGGTCTTTTTTAAATGTAGCAGATAAGGAGTAGTCCCAGCGGTAAGTAGCTCCTTATTTGCCTTGCCAGATCAAGAAGTGGCTTCAGAATCGCAGGCCACTGTAGTGTTGCACGAGAGAGGTCTGGAAGGATCTTGACCGTGACGCCATCTAATTCTGGGTCTCCTGCTTCCCAGGCCTTGCGTAGGATCTGTTCCTTGTGTACATAATGGTGGACTCTGCAAATCACATCTCTGGGTCTCAGGGGGTCAGCTGGTTTGGGACCCAAGGCTCGGTGAATTCTGTCTAGTACGATGTGGTCTGGCAGATCTATACCTGGTAGACTGTGGAAGATTGCTATTGCCGTGTCTGCTAGGTCTTCAGGCCCCGTGGCTTCTGGGAGTCCTCGGAGGCGCAGGTTGTTCCTGCAACTTCGGTCTTCCATTTCTTCCAAGCGCAGTATCTGCTCTTGCAGTGCCTCTGCTTGTGTGTCTTGGGTTTCCTCTACTTCCGACATTCGGCGCTCTAATGCTGCCAAAGAGCTTTCCCCTGTCTCTAATCTGGTGGCTAGGGCACTGACATCAGCTCTCACTGCCTTCATTTCCTTATGGTGTGTGGCTTCTACCGTAGCTATGAGGGCCGTGATGTCTGCCTTAGTAGGCAGTGCTAGTAGGATAGAGCGCAACTCCGCATCTCCTTATCTCCTTCAGGGGTTCGGGAAGGGGGTTGTGAAAACTCACTGTGACCGGTGCGGAGATCTGGAGGGAAACCAGCAAAAGTGTCAGTCAGATGTGCTTCTTCGTGCGGTGACAGGGAACCGCGCGCTGTCTGTCTCCCTGAATGTTCTCCTCGTGGCGCCGCCATCTTGAGCTCCGGGGAACCGAGAAGGGAGAGCTAAAATCGCCTTCTAAGTTCGTTAGATGTAGGTGGTTGTGGAGTAGATTTAGTCGGTTTACTGCTCTTCTTCACTGCCTTCTTTCTAGAGGATTGCATTGTTTGAGATATGAACTGAATTAGCTGAAGTGAGGGTGAGACGGCCGGGAGCTCAGACACTGCACGTCTCTATTCAGCCATGTGCAGGCCACGCCCCCCCTCGCCACTGATTTAGTCCAGCGTTGTGGGAGGCTTGGTTGGAAGTCTCTATATAATGACCTTCGTTCCATATGTTCTGGGACTAACTTAGGTACTAGTCTCTGGCAGCACATATAAGGTGAGCCTCTCACTAGAAGGACCAAGGTTGTGGTGGATATTCCTGTTGGCCTCCAAGACATCCAGCAAATGTTCCTTTCCCAAAAAGTCAACCGATCTTTCTTCATAAATTGTTTGAGCCAATCCCTTCATAGTGGCCAACTCTTTCAGAATTTCCGTTGGTTTCCTCTGGTCTCACCACCAATTTTTTCCAGGGCTAAAAAAAAATAGAAGAACATGGATTACTGACCTTAAAGTCCATGTAAACCCTCATCTTGTAAAACAACCCATTCAGTTTAAAAGAAATGAAAGGTAAAATATTTGTGTATAGATATAAAAATGGGCCCTGATGGTATTGGGATAGAACTTTGAGATTTAGTTGTTGGACCATTAATGGATCTTTTTTTAAACTTTTTTTAACAAGAAATTTTTTTGAGTTTCCAATAATAAAATAGACGATTAGTTATAGAGCAATCAGTAATAATAATACTAGATCAATGTAATAGTTAAATCATTAAGGATGAAGAAATGGAACATCCATGTAAGGTCAGGTAGGACCCTGATTACCCCATTGGGTACCAACTGTAATCAGGTACTGACATTACATTGACCTCTTCCTGACCGCCCCATGTATATGTACTGGTACGTGATTCCGCACTTCTGGGTATAAATGGCGCGCCACAGGCTACCCGCTCCTGCTGTGATTGGACACAGCAGGAGCCAATCCATGAGTCCGTTATTAGAATCACTATCAATTCTAATAACTTTACATAATGCAGCAACATCCACACATATAGGACACCCAACATTAGAGGGGATTTATTCTTACTTTATTTATTTTGCTTTGGTTATTACATTAAAAAAAAAATCAGAACTCACCGGAATGGAAAACATGAAGAGCAGAATGAAGACGAGTAAGGGCGACACGATGAGGGCGATGATGAACTTTTATATCTTCTATATATCGCATATTTCATGCTTTTCATCAGGTTTGTTATCCACAGAAAGGATTTGTCTGGCCGCCTTCATTGTGAAAGAAATCCTATTCATCGCACTAACAGAGGAAAAGACTTCAATACTTTACACTGAGGAGAATACAAGGCAAAGAATAATGACGTTTGTGTGAGAAGTAAAGAGGTATAAAAGGATAGTGGATGGAGAAGAGCGGAAGGTGACCCCAGAGTGGGCGTAGTCTGAGCTGGCACAGGATTCCAGGACCAATGACTGAGAAGAAGAATGGATTACTTTGGTGGATCCAACATTCATATTGGGTTCTTCGTGGCCTCTGCCAGCCGGCCTCTCTTCAGCCTCCTCCTCGGTCAGTATCTCCAGGATCATCTCCACTTTTCTCTTTGGGGAAATGAAAAGAGGTTGATGACATTTCACATAACGCTGCGTCCTGCTTCTATATTTATCTATCACAGGGATTTATATGGTGCCCACAATTTACACAGCGCCACACATAGTATAGTCCCATCAGTCCCCGCCCTCAAGGAGCTTCAATCGAAGGTCCCCACATGATACATGAAGTAAACGAAAGCCCACTGACACCATCTCTGTATGTAGAACAATTAGAGAATGCTCTTATGGTACTGCAAATGGAATCCATGAGTACACTTACTGCCAAAATGTCTTCACCATCTTTAATGGAACAACAGGGCCACCAACCTTCCATTAACCTATTTTTGAATAAACAGCCAACTTGCAATCTTTGTGTGAACATTGTTCTGAAGGCCGATTTTTCGGGAATAGTTATTTTGCCTAACTTAAGTTCGAGAGAACCTAGACAAGAAAAGAAAAATAATTTTATTATCCACTGAACTGTGAGTTGTTCAATACCGGCCACTTTCACCCCCTAGTGCCCAGGCCAATTTTCAGATTTTATTTTTTGCTAAACAAACTAAAAAAATGCCAACATTTTTGAAAAAAAAGTTTTTCTCAGTTTGTCATAAAATGTTGTTTTCCCTTCACTGACGGGCGCTGATGAGGAGGCTCTGATATGTAGAATTGATGGGCACTGACAGGCAGCACTAATGATGAGGTACTGATGTGTTACTGACAGGTGTTACTGCTGGACACTGTGATGGGCACTGTCAGTCTTTTATTATGGGGACGCTGCTGGGCACTGTGATGTGCACTGTGGTGGGCACTGGCAGTTTTTTGTTATGGGGACACTGCTGGGCACTGTCAGTCTTTTATTATGGGGACGCTGCTGGGCACTGTGATGGGCACTGTGGTGGGCACTGGCAGTCTTTTATTATGGGGACACTGCTGGGCACTTATTTGCATGTGATTGGCACATCTGAGGGGGTTGTGCTGATAATCAATGTTCTGTCGCCGATCGGCTCTCCCTGTCAGCGTGAACCGAGGAATGACGTTTACCGGCACTTCCTGGTTCACGCAATGATCAGCTGTGATTGGTCACAGCTGATCACGTGGCAAGAAGCCTCTGACAGAGGCTCCTCATCACGATCGGAGATGCGGTGTGTCAGACTTGAGACGCCACGATCGGCGCGGGCCAGCATGTTATCCTGCTGGACGTCATATGCTGCCCAGTCAGGATAACAGAACCATTCCCTACAGCCAGAACCTAACACGTAGGTACTGGCTGTAGCGAATCGAGCGAATCAGAGGTTGGGGGTGAAAACTGGTGGCGTGTAGAATAGAATTGCCGGATGTCGGCTTGCGGTATAGGGAGATAGTTAGTGAGCCATCTTGTTGCTTATGGATTGCCACATCCAGGAAAGTGATCTCATGTTCATGGAATGTCACGGTGAAAGTAAGATTGAATGGGTTGGTGTTCAACTTTTGCATAAAAGCTTGAAGATTGTCTGGGGTACCATCCCAAACAAGCAAAATGTCGTCTATGTACCGACGCCAAATCACCACATTGTCCATATAGGGACGTGTGGATGTGGACTGTTCCAACCTGCTTTCCCATTCCCCCAGGTACAGGTTCGCATACGATGGGGCACAGGAAGTCCCCATCGCAACCCCCTGTACCTGGAGGAAAAAACTGCCATTGAACATAAAGTAGTTATGGTTCAAAATGAAGTCCAGAGCGTCAATCAGGAAATGTCTTTTACTTTCGCTTAGACGGGCATCTCGTGACAGCACATGCTGGATACAGGCCAGTCCTTTGTCGTGAGGTATTGAACTATACAGAGCTTCAAAGTCCAAAGCTACCAATAGCGATTTAGGTGGAACATGGATACTATCTATGATCTTCAAGAGATGCATAGTATAATTTACATAACTGGGTATGCTCAGCACGTACGGCCGTACATAAGCTGATGGAGACATTATTTCTGAAAATGTACCAAGCATACTGACCTCCTGACTTTTGACTTTCAGTCTCTTCAGTAAGTCTTCTAGTGTTGCCACCGCTATCTCTCTATTAGAGCCTTCCATCCTTGTCACTATCAGTCTTTTATTATGGGGGCACTGTGGTGGGCACTGGCAGTCTTTTATTATGGGGACACTGCTGGGCACTTATTGGCATGTGATTGGCACATCTGAGGGGGTTGTGCTGATAATCAATGTTCTGCCGCCGATCGGCTCTCCCTGTCAGTGTGAACCGAGGAATGACGTTTACCGGCACTACCTGGTTCACGCGATGATCAGCTGGGATTGATCACGTGGTAAGAAGCCTCTGGCAGAGGATCCTCATCACGATCGGAGATGCGGTGTGTCAGACTTGAGAGGCCACGATCGGCGCGGGCCAGCATGTTATCCTGCTGGACGTCATATGCTGCCCAGTCAGGATAACAGAACCACTTCCCGGATGTCAATATGTTAATGACCGGGCAGGAAGTGGTTAATGTATCATTCAGAAACTTAAAGTGGAACTTTCCCCAAAACAACTTTAACCTCTTGGTGCTGAAAGCCGAACGACCGCATATTTGTGTGCAATATTGGAAAAACCGAAAGCTCCCTATCACTGCTTGGGATCTGGAGCTTACTGATCATGTGACCACCGTGGCAGGCAATCACAAAGGTCACATGACCATAAACACCGCCCCACCTCCCAACACCTAAAACTTTTTAAAGGACCAGGAAGCCAACATTGGTTTCCCTTCCTATTCCTGGTTTTTGCTCCTCACAACACTGACTTCTGGTTTCCTGACCCCGGCTCATCTGATTACCGGCTCTGGAATCCAGACCCTGGCTTGTTTTTGACGACACTCCTGAACTGTTATTTTGCTGGGTTCACGTATGTGCGTCGCGGTTTCCAGCCTGGGGCCCGATGCATTTCTGCTCACTGGTTTAGGTGCGATTCAGGTACAAATTCTTGGGACCAGACCCAAAAACACACAGGACCCTTTTGGAAAGCACATTGTGGCCACCTCAGACATGTGTGAAGCAGCTTCATTGGGAGCCAGTCACACTCACATGTGAATTGGATGCTGTGAAAACCGCATCCAATATGCACATATGTCAAGTCAGCCTAAAGGGGCGATTTTACATGTACTTTCTTTCTCTGCCTGGTTTCTGGTTCCTGACAGGAACATACATGTCATTCTATAAAATATGAGCTTCTCTCACCTACAACCACAAAAGTCTGCATACTGCAAGGAACAAAATGGCTAATAATTCTCCATATGAATGATATTATTCTCCTACTTTCAGTGGAGCCCCCATCAGTTCAGCAGGGGGAATGCAGGAGGAGTGATCATTGCAATGGGGGGAGGTCCATTATTTGAAGCAAGACACTAAATGGCTCTTCAACAACAGGGGGGTCATACAGGAGATTGCAGCCCCCCTGCTGGCCAGCCCCCACTCTCTCACCCCCTCCCCCCACAGTGCTGCTGGCTTTTACTCCAATGGGGATTGATTGACCCCTTCTTTCCAGGATCCCCCCCCCCCCCGCTTCCAGGGCCCCTGTGTTCCCCTCCCACACTGCTGCAGGATGGAGAGAGGGAGAAGGGGCCAGAAATATGTCATTTACCAGCACCTTCCTTTTCTGAATGAACAGTAAGTGATCGCACCGGTCACTCACTCCATTTATTTATAACTGAAGCATAACAAACTGTTTATAATGCTTCATCTTATCAATGGACAGGAACCTCTGTACAGAGCACTCCCTGTTCATTCATCTGCAGTGCGGCTGAGGTTGTAAAGAGGATTGGGAAATCTGCGCCCTTCATTTCTTTCTCAGAAGTGAGAGATGAGTGAAGCGCAGGTGTGGGTGAGTGGCCATGAATGTACATGGGGGGTCGTACACCTTCACCCAAACACCGTTCAAATTAGGGTCTGTAGTTGTGTTCATACAGCTGCTGCCTCTCCAGAGCATAACATGCCTGCACACAGCCCTATTCACACTGTACAGACCACAGCACACATGTGACTGACCCCAAAAATCTATTCACACACAAAGAACTACATCTATACAATATACTTTGTATCTTTTAGATTTAGCTAACAGCAGGCCTGCATACATATATAATGCGCAAGGACCAAACATGACTAGCCATAGTATTTTTATAATCAAGAAAGGGAAGCGATACAAACCTGATGTCTTCTCTCAGTTGGTTAATTAATGCCTTCCATTCATCTGAAGTCAATGACAATTTTAAGGCACTAATAGTGGAATAGCTGCAAAGAAATTAAAAAATATTCCCATTGAGAAGTAATAAAAGATGGAAAGGTGGACATGCATAAAGAAAAAGTCCATTTGTATTATTCTTATACACAATTTATACGGCGCCAACAGTTTGCGCAGCACTTTACAATTCTGAGGGGGAAGCACAATTACAGTTCAATGCAGAAGGAATAGGTAGGTCCGGACAATGGAGCTTACAGTCTAAAAGGGAGTGGGGGGTTACAAAAGGTAAAAGCTACAGGGGTGGGATGATTGAGGTTACTCGGGTACAGTTCTTATGTGGGGGTACGATAGGCTTCCCTGAATAAGAACGTTTTCAAGGATCGCCTAAAGGAAGACAGGGTTAGGGGCTGATCGGATATACCGGGACAGGGAGTTCCAGAGGATGGAAGAGTCTCTGGAGAAGTCCCGAAGGTGGACAGGTTAGGGGCTGATCGGATATATTGGGACAGGGAGTTCCAGAGGATGGGAGGGGCTCTGGAGAAGTCCTGAAGGTGGACAGGTTAGGGGCTGATCGGATATACCGGGGCAGGGAGTTCCAGAGGATGGAAGAGTCTCTAGAGAAGTCCTGAAGGTGGACAGGTTAGGGGCTGATCGGATATACTGGGACAGGGAGTTCCAGAGGATGTGAGAGGCTCTGGAGAAGTGCTGAAGGCGAGCATAGGAGGAGGTAACAAGGGAGATAGAGATCAGGAGGTCCTGGGAGGAGCGGAGAGGACGATTTGGGCGATATCTGCAGATGAGGTTGGTGATGTTGTGAATGGCCGTCTCATGTTGTGGTTAGTATTTTGAATTTTATATGGTGGGGGAGGAGAAGACAGTGAAGAGACTGTCAGAGAGGGGGAGAAGTCACCGATCAGTTAGTGAGGCCCCATTCACATCTGAGCGTTTTGAAGCTTGAAGCTACAAAACGCTGAAGGGGAAAAAATCAATTATTCTCTATGGAGATGGTTGACATCTCCACTCCAAAACGCCCTGAAGCTCAAACAAGTTCTTGAACTTTTTTTTAAAGGCAGATTTGGCCATTTTTCTGCTTTTTACATTGGTGACCTGTACAAAATTGCAGCAAAAACGCTCTAAAAAATGCAACAAAATCGTGCAACTTTCTGCCTGAAAACGCTACACTCAGGTGTGAATCCATCCACCTCTCCTAATATGGATCAGTCTCCATTCATAATAGACTGGTGGGAGGAGCCTGTGTAAAGTTCAGCCAGGGAGGAGAGAGTTGCAGTAGTCAAGGTGGGAAATAACCAAGGAGGGAATAAGTTGTTATGTGGTGTCATTAGGAAGAGGCAAATTCTGGAAATGTTGGAGATACAAGGTTAATCCTGTAAGCATGAGGTGAAGAGTGGAGGGAATCCTTTGTACATATAGGGATGTGGAATGTTTTTTTTAAATTACTTGTCCAAGGAACTAAATCAAGGTCCCAATCTAGTTGTTCCTCATGACAATCTACTTGTCCTAATAAAAAATTAATAAAAAGAATTTAAAGATTTTTTAAAAAGATTTTAAAAATGAAAGGGCCATTATGGCGACTTAAACTTTGAATGCTTTTGGCATTGCATTGTTTATGTCCTCCTCCCCGCCTATCTCCAGCATCGTACCCAGGGACTAGCAGGGAGGGGAGAGACCTTGCAGTGTGAACGGTTGGGTGCTTGTCAGGAAAGGGGGGTGTTGGGCTCTCATCGCTCAGCAGAGTAAATGAGTTGCTGGACCCAATGAGAGAGTATGGTGCTTGTCAGGAAAGGGGGGTGTTGGGCTCTCTTATAGCTCAGCAGAGTAAATGAGGTGTTGGACCCAATGAGAGAGTACGGTGCTTGTCAGGAAAGGGGGGTGTTGGGCTCTCTTATAGCTCAGCAGAGTAAATGAGGTGTTGGACCCAATGAGAGAGTACGGTGCTTGTCAGGAAAGGGGGGTGTTGGGCTCTCTTATAGCTCAGCAGAGTAAATGAGGTGTTGGATCCAATGAGAGAGTACAGTGCTTGTCAGGAAAGGGGAGTGTTGGGCTCTCTTATAGCTCAGCAGAGTAAATGACGTGCTGGACCCAATGAGAGAGTACGGTGCTTGTCAGGAAAGGGGAGTGTTGGGCTCTCTTATAGCTCAGCAGAGTAAATGAGGTGCTGGACCCAATGAGAGAGTATGGTGCTTGTCAGGAAAGGGGGGTGTTGGGCTCTCTTATAGCTCAGCAGAGTAAATGAGGTGTTGGACCCAATGAGAGAGTACGGTGCTTGTCAGGAAAGGGGAGTGTTGGGCTCTCTTATAGCTCAGCAGAGTAAATAAGGTGCTGGACCCAATGAGAGAGTACGGTTCAGAGTTCAGACTGTGAACCCAGACTGTGGAATTTTATTTTTACACAGAATCCACAAAAACCTAATGTATTTTTGTCTTGAGTCCCTGTAAGGATAAATCCTAAATTACACCCAGAACTCAAAATCATCTCTAGTGTGGACAAGATTGGCGCTGGCTTGCGAATTCTGAAACCACGCTTGGATGGTCATGAAGATTCTGTGAAATATTTCATCAGGGAAGCGTAGAACCTGGTGAGATCTTCGGATGATATATGTATATATGTTAAACGTTTGTATCATTAATATGCTTTAGGCCTGTAACCAGCCAAAGGTGCTGGCGAGTAAAAGGGCTGATCACCCTTGGTTAGAGATTGACAGGAATTACCATACATCTTTGAGGAAAAAGTGGGAGAAATATAGATTGTTATTTTTAATTTTTTACATTTTTTTTTTTTTTTTACCCACGTGAGAGTGAAATAGCTTTGTTCCAATAGGAGATCAATGTGGCCTGCAACCTAACGGGAAGGCATTGATTGACAGTATGCTTTGTGTCTTAGAATGTGCCTTGCGTCTGGTAGGCTGTAGAACTACAGGTCACTGTTAGGTTTAAATGGCTTTGTAGCAGTTTTTTTTTTTGTTTATCTTTGCATGGTAAGCAACTCTGGTAAAAGCAGGTCAGACCAGCTTCAGTGGGGGTAGGCTAATTAGCATATCAATGGATATTCCCCAGTAAGCATGTGGTAATCCTAAAAGCCACATAGAACCTACAGGACAGAAATGCTCATATACAAGGCAGCCGATAATGCCACAGAAAGTGTGGTGGGTCTTTTCTATGGATATGCAAAAGTTTAATGATTTTGAATGATATCAGGTAAAAGTGGTTGTAAGAGCTAACGATAAGTGAGTTTGGTTTATTACTCAGTGCAGTGTTGGAACGCTGGTACAAATAGAATTGTGTATTGTGTGGATTGTATGGTTGTGAAATGGAACTGGTGTATACATATGTTAAAAAGTACGCTTCTGCCAATTATCATTCATGTGCAGATGAACCTCTTAAAAGCCAGTGTAAGGTTCTATTGTCTCAGTGTCACCAACATAATAGCAGATTATTGGGTAAACAGCTAAAAAAGAAAGTTAAAAAAGAAAGGTTGGCAAATGAAATTGCAGTGTTGCTCAGAATTAAATTTATATCTGAGCAAATGGAGGGGAAGTGGGAAGCAGAGAGGAGTCGTCTCGGGGAGGACATAGAGAAAATCAGTGAAAACCTTCTAAAGATCGCAACAGCCTCCAGTAGTGAGATGGATGAATTTCGGACTACAGCACGCAATTTGTCAGAAAGAAACAGTGAGCTACAACAGCTGCAGAGGTGCAGCATGGACTGTGATATGAAGAGCAAACTTTTAGAGTCATTGCGAGTAAAGTCGTCAGAGATGGAAGAGTTGGTTATGTCTTTAGAAAGAAAGTTAGCAAATGCACACTCCCAGCTTCTTACTAAAGAGCAATGTATAGTATCGCTCAATGAGCACAAAGGAACATGCCAATTGGCCAATATCTGCACAGTCAATGAGGAGAAGGGCTGTGATGAAACACATTCTGCTATTGCACCCATAGCTTCGAAGCAGGATAACAGTTTGATTACAATCCAAGAGAGACTTACTTTGTGCCAGATTCTGGGTGAATGTAATGCCCTGGAATCACCAGTGAGTCTGTCCAATAAATTTGAGGCTCTAGTCCTTAAATTTCATTTGAGTAATGAGGATGCATGTTCTCTTCTGAGAGCATGGCTACCAGGACCTTTGGCAGGTCAGTTATTTGCACAGGTTAATGATAACTTAGCAGATGCAGAGGTGCGGAGGAAAGAGTTGCAGCGTATTGTGGACAGTCGTGATAATGGTATGAGTGATTTACAACGAATGAGATTTAGGAGAGGAGATGACCCAATTTTGTTCTGCAGTGAGTATCTTGCATTGTATACGAAAGTGTTCAACTGTCCTGACTTATTGGAGGATGATACAAGTTTCATATACTCAATGGCCAATAAGTGTTATGTAAGCTATCCCATTAGAATGGCTCTGAGGAATGCTAGATCCTACCAAAATTTTGTCAATATCCTGCAAGACTTCTGTCAAGAGTCCAGTGGTAGGGAATATGGGTCAAAGGCAGGTGTATCCGTAATAAGCAGAGGTACAGGAAGGCAGAGAGAGTTCAGACGTTCTAAATGGAATAGGCATGGACATAGGTTTTGTAAAGACCTTAACATTGCTAGCATGGAGCAGGAAACTCCAGAATTACAGGGTGCACAGGCAGCCATAACGGAGTTATCCTCCAAACATGCAATAGCCGAATGTGCAATGGTGGAGGTACCCTCCGCACATGCACAGTGCTCAGCAAAGATAGGAGTCAAGCATGCAGAAAAACCAGACGCTTTTATTGCTGCAAGTGATGTTGCTATGACAGAAATCAATGGTGGAGATGTAAATAAAAGTGCTATAACTGTGCTTGAAAGTGATTCAGGAGTTGAAACTTCTGATGACTCCTCAGACGATGAAAGTGTAAATTTTGCTTATTCCAAGCATAGTAATCATAGTATTAATGTCCAGCAGTGTGAGTTTCCACTGCCGTATGCTCAAAGAAGGGCCTATACAGAGAGACCAGCCCTCAAATGTTTTTTGTGTAAAAGGGGGGGGTCACATCGCTAAAAATTGTTGGGCGGCGAATAATGGTATCAAAAGAAGATCGCAGTACCCCAAAACGACCCCAAGGCATTATGAAGTGTATTCTGCCCAATGGGGTAGCAACCCAAAGCATGGAGGCTGTAGTAATCACACCCATTTCCCTTTAAAGACCCAAATGCAGAGACTGCAGACTGAAGATCGCCAATACGGGGAACAGTTACGTAGAGTCAAAATGGAGGTAGCTGCATGGTTATTCAAATGTAGCACTGGGGAAAACAATGTTAGCAGCACCTAGTGAGCTGCATGGATGCTCCTTGCCATATTTTATTTATATACGACCCTCACATCTAAACCTTATACATAGCAAATGTTCCCCTACATTGCAATTAATGGGAAAAGGCTTGGGGGACTCAAAAAGTCAATTGTCATGATAATTGTGTGTAATCACTGTCTTTGTGTTCCTTTTTCAGAGACCTTGGAAGAAGATAAAACTGGTTTGGATACTAATGTCTGTGTTTGTTTGCAGGTTCTTCAAAGAGAGAACAACAGTGGGCACATTTAGCAAAACAGGGGTTAGGTTATGGTAAAGGCATAATCGATTATCAAATGGTACCATGAGCTCATTAATTAGTAATTGTTTGCAAACCATGAAAAAAATAAGATAAACAATAGTCAGGCATTAAGGGTTTCAAGTGTTACAAGTGAAGTTACAAATGTTGTGATGAGGTACAAATGTTTTGTTTTTTTGTTTTTCCCATTAACTAATTGTCTTTCAGATGGAAATGAGCACTTACTCTTCTCAGGAGGAAAATCCATGGATGTCTTTAGTTAAAAGTTGAGTGTTTGTCATTGTCTTATGGTGGTTGTCTTGTCATGTTGTTTTTGTGTAATAATGGCCAGAATTTTAATTTTTTTTGTTAAGTTTTTTTTTAATTTTTTTAATATTTTTGGTATTTGTTTAGTCATCCATTTTATTTTTGTTTGTTCAGGTGGAGAAATTATTGTTTAGTCCACCTGAAAGGGGGGTAATTGGCTATTCCGTCAATTAGCAGCTGAATAGATGGTCATGGGATATGTCCTGCAGCTGAATACATCTTGTTGATTTAAGACAAGAGTTGTGGGTAGGAGGCCATTCTAGCTTCTAGAGTTAGTTTTTTTTTCTCTCTTTGTTTTATGTTCATTCAGGTGGGAAAAGTTACAAGGTGTACGCTTTGTCTACCTGAAAGGGGGGTTAGTGCGTAGGTCTGAAAGTACAGATAATGCATTGTCTTTTTAATGCTTAAAATTTTGAATTTTGGGAAGCAACGTTCAAGTTCATGGTTTTTAAAATTTTTTGATCATACCAGGGGGATCCATTTTAGAGTGGGTTCAGCCTAAAGAGGTCATGGTTGTTTTGATAGGTTGGTCAGGGTTGCAGAAACCAGGAATACTAAGTTCCTGGTTCCAAGGAAGAAACTATAAGTAAACATAGTAAGCGAGCAGATATTATGGATAAGAATTTGATTCTGCTCTTGTTTTTTTTCACTTCCAGAGTCCTGGTGGAGCGAGATTGGAGATTTCTCTGGAACATGGATGACAGATGTTCATCTGGTTGGCAGTTTGACTGTGCTGCATCACACTGCAAATTTGTTCTGATAAACATCAGGAGAGAAGGAACAAACAAAAAGATTCAGTTTAATACTTGTTTTTGCTTATGGACAATTTAATCCTAATCCTGAATCTGAAGGACTGTGCCTATCAACGACACTTGTGAGACATTTTTGCCGGATTCACTCCTGATAAATACAAACGTGCTATTAATACATGTACGATGGGTTGGAGGTTGGGGAAGGAATATACACATCCAATCTGTCAGAACCTGAAATGTAAAATATGTTTTTTTTGTTGAAGGAAGGAATTGAAAGAAGAAAAGGTTTTAATGTATGACATGTATTGACGTAACAAAAGTAATATGGTGCAGGTACCCAGGAGACTGGCGCTTATACATAATAAGGTGTCAGTTGGCCAGACTAGAGGTTGGCCAGGTGACACATCAATGGGGTGAAAATTTCCTTGTATAGGGAGATACGCCTGGCTGATGTCTCACCTGAGAGGTTGAAACCCAGCACAGGGAAGGCCAGTGAATACGCACAGGAGCATGCTCCGTTAGATACAGGGAGCAGAAGGCTGGCTACCAGGGTGCAGTATGCCTTCACCACATGGCACTTCAATGTCTCGCATTGGTTGGTAAAATTCCATTACCCTATATGTGCTGAATATACACTGAATCAAGTGCGGTCAGTATACCAGTGACTTGCTCCCAGAGATGTGCGGACACAGAAGGAGGTTCATGCAGGGCGCGTGTTTCTGAGGAGTAACCCGAAAGAGGAGGGATGTATTCAGCACTATATTGGGGGAATAGGAGATGGGATGGGTGTTGTTAATGGGGTGGACATCGGCCTCCTGAGGAACAAACTCGCAGCCATAGCTTCAGAGAATAAGCGGGGCTTTGTTACTCAGAGATTGGTGGCATCCTTAATAACATTCAACAAAGTCACACATATATACCCAGGTTAAAGTGGCTCAAGATTTTGTCAACCATGTTGAGAGGTTGGTAGAGAATGTGATGGTATGGGACGGGAATCTGTCATTGGCTCTTGCGTGCATGAAGTGGCAGGTGGAAGTGTCAACCAGCATTGAGCTGATTGTACAGTCTCCATATGAGGGACAGAGGCCTTATGAGTTAGCATCACCGCTCAATAAGACTTTGCCAAACACGTCACTTACACTGATCCAAAGTGGTGGTCGAATGCCTGGATGGGCCATACCAGTTTGGATTGTGAAAGGTGTTATGCTGTATGATCTCAAGTACAGAAGTGCAGACTCGGTCTGTATATTTGGTGGCATTTATGGGCTTACTGACTGGGGATTCTATCTTTTTGCGTTTGAGGCTAATTTCCCACATATGACCAAAGAAGCTGGAAGATGGAGTCAGGTTGATACTTCCCTTGGTCAGAAGCATGACCATTGATGTCCTTTGTATGCCAGGTCAATACATGGTGGTGAACAAAAAAAATGTTCGGAAGATATTTCATTCTGTATTCGGGATGGAAGGATCATTGCTGGGAAGGAAGCACCTGGGTATTATTTGGGACATAGACGAGTTTGTTTCCTTGTCCTAAAGAATGCAGATGTAAAAGAGGCCGTTATGCCACATCATCCATGGACCAAGAAGATTCAATGGACTGACATCCTAATTCCTGATATCTCTTCATTTATTATACTAAGAGATGGTTCTCTTTAAAAAACCTATATTTATAACTGAATGTAACTGCATTCTGATAGTCACACACTGTGTGGGATCATGTTACATTCCAGTTATATTTCTTATTACTTCTGATTCATATAGCCTTAGAATATATAAGTGAAATAAGGAAATTCTTGTTCAGTTATATATTATCAGGTAATAATAGATTTATTACTTTTTAGGACAAATATGTTCAATAATCCAGAAGTAATGGAAGCTTTTTCTTTCTTTTCTTAAAACAAATATATTATTATCTAACTAGTTCCTAGAATTATGTTTTTGTTTATTCTAATCTGAAGCAATACAACCTAAATTTTATGAGTTAACATATCTAAACAGTTGCATATGAATAAAATATGTAATTGTTTACTCTAAAATGGTTAAAATCCCAAAATAATTCAAACTATCTTCATCAATACCAAAGTTATTAACAGTACCTTTCTAACTGAATTATTTAGCCTAGGGCAAGACTAACCATATACAACCACCCTGGAATAAATAATTTCAACAAAAACTATATTCTGCACTCCAATTAATGAAACATCATTTTGATGTCTTTTGACATAGCACTTCTCTCCTGTAAGCGGAAGATCCGTGTACCCCCATTAGCCCTCCTCATTCTCCCAATCATATTATGTGGGAGTGTGACGAAGGCACTTATTCCCCTGAGAGAGATATTTACTCTCTTTCACGGGTAAATTGTGATTACTTGCAAAAAATAATTTATACAATGTATCATTTAATCTCATATGTTTTTTGTTTACTCTTTACTCCAGAATTCACTGGTTTCTTTTCTATCTATTCATCTCTTCAGTCCACACAGGTTGATCTGCGCAGTCAGCTCTGCATAACAAAAAGTAAGTCAAAACTATTTGATCTATTGCCATGGCACCACTGAATATACTTTCCCTGAATGTTCAGGGAATAAATGTCCCTCAAAAAAGGACCAAAGCCTTCCGTACTTTCCATAACAAGAAGGCTCACATAGTATGCCTCCAAGAAACACACTTCACCAAAGATTCTACTCCAAAATATATTTCTCCTTTTTATCAACAAATTTACACGGCTTCTGCCTGTACCAAGCAAAGGGGAACTCTAATTGCATTTCACCGATCCACACCATTCACCTTATCATCAGAAATTAAAGACCCAGAAGGTAGATACCTGATACTCATGGGTTATATAATGGATACAGCAATCACTGTGATTTCCTACTACGCTCCTAACAAACAACCTACACCATTCCTCTCACATATATTACAAGTGATTAATACACACAAAATAGGAACAGTGATAATGTGCGGGGATTCGAACCAGGTCCTCCTCCCATTTCTAGATAAATCACCTTTTACACCATCCAAAATAACCTCTAGATTACCTTTTTCTCAACTTCTTTCCAAATACAATCTGGTAGATTCATGGAGAGAAAGTAACCCAATGAAAAAGAAATTCACTTATTTCTCGCACCCTCATCAAACCTTCACCAGAATAGATCATATTTTTCTAACAATAGGAATGATACCAGAAATTATTGCATCAGATATAATTCCGATTCCGTGGTCTGACCATAATGCAGTATACACTACTATAGCCTCAGCCATACCAAAAGCGCATGACCCAACGTGGTACTTACCGGACATAATGCTCAAACACCCACTACATCAGATGGCCATTGAACAAGCTTTAAAGGAATACATATCAATTAATAATACAACAGACATCTCCCCAATAACACTGTGGGAAGCTCATAAGCCTGTCTTGCGTGGTACAATACAAAGACAAATGGCACTATTTAAACGGGAACGCAAAAATCTAGCAAAAAAACTAGAACTCAATTTTAATGCAGCCTACATATCATTTCAAGATAATCCATCTCAGAGTACAAAATCTCATCTGGAAAAATCTAGATTGGAATACGATCTATTTCTCACTGAGTCAGTTGATAAATCCCTCAAACGCTCCAAACACAATTTCTACATAAATACAAACAAACCAGGTACATATTTGGCTCGGGCATTAAATTCAACTAACAAATCTTTCAAACCAATACATTTGAAATTATCAAAAAATGTTTACACTTGTAATCCAGTTAAAATAATCCATAAATTTCACTCACATCTCGCAACTTTATACAAGACAAACAATGAATTTAATCCTACAGAAGCTGAATCCTTCTTCTCAAAAATAAACTTACCTGAGTTATCTCAGAATCACAAAAGCAGTTTGGATGAGCCTATAACTATAGATGAAGTTGCTAACGCCATAAAAGACCTAAAACTTAACAAAAGACCAGGCCCAGACGGCTACTCGGCTTTATACTATAAAACATTCTCAGAAATACTCTCTCCCATTCTCACTGAAACTTTTAACAAACTTCTAGATGGACATTCTTTTCGGCAAGAAACACTAATGGCAATTGTTTGTATGATCCCAAAACCCCTTTCTGATGATACTTCCTGTGTGAATTATCGGCCTATCTCTCTGTTAAACCTCGATATTAAATTATTAGCAAAAATAATAGCAAAACGCCTCAATAGCATTATAGGAAAATTAATACATAGAGATCAAGTAGGCTTCATGCCAAATAGACAGGCAGGCGATAATATACGCAGGGCAGTGTTACTGGCACATATTGCTAAAAAACGGAAAATCCCTTTATGTTTTCTATCTCTCGATATTAAGAGGGCATTTGACACAGTATCCTGGCAATATATGCAATATTCATTACAAAAATGGGGTTTTGGACCCCACTTTTTAACATGGATCAAAGTATTATATAATAAACCCAAAGCCTATATAAAATATGCTGGATACAAATCTGAAGCCTTTAATATCGAAAGAGGTACCCGACAGGGTTGCCCATTATCTCCCTTATTATTTGCCCTTATACTCGAACCCATGGCCCAATACATCAGAACAAACCAAACTATAACTGGCATTGAAGTAGGAGGTATTACACACAAATTATGTATATTTGCAGACGATATATTACTTTTTCTATCATCACCACAGGTCTCTGGTCCTAACTTAATACCAGCTCTTGATGGATTTGCAGCCCTATCCGGCCTTATGATTAATCCTAAGAAATGCCTAGTGCTTAATATTTCACTCACAAACATGGAATTGATCCCGGCTAAGGCTGCACTCCCATTCACATGGGCAGAAAAATCAATCCCATATCTTGGAATTCATTTAACAGCATCTCATTCTGACTTATTCTCAACCAATTATCCTCCTGTATTAAGACAGATCACAAATCTAATAAAACAATGGTCGCAACTTCCTTTATCCTGGATAGGGAAAATTAATGCAATCAAAATGACTATTCTACCCAAATTGCTTTATCTATTCAGAGTCCTCCCTATTCCAATTCCTTCCTATTTTTTGAGAATAGTACAAAAAAGAGCAACTTCGTTTATATGGGGCTCTTCTAAACCACGTATACCTATACACACACTACATCTTCCCAAAAATAAAGGAGGCCTGGGATACCCTAATTTTACTAACTACTACAGAGCAGCACATTTGGCCAGTCTGTCCAAATACCATGCAAAACAGGAAATCCCATTATGGGTATTTATAGAGGCTTCAGAAAATGACCCTCTATTAATATCAAATTTATTATGGCTTGATCCTAAAGACCGCTTTAAAATTCATAATCCCATAACTAAACACTTCTTATCTCTCTGGGATAAACTAAAAACCAAATATCAGTTACAATCTCCACACAATCCTCTCCTTTCTTTTATCAGAAATCCGGCCTTTTATCCGGCATGGATCTACCCTAATTCTTTTAAAGCTTGGACAACATCAGGCATTCAGACACTAAATGACTTCATAGCATCTAAATCATTCCTTTCATTCCCATCGCTTAGAGAAAAATATGATCTACCAAACTCTGAGATATTTAGATATCTCCAAATCAAAAATTTCTATACACCATTCCTAAAGGGGGATACACCATTATCCCAATTATCCATTTTTGAATCAATCTGTACAAAAGATCCATTTGCTAAAGGTACAATTTCATCACTTTATAATCAATTATATGGAGTAGCAAATCTTAATAGACCCTCTTACGTTCAGAGGTGGGAGGAGGACCTGGGACGAACTTTAGAAGACACGGACTGGTCTAACATATGGCTCACATCTAAGTCATCTTCACCCAACATCTTAGCACTGGAGACAAATTATAAAGTCCTAACTCGCTGGTACCTTGTACCCGCTAGAGTGGCAAAATATTCACCTAATACCTCAGCTCTTTGTTTTCGAGGATGCCCAGAAATAGGCACATATTTACACATATGGTGGACGTGCCCAGTAATCCAAACCTTCTGGAAGGAAGTTTTCGTGATTGCATCTAAAATATTTAAAAAGATAATACAACCAGATCCATATTTAACTTTACTTAATCTAAAACCGGAATGGTTAACACTCTCTCAATTCAAACTTATGATCCAACTAATAACGGCTGCAAAACAAACAGTGGCCAAGGCATGGAAATCTCCTACATTGGTACTAGCAGAAACAATTCACAGAATGAATAATACAATGTCCCATGCTAAGATGGTAGCCATCGATCAAAATCAAATTCCAAAATTTGAAAAACTTTGGCACCCTTGGATAAAACAACAGTTCCTGTCAAATTTCAATGACTCTGTCCTGTTGCCATGGTAACAGATTAAATGACTTACAGAGACACCCATTCTAAGGCTTCAAAGAGAACTAAAAAGAATAATAAACTGACGAGCGGGACAACCTTGTGGACCATACCTCTACCTTTCAACCCTTTTTCTTCTTTCTCTTTCCTTTTCTCCACCTTACGATTAAAGCTCATTATCAGAATTTATTTGACCTATATACACTCTACTTGTAAACAATATGTATAGTAGGTATAAATCATTTAAATACCTACAAAAGTAACTAAGGAAATGATATATATCTTTAATTTAGGTTTACGTGAACCCAATGTTTAATATTTGACATTTCATGATATTTACCTATATAAACCCTACTGTAAAACAATGAGCTTACTTTATAGATCCTTGTAAACTTACTTTATGTATCTTTATAACATTGTATACTCAATAAACTTCTTTTGACAAGGAAAAAAAGAATGCAGATGTAACGTTAGTCATGGAACTAGATGGTTCTTTGAACCTAACCATAGGTAGAGGTGCATGGTATACCCTGGGCATGGTCTTTGAAACCCAGGCACAGGGATGGAATTGTGTGGGTTTTGTCATTGTTACAGATTTATATGTGTTGTTAAACTTGATATTTATATAGAAGGGTCACAAAGTTATCTATGCAAGCTGGGGAACGAAGTGACGGTAGGGTCTCTGCGTACAAGATTCTGCTCTGGATGTGTGCTGGTGAATGATGAGTGTATGGACACCCCTTGCCTGTTTTATACCCCTTCATGAAGATGTTAGAAAGAAGAAGATACAGAATGGTGACATGGGAGCTGTCACGGAAGAATGATGTTGGTGTGTCACCCAGTAGCAAAGCGGCACGTGTTGGAAAACACAGCACGTTGGGACCGTTATGGACTGTTCCACAGGAGCTGGTTCTGAGGCCTATGTTGAGAGGCGCAACATGCGTTAAGACATTTATGGACTGTTCCATAGGGGCTGTTTCTGCACATGTTGAAAACACAACACGTTAAGACAGTTAAAGACTGTTCTATAGGTACTGGCTTGGAAACACATGTTGGGGAGGAAACAGTTATGGACTGTTCAATATGAGCCGTTTCTGAAGAAGGGTGGTATGCGCCCTTTAGGCGCAAAGCGGGATATGTTGGATAGCAACATGGTTTAATATCTTACTTCTGGTATTTCACTTCCTGTTTGACACAGCCAGGTAGGAATGAAACACATCAAAGCTCTGTGATCAGAAGAACAATGCCTTGGCTCAAGCCCACCTGCTGTGACATGTGGGAATACAAGTTTCAAAGAGACGCTGACCCTGCTGGACAATTTAGCATGCTTCCTGGAGAATGGGCAGACATTTGGGAGGGATACCTCCTCGGCAATGTGTATTGGATAAAGGCAAATGGGGGTGGCTACGAGTGGGCGTGTATGTTTGAATGAAAGGAACAGATAGGCTTTTGATCTCTCTCTTTTGGCTGCTGAGAAGCCTGCTGTAAGGTCATCCCTTTTGCTATCTTGGGACCTCACTCTGACCGAGGGCTTGGGAATATATTCCATGAGGCCCAGACCCCTTTTACATCCAGAACCCGCAGAGGAAACCATGTGTGATAAGTATCTTTGATATTTCATTGTTGTTATATGTCGTAGAGATGTGCTGTTAGTATAGGGTGTTCTGATTGTAAGCTATGTAACATTGTAATACTCTTTTAGTACTTTTATGATAGTTTCCTAACTCCTTGGGAAATAAAATAAGATATTGTTTACTAGCAGCACCGTGTGTTTGGTTTCATAGCTAACCTGGTATTATTGTGATATTAACAATAGCATGTGCTCAGAGTTTAATAGACCAACTAATGATAGGGACTAGACAAATTAATACGCAGACATAATATTAATAATTATATCGATTTCTACAAGAATGATGTCTCTGTATATAAGGACTCATCCGCTCTGTATATATAGAATGATGTCTGTATATAAGGACTCATCCGCTCTGTATATATAGAATGATGTCTGTATATAAGGACTCATCCGCTCTGTATATATAGAATGATGATGTATATAAGGACCCATCCGCTCTGTATATATAGAATGATGTCTGTATATAAGGACTCATCCGCTCTGTATATATAGAATGATGTCTCTGTATATAAGGACTCATCCGCTTTGTATATATAGAATGATGTCTGTATATAAGGACCCATCCGCTCTGTATATATAGAATGATGTCTGTATATAAGGACTCATCCGCTCTGTATATATAGAATGATGTCTGTATATAAGGACTCATCCGCTCTGTATATATAGAATGATGATGTATATAAGGACTCTTCAGCTCTGTATATATAGAATGATGTCTGTATATAAGGACCCATCCGCTCTGTATATAATGATGTCTGTATATAAGGACTCATCCGCTCTGTATATATAGAATGATGTCTGTATATAAGGACTCATCCGCTCTGTATATATAGAATGATGTCTGTATATAAGGACCCATCCGCTCTGTATATATAGAATGATGTCTGTATATAAGGACCCATCCGCTCTGTATATATAGAATGATGATGTATATAAGGACCCATCCGCTCTGTATATATAGAATGATGATGTATATAAGGACTCATCCGCTCTGTATATATAGAATGATGTCTGTATATAAGGACTCATCCGCTCTGTATATATAGAATGATGTCTGTATATAAGGACTCATCCGCTCTGTATATATAGAATGATGATGTATATAAGGACCCATCCGCTCTGTATATATAGAATGATGTCTGTATATAGGGACTCATCCGCTCTGTATATATAGAATGATGTCTGTATATAAGGACTCATCCGCTCTGTATATATAGAATGATGATGTATATAAGGACTCTTCAGCTCTGTATATATAGAATGATGTCTGTATATAAGGACCCATCCGCTCTGTATATAATGATGTCTGTATATAAGGACCCATCCGCTCTGTATATATAGAATGATGTCTGTATATAAGGACTCATCCGCTCTGTATATATAGAATGATGTCTGTATATAAGGACCCATCCGCTCTGTATATATAGAATGATGTCTGTATATAAGGACCCATCCGCTCTGTATATATAGAATGATGTCTGTATATAAGGACCCATCCGCTCTGTATATATAGAATGATGTCTGTATATAAGGACTCATCCGCTCTGTATATATAGAATGATGATGTATATAAGGACCCATCCGCTCTGTATATATAGAATGATGTCTGTATATAAGGACTCATCCGCTCTGTATATATAGAATGATGATGTATATAAGGACTCATCCGCTCTGTATATATAGAATGATGTCTGTATATAAGGACTCATCCGCTCTGTATATATAGAATGATGTCTGTATATAAGGACTCATCCGCTCTGTATATATAGAATGATGTCTGTATATAAGGACTCATCCGCTCTGTATATATAGAATGATGTCTGTATATAAGGACTCATCCGCTCTGTATATATAGAATGATGATGTATATAAGGACCCATCCGCTCTGTATATATAGAATGATGTCTGTATATAAGGACTCATCCGCTCTGTATATATAGAATGATGTCTGTATATAAGGACTCATCCGCTCTGTATATATAGAATGATGATGTATATAAGGACCCATCCGCTCTGTATATATAGAATGATGTCTGTATATAAGGACTCATCCGCTCTGTATATATAGAATGATGATGTATATAAGGACTCATCCACTCTGTATATATAGAATGATGTCTGTATATAATGACTATGTATATAAGGACTCATCCGCTCTGTATATATAGAATGATGTCTGTATATAAGGACTCATCCGCTCTGTATATATAGAATGATGATGTATATAAGGACCCATCCGCTCTGTATATATAGAATGATGTCTGTATATAAGGACTCATCCGCTCTGTATATATAGAATGATGTCTGTATATAAGGACCCATCCGCTCTGTATATATAGAATGATGATGTATATAAGGACTCATCCGCTCTGTATATATAGAATGATGTCTGTGTATAAGGACCCATCCGCTCTGTATATATAGAATGATGATGTATATAAGGACCCATCCGCTCTGTATATATAGAATGATGATGTATATAAGGACTCATCCGCTCTGTATATATAGAATGATGTCTGTATATAAGGACCCATCTGCTCTGTATATATAGAATGATGTCTGTATATAAGGACCCATCCGCTCTGTATATATAGAATGATGTCTGTATATAAGGACTCATCCGCTCTGTATATATAGAATGATGTCTGTATATAAGGACTCATCCGCTCTGTATATATAGAATGATGATGTATATAAGGACTCATCCGCTCTGTATATATAGAATGATGTCTGTATATAAGGACTCATCCGCTCTGTATATATAGAATGATGATGTATATAAGGACTCATCCGCTCTGTATATATAGAATGATGTCTGTATATAAGGACTCATCCGCTCTGTATATATAGAATGATGTCTGTATATAAGGACTCATCCGCTCTGTATATATAGAATGATGTCTGTATATAAGGACTCATCCGCTCTGTATATATAGAATGATGATGTATATAAGGACCCATCCGCTCTGTATATATAGAATGATGTCTGTATATAAGGACTCATCCGCTCTGTATATATAGAATGATGTCTGTATATAAGGACTCATCCGCTCTGTATATATAGAATGATGATGTATATAAGGACCCATCCGCTCTGTATATATAGAATGATGTCTGTATATAAGGACTCATCCGCTCTGTATATATAGAATGATGATGTATATAAGGACTCATCCACTCTGTATATATAGAATGATGTCTGTATATAATGACTATGTATATAAGGACTCATCCGCTCTGTATATATAGAATGATGTCTGTATATAAGGACTCATCCGCTCTGTATATATAGAATGATGATGTATATAAGGACCCATCCGCTCTGTATATATAGAATGATGTCTGTATATAAGGACTCATCCGCTCTGTATATATAGAATGATGTCTGTATATAAGGACCCATCCGCTCTGTATATATAGAATGATGATGTATATAAGGACTCATCCGCTCTGTATATATAGAATGATGTCTGTGTATAAGGACCCATCCGCTCTGTATATATAGAATGATGATGTATATAAGGACCCATCCGCTCTGTATATATAGAATGATGATGTATATAAGGACTCATCCGCTCTGTATATATAGAATGATGTCTGTATATAAGGACCCATCTGCTCTGTATATATAGAATGATGTCTGTATATAAGGACCCATCCGCTCTGTATATATAGAATGATGTCTGTATATAAGGACTCATCCGCTCTGTATATATAGAATGATGTCTGTATATAAGGACTCATCCGCTCTGTATATATAGAATGATGATGTATATAAGGACTCATCCGCTCTGTATATATAGAATGATGTCTGTATATAAGGACTCATCCGCTCTGTATATATAGAATGATGATGTATATAAGGACCCATCCGCTCTGTATATATAGAATGATGATGTATATAAGGACTCATCCGCTCTGTATATATAGAATGATGATGTATATAAGGACCCATCCGCTCTGTATATATAGAATGATGTCTGTATATAAGGACTCATCCGCTCTGTATATATAGAATGATGTCTGTATATAAGGACTCATCCACTCTGTATATATAGAATGATGTCTGTATATAAGGACCCATCCGCTCTGTATATATAGAATGATGTCTGTATATAAGGACCCATCCGCTCTGTATATATAGAATGATGTCTGTATATAAGGACCCATCCGCTCTGTATATATAGAATGATGATGTATATAAGGACTCATCCGCTCTGTATATATAGAATGATGATGTATATAAGGACTCATCCGCTCTGTATATATAGAATGATGATGTATATAAGGACTCATCCGCTCTGTATATATAGAATGATGATGTATATAAGGACCCATCCGCTCTGTATATATAGAATGATGTCTGTATATAAGGACTCATCCGCTCTGTATATATAGAATGATGATGTATATAAGGACCCATCCGCTCTGTATATATAGAATGATGTCTGTATATAAGGACTCATCCGCTCTGTATATATAGAATGATGTCTGTATATAAGGACCCATCCGCTCTGTATATATAGAATGATGATGTATATAAGGACTCATCCACTCTGTATATATAGAATGATGTCTGTATATAAGGACTCATCCGCTCTGTATATATAGAATGATGTCTGTATATAAGGACCCATCCGCTCTGTATATATAGAATGATGATGTATATAAGGACTCATCCACTCTGTATATATAGAATGATGTCTGTATATAAGGACTCATCCGCTCTGTATATATAGAATGATGTCTGTATATAAGGACTCATCCGCTCTGTATATATAGAATGATGATGTATATAAGGACTCATCCGCTCTGTATATATAGAATGATGATGTATATAAGGACTCATCCGCTCTGTATATATAGAATGATGTCTGTATATAAGGACCCATCCGCTCTGTATATATAGAATGATGATGTATATAAGGACTCATCCACTCTGTATATATAGAATGATGATGTATATAAGGACCCATCCGCTCTGTATATATAGAATGATGATGTATATAAGGACTCATCCACTCTGTATATATAGAATGATGATGTATATAAGGACTCATCCACTCTGTATATATAGAATGATGTCTGTATATAAGGACTCATCCGCTCTGTATATATAGAATGATGATGTATATAAGGACCCATCCGCTCTGTATATATAGAATGATGATGTATATAAGGACTCATCCGCTCTGTATATATAGAATGATGTCTGTATATAAGGACTCATCCGCTCTGTATATATAGAATGATGATGTATATAAGGACTCATCCGCTCTGTATATATAGAATGATGATGTATATAAGGACCCATCCGCTCTGTATATATAGAATGATGTCTGTATAGAAGGACCCATCCGCTCTGTATATATAGAATGATGATGTATATAAGGACTCATCCGCTCTGTATATATAGAATGATGATGTATATAAGGACTCATCCGCTCTGTATATATAGAATGATGATGTATATAAGGACCCATCCGCTCTGTATATATAGAATGATGATGTATATAAGGACCCATCCGCTCTGTATATATAGAATGATGATGTATATAAGGACTCATCCACTCTGTATATATAGAATGATGATGTATATAAGGACTCATCCGCTCTGTATATATAGAATGATGATGTATATAAGGACCCATCCGCTCTGTATATATAGAATGATGTCTGTATATAAGGACCCATCCGCTCTGTATATATAGAATGATGTCTGTATATAAGGACTCATCCGCTCTGTATATATAGAATGATGATGTATATAAGGACTCATCCGCTCTGTATATATAGAATGATGATGTATATAAGGACCCATCCGCTCTGTATATATAGAATGATGTCTGTATATAAGGACCCATCCGCTCTGTATATATAGAATGATGTCTGTATATAAGGACTCATCCGCTCTGTATATATAGAATGATGATGTATATAAGGACTCATCCGCTCTGTATATATAGAATGATGATGTATATAAGGACCCATCCGCTCTGTATATATAGAATGATGTCTGTATATAAGGACTCATCCGCTCTGTATATATAGAATGATGATGTATATAAGGACTCATCCGCTCTGTATATATAGAATGATGATGTATATAAGGACTCATCCGCTCTGTATATATAGAATGATGATGTATATAAGGACCCATCCGCTCTGTATATATAGAATGATGTCTGTATATAAGGACTCATCCGCTCTGTATATATAGAATGATGTCTGTATATAAGGACTCATCCGCTCTGTATATATAGAATGATGTCTGTATATAAGGACTCATCCGCTCTGTATATATAGAATGATGATGTATATAAGGACTCATCCGCTCTGTATATATAGAATGATGTCTGTATATAAGGACCCATCCGCTCTGTATATATAGAATGATGATGTATATAAGGACTCATCCGCTCTGTATATATAGAATGATGTCTGTATATAAGGACCCATCCGCTCTGTATATATAGAATGATGATGTATATAAGGACTCATCCGCTCTGTATATATAGAATGATGATGTATATAAGGACCCATCCGCTCTGTATATATAGAATGATGATGTATATAAGGACTCATCCGCTCTGTATATATAGAATGATGATGTATATAAGGACTCATCTGCTCTGTATATATAGAATGATGATGTATATAAGGACCCATCCGCTCTGTATATATAGAATGATGATGTATATAAGGACTCATCCGCTCTGTATATATAGAATGATGATGTATATAAGGACTCATCCGCTCTGTATATATAGAATGATGATGTATATAAGGACCCATCCGCTCTGTATATATAGAATGATGATGTATATAAGGACTCATCCGCTCTGTATATATAGAATGATGATGTATATAAGGACCCATCCGCTCTGTATATATAGAATGATGTCTGTATATAAGGACTCATCCGCTCTGTATATATAGAATGATGTCTGTATATAAGGACTCATCCGCTCTGTATATATAGAATGATGTCTGTATATAAGGACTCATCCGCTCTGTATATATAGAATGATGATGTATATAAGGACCCATCCGCTCTGTATATATAGAATGATGTCTGTATATAAGGACTCATCCGCTCTGTATATATAGAATGATGTCTGTATATAAGGACCCATCCGCTCTGTATATATAGAATGATGTCTGTATATAAGGACCCATCCGCTCTGTATATATAGAATGATGTCTGTATATAAGGACTCATCCGCTCTGTATATATAGAATGATGATGTATATAAGGACCCATCCGCTCTGTATATATAGAATGATGTCTGTATATAAGGACCCATCCGCTCTGTATATATAGAATGATGTCTGTATATAAGGACTCATCCGCTCTGTATATATAGAATGATGATGTATATAAGGACCCATCCGCTCTGTATATATAGAATGATGTCTGTATATAAGGACTCATCCGCTCTGTATATATAGAATGATGATGTATATAAGGACCCATCCGCTCTGTATATATAGAATGATGATGTATATAAGGACCCATCCGCTCTGTATATATAGAATGATGATGTATATAAGGACCCATCCGCTCTGTATATACAGAATGATGATGTATATAAGGACCCATCCGCTCTGTATATATAGAATGATGTCTGTATATAAGGACTCATCCGCTCTGTATATATAGAATGATGTCTGTATATAAGGACTCATCCGCTCTGTATATATAGAATGATGTCTGTATATAAGGACTCATCCGCTCTGTATATATAGAATGATGATGTATATAAGGACTCATCCGCTCTGTATATATAGAATGATGATGTATATAAGGACTCATCCGCTCTGTATATATAGAATGATGTCTGTATATAAGGACCCATCCGCTCTGTATATATAGAATGATGTCTGTATATAAGGACTCATCCGCTCTGTATATATAGAATGATGTCTGTATATAAGGACCCATCCGCTCTGTATATATAGAATGATGTCTGTATATAAGGACTCATCCGCTCTGTATATATAGAATGATGATGTATATAAGGACCCATCCGCTCTGTATATATAGAATGATGATGTATATAAGGACTCATCCGCTCTGTATATATAGAATGATGATGTATATAAGGACCCATCCGCTCTGTATATATAGAATGATGATGTATATAAGGACTCATCCGCTCTGTATATATAGAATGATGATGTATATAAGGACTCATCCGCTCTGTATATATAGAATGATGATGTATATAAGGACCCATCCGCTCTGTATATATAGAATGATGTCTGTATATAAGGACTCATCCGCTCTGTATATATAGAATGATGTCTGTATATAAGGACTCATCCGCTCTGTATATATAGAATGATGATGTATATAAGGACTCATCCGCTCTGTATATATAGAATGATGATGTATATAAGGACTCATCCGCTCTGTATATATAGAATGATGATGTATATAAGGACTCATCCGCTCTGTATATATAGAATGATGATGTATATAAGGACCCATCCGCTCTGTATATATAGAATGATGATGTATATAAGGACTCATCCGCTCTGTATATATAGAATGATGATGTATATAAGGACCCATCCGCTCTGTATATATAGAATGATGTCTGTATATAAGGACTCATCCGTTCTGTATATATAGAATGATGTCTGTATATAAGGACTCATCCGCTCTGTATATATAGAATGATGATGTATATAAGGACCCATCCGCTCTGTATATATAGAATGATGATGTATATAAGGACTCATCCGCTCTGTATATATAGAATGATGATGTATATAAGGACCCATCCGCTCTGTATATATAGAATGATGATGTATATAAGGACTCATCCGCTCTGTATATATAGAATGATGATGTATATAAGGACTCATCCGCTCTGTATATATAGAATGATGATGTATATAAGGACCCATCCGCTCTGTATATATAGAATGATGTCTGTATATAAGGACTCATCCGCTCTGTATATATAGAATGATGTCTGTATATAAGGACTCATCCGCTCTGTATATATAGAATGATGATGTATATAAGGACTCATCCGCTCTGTATATATAGAATGATGATGTATATAAGGACTCATCCGCTCTGTATATATAGAATGATGATGTATATAAGGACTCATCCGCTCTGTATATATAGAATGATGATGTATATAAGGACCCATCCGCTCTGTATATATAGAATGATGATGTATATAAGGACTCATCCGCTCTGTATATATAGAATGATGATGTATATAAGGACCCATCCGCTCTGTATATATAGAATGATGTCTGTATATAAGGACCCATCCGCTCTGTATATATAGAATGATGATGTATATAAGGACTCATCCGCTCTGTATATATAGAATGATGATGTATATAAGGACTCATCCGCTCTGTATATATAGAATGATGATGTATATAAGGACCCATCCGCTCTGTATATATAGAATGATGATGTATATAAGGACTCATCCGCTCTGTATATATAGAATGATGATGTATATAAGGACTCATCCGCTCTGTATATATAGAATGATGATGTATCTTCTCTGTATCTCCGCCATCCTCTATAATAGAATTGTATAGAAGGTCTCTCTATATCTCCCTGTCTCTCCTCCATCCCCCACACTCTGTATTTCCTGCCTCTCCTCTCATATAATAGAAATAATCGGATCTCTGTCTCTCCTCCATCTCATCCGTACTTCATCCTCCATGTCTGATCACACACTACTTCCTCTCCCAGCATTCTCTGCATTATACCCCTAAAACACTAGAGGACGATTTCTGTCATACACGGGCTCCGGCCGGCGGCCATTTTGTCTGTGACCAAATGCATTGAATTTAATGGGAAAGATTGACACTAAGGAACAAAATCGTCACTGCTGAGGCTCCGGCTGGAGGCCGCCATGATACCGAGGACAAAATCACCTCATGTAAGGTGAGAAAATGGCGGAACATTTCTATGTAAAAAATAAAGATAAACAATGGGCTGTGTATATATATATATATATATATATATATATATATATATATATATATATATATATATATATATATATTATATATATATACACACACACATAGTGTATACACAACACAAGTGAAGTGTTAGGCCTCGTTCATAGCGGGTCTTCCTGACTGTAGAGAGACGGAGGGCCGAGTTGTTTATCTGCACTGATATATACTGGTATATATAGAGAGAGAGAGGAGTTGTGTACATCCTCATGCAGGCGTCCCCTTCCCCCCAATGTGATATTAGTGGGGGGAGTGACACCCCCTGAACACACAATAGTTGCACCACTTTGGTGCCGTTAATCCATCTTGTGAACGTGTCGGATCCATGAATCCTCTGTGCCGGTTGTGGTTGTGAATTCTGCGGTGTGTTGAATGAGCCGAGTTCAGAATAAAATACGGGAACTTCTTATCTTATGTAAGTGAAGCCAATTAAAAATGAAGCGTGACAGAGCGATATGACAGTTTATCTGTGCGTTGTAATAATTGCCGCAGTGTGTCACATGCCAGTTCTAGACGGGTATACAAATTTGATGCACACTGCGCCACTTTTACAACACGAGACACTTTTGTGAAATCTGCACCAGTTTTTCTTGCTCCATCGGCCAAAAGAAAGTTGTTCTTAACTGCTTGCCGATCGTATAAACTATATATGTAAACGATGCAGCCTGCTGCACCACATCACATCACCTCTGCCAGGTTAGCCCCCCATATCAAAATTTTTCAAAAAATCTTATGCAGTTTGTTAGATCTTTGTTAGATCAGATTAGATCAACCGTTGTTTGCGTTAGATCTCACACAGAAGAAGCAATATTAACAGTTATTTGCTGGGGGGGCTAACCCGTCATCAGCCCCCTCTTATCAAAAAATTGACCAAACAGTTAGCTATTTTGGAGGCAATTTGTTAGATCCGGTAAGATCAAGTGTTTTTAACGTTAGATCTCACATCATTTTAGGTGGTAAATAAGGACGGGTTAGCCCCCCCCCACATGCAATTTTCTGCCCAGAAATCATTCAGGCTCATAGGATATTCATTAGATCCGGAAAGATCAAGTGGTTTTAACTTTAGAGATATTAGGTGGTAGTACGTAAGGATAAGATTAGATCTCACATAATTAGAGACTTATTAAAGTGGTTAATGAGGGGGGCTGGCCCCCTCTTATCAAATTTTCTGGCCAAAAATCATTCAGGCTAATAGATATTCATTAGATCCGGTAAGATCAAGTGGTTTTAACGTTAGATCTCACATCATTTCAGAGATATTCCACATCAAAATAGAGATATTAGGTGGTACATATGGATGGGCTGGCCCCCCCCCTTATCAAATTTTCTGGCCAAAAAATCATTCAGGCTAATAGATATTCATTAGATCCGGTAAGATCAAGTGATTTTAATGTTTGATTATCCATAATTACAGGGATATTATGGATATTTGGTAACGATGCACGTATATCCATACTAGTGTCTATATCGGAGGCGGTGATGAGCATTTTCACATGTACCAGTGAGGAGTGCCATTGAGCATACCGAGGTATGCTGAAATTATGTGGGACATTAATCGACAGGTGTGTCCAAGCCCAGTGAAGCCTGAAGCACAGTGCCAGAAGCCAGAGGGAAACTTCGGAGGGCTCTGGTGAACGAGCCAACCGGGTGCCCATCTACGGTAGTTGGCTCAAAACCATTGACACAAAGAGACAGCAGCGAAAGTCCAAACCCTTGCAGAGGGCCCCCCCGTTGTTGCCTCCAAGCAACCCAGTGTCCTGTTTCTTTTGACAAATGCTGCCTAGTGTCGGAGAGTCAATGCACACCAGACTACCCAGAACATAGAGCAGACTTAAGCCCAATCAGAACCTCGCAGAGAGGAGCACGGATACAAACCACCGAACAGGCCAGGGCCACCACTTCCTCCATGCTCCCTGACTAGCTGGTGGGATCTTCTCCTGTTGTTCCCATCCAAGTAATCCAGGTAAAGGTAGTCTACATCAAGGCCCTTCTGGATACTGGAGCTTAAGTGACCCTTAAGTGAGTTGCAGATATGGGGCATTGTGACTCAGAACTTCCCCTATGATGGCTATCTACCGGTCAAGCTGACCTTTGATCCCTCCATGGCTGGGAAAGCCAAGACTTTTGAAACTCAGGCAGTGGTCTGTCCTCGCCCACCAGGGGCCAGTAAGAGTTCTCTCATCATAGGGACCAATACTGATCTTGTCAGAAGGCTGTTGACACCTCTTGTTCTGGAGCCGGGCACTTCAAATACAAGTTTGCACCTCATGTTGAGACAAGCCTACCGGCACCTGGTACACCTGGTACAAAAACAGAAGAGAAAGATCTGGTGCTTGGACAAGTGTGAGAAGGTGTTACAGCCTGGTAAAGTGGCCTATTTACGAGCATCTGTCAAGCTAAATTGGAATCAAGCAGGCCCTTTCATTGTCCTTCAATCAGACGGACAGAGAGAAGACATGGGAGTGGAGATAATTCCCGAGGTGGTTTCAACCAAAGGGTTGCAAAGAAGTCACCGCCGTCTGATTTGGTGGGGGGAGCAAAGGATGGGATCTCTGTGGAGGAGCTCTATCCGAAAAATACTCCCCTTTTGCCTGAATGGAAGGAAAGGGCCAAGACTCAGCTCCTGAGATGGCAGGCTGCATTCTCCAAGAGTGAATTTGATGTGGGGTGTACAAAAAGTGCCCAATATCAGATCCATCTCTTCGAGTGCATAAGCCGTTCAGGGAAAGAGTTTGATGGATTCTTTTAGGGGACTTGGAGGATCTGCATGAACAACTGGCAGTTGAAGAGGGCAGGTATCATCCTGAGAGTCCCAGAGTCTATACGCTTCCCCAATAGTGGTGGTACGGAAGAAGAATGGGTCACTGAGGCTGGGTATTGACTACCGGGCGCTGAACTGAAGGACCATTCCTGACCAATATACCACCCCAAGGATGTAAGATGCCTTGCAGAGCCTGTCAGGAGCGAAGTGGTTCAGCATGCTGGATTTGAAGAGTGGGTATTACCAAATCCCCATGCACCCTTAGGATCGGGAGAAGACCATTTTCATTACCCCGCAGGGGATGTTTGGATTTGACTGTATGCATCAAGGCCTGTCTTTTGCCCCAGCCACCTTCCAAAGGCTAATGGAGAAGACCGTGGGTGACATGAAATTGATCGAGGTGTTGGTGTACTTAGACGACATCATCGTTTTCAGCAAGACCCTGGAAGAGCATGAAGAGTTTCTGCCGAAGCTCCTTAAGAGACTCCATGGTGAGGGGGTTGAAGCTGTCTCTGGAAAAGTGCCAGTTTTATCAACCCTCGGTCAACTACCTTAGTCACATTGTGTCTGCTGATGAAGTGGCCACTAACCTCCTGTCCGAGGCCTACCAAGGTGACTGAGCTTAGGTCATTTCTGGGATTCTGCTCTTATTACAGAAGATTTGTCAAGGGATTCGCTAAGACGCTGACCCTGATCTGGCGAAGCCTGTCAGACCAGCTGGAGGGCCCAGAAAACCCAGAGAGTTCATTCAGGAACAATTGACTCTGAAGTGTGAAGAGGTTTTAGGCAGCTGAAGTGAAGCCTAACAACCGCTCCAGTCGTGGCCTATGAAGATCCAACCAAGCCATACGAGCTACACTTTGACGCCAGTCGAGATGGGTTAGGTGGGGTGCTATATCAAGAGCATGACTGCCATCTACGGCCTGTTGCCTACGTGAGTCGGAACTTGGCCCCCGTCGAGAAGAACTATCCCATGCACAAACTTGAGTTCCTGGCCTTGAAGTGGGTGGATAAGCTGAGGGATTAACTGTATGGAGCGGAGATCGTGATCAAGACGGACAACAATGCTCTCACCTACATCCTCACTTCCACCAAGTTGGACGCCACGGGTCACAGATGGTTGGCTGCTCTATCAGGGTTTATTTTCAGCCTGAAGTATCGACTGGGGTCAGGAAAGAAGACGCTGATGCTTTGTCAAGAAGGCCCCATTGTTCCAGAGACCCTCCAGAAGAATAGGCCCAACTGACACCTGAAGGGTACGAGCCTTATGTCAAGGAGCAGAACATCAACCTGGAGTAGGATCCAGGACCGAAGAGGTTGGAGTGTCAGCCGTTGGTGTCCCCAGATGTTATTGCAATGTCGCCCAAGTCGGGGATGAAGGTCTGCCCAAGCTGTCAAAGACCTGCGGAGGAACCAGTTGGAGGACCCTCCCTGTAACTTGGCATTGAAGGCCTTGGAGAGCCAATGCCCTGACTTGCTCCTCACTGACTGTCCGAAGGAAACCCATCTGCTGCACCGAGAGTGGGATCGGTTTCAGGTGCACAGAGGGTTGGTCTATCGAAGGGGCCCCTCTGACGATTCTGAAGAAAAATGGCAGCTATTCCTACCTTAAAAACATACGGAGACGGTATTAACTGCCCTACTGTCAGGAACCATGAATCAGCCCGAGACAGAAGTATAATTAAATCACACTTGTTTAATAATAATAATAATAATAAGGTAAACAGAGTAAGCATAGTCAAAACAAGCCAGAGTTCAGTAACCGGATTGGGTAGTCAGCCAAGCAAATGTCAGAGAGCCAGAGATAAACGTAGTAGTACAGGAAGCAGGATCAGGAGCCAGAAGGAACATCAGCCTAGCAAGTCTTCAACAGGAACGCAGGAGAAAGACTCTGTGATGTTGACAAAGGTGAAGGCAGAGATCAAGTGAGCTGGACGACTTGCTGGGTAACTGTGGAGAGAAATGAGAGCTGGCAATTAGCTGACAGCTGAGCGGCCAGCTCAGAGAAGGAAGGGCTGAGCCCAGCCCTGACACCTACATGACAACCATGGCCACCTAGGGCCCAAGAGGATTTTTCTCCTGGTGAGGGACCGGTTCTACTGGCCCTGCATGCAGGCTGCAGTTGAAGACTATTGCCACTCCTGCATCAGATGTATCCAAAGGAAGACTTTGCCTCATGAGCTGCCCCAATGGACCATCTTCAGAGTCAAGGACCCATGGAGCTGGTGTGCATTGACATTCTGTGCTTGGAGCCTAATCTGAGTGGGCAGGGAAATATCCTGGTAGTGACTGACCATTTCACTCGGTATGCCCAGGCGTTTTCCACAAGGGACCAACAAGCATCCATGGTGGCCAAGATCTTCGCGGAGAATTCTTTGTGCGTCTCATCAAGAGACTTTCAGACCTGTTGGGCATCAGGAAGTCTAAAACCACCCCGTATCATCCTCAAGGAGATCCTCAACCAGAGAGATTCAACTGAACCCTCCTGGATATACTTGGAACTCTAAGTTCAGAACAAAAGCAGCACTGGAGCAAGCATATAGTGGCTATTGTGCATGCTTATAACAGCACCACCAATGATGCCACAGGTTACTCTCCCTATAGTTTGATGTTCGGACCGTAGGCCTGGCTGTCAGTAGACATGGCCTTCGGCACATCCCTCGACCATACCTTAGCAGCTTTCCACAGAGGGTATGTGGATCGCCTGCAGAGACGTCTGAAAACCACCTTTGATAAGGCTCAAGCTGCCTCATATGTCTGAGGACCGAGAAACAAAATAAACTTTGACCTTAGGGTACGAGTGCAGGACCTACAGCCGGATGACAAGGTACTGCTGAGAAACCTGGGTGTCCCTGGAAAGCGCAAGTCGGCTAACTGCTGAAAGTTGCAGCCCTATGTCGTTTGCAAGCATCTGCCCAGACACCCAGTATATCAAATCCGGCCAGAGGGAAGCACAGGCCTGCTGAAGACTTAGCATCACAATCATCTGTTGCCTCTGTCAGAAGCAGTTCATGTGCCACCACAGCCAGATTTACAGTCCACACCCACGGCTTCTCAAAGATCCCAGCCAGTGATTAGATCTCACTCTGTACCCCTTGCTGAAGATGAAAACAGCGAGGATGAAGAGAAAGATTGTCTGTGGCCATCTCAAATGCCAGGATCTGCCACCCACCACCCCCTTTCTTCTCCTCCCAAGGTGACTGAGGTGACTCTCAGTCTACAGGCTCCTGAGTTTGTACCTCAAAGTCCACCTTTTGAAGAGTTGGAAGACCCTCAATCTTCCCTGCTGACAACAGACCCCTAAGACTTTCCATCCTTCATTGAGGAAGCTGAAGCTGATATGCAGGAAGAAGAAGAGACCAGTGTGCCTGTAACCCCAGAACCTAAAGAACAGCGAGAGCGAAGGGTTATTCACCCGCCCAAAAGACTAACATATGATACTTTGAGTGAAAGCTCTGAGGAGGTCGTTCTCATTGCAAAAAGGACTCTTGAAGAAACTGACCCTTCCACCGCAGATTTGGTGGTGGACAATCCCAACTCACTGTCATGGCTGGGCTCAGCCCTTCCTTCTCTGAGCTGGCCACTCAGTTGTTGGATAATTGCCAGTTCCAATCTCTAAACAGTTACTCAGCTGTTGATGATATCCTGCTCGTCAGTTCTGCCTACTTAAGCCGTCCAGTCCAGAGGATCTCTGCCTTCGCCTTGGTCAACATCACAGAAACAATCTCCTGCGATCCTGTTCAAGACTTGCTTTGCTGACATCCTTTCTGGCTCCAGATCCTGCTTGCTGTTCCACTACATTGATCCCTGGCTTCTGGCTTGGCTGACTATCCGTTCCGGTTACTGAACTTTGGCTATGTTTTGACTATGTTTGTTCTTTTTACTTTTATTATTAAACCAGTGTGATTTAACTGTACTTCTGTCTCGGCTCGATTTCTTGGCTTCTGACACTCAGCTCCTGGCACATCTAGCTGGGCCATTCCAGTTAACCTCCCCTCCTATGCTAATTGGTGGGATGTTCCTCTGCCAGGGTTTTATGTAGATGTAAATTGTATGGTTTTCTGTGCACACTAACCTGTTTTTTTTTTCTGTGTGTATATCAAAAGCATGTAACAAGTCATAGACTCTTTACCTCCTTTGGCGGACCAAAGGTTCTTTGGTGGGGGGAGTGTGTAGCGGGGGCTACTCTATCACCCAACCATCCCGCACCTCCCGCCATTCCTGCCAGCGACCGCCAGACTGAATAGACAGGCACTCACTGAGGGAGAGAATGCCTGTCAGTCCCTGTGGGGGATTTCTCCCCCTCCCTCTCCTCTTACTGTGTCCCTATTGGCAGGGAGAGGGAGCCAATCAAGCAGCAGCAGAGGACCACAGCCCACAATACAGCCCCATTGATTTCTACAGGGGGTGGAACTACCAAGCCCAGCCTGCTTTGCAAGAAGGGGAGGGCTAGCTAAAGACTTAAGCTTGTTGGTCTGAGGAGAGATCACCATGAGGCAGGGAGGTGAACGTGGGTGTGAGGAGAGACTACAGGCATCCGCTGAAAAACCATGCAAAGAAGGTTCCAGAGACCATCCAGAGACAGTTGAAGTTTGATAACGGGGGGCTAACCCGTCCATATGTACCACCTAATATCTCTATTTTGATGTGGAATATCCCTGAAATGATGTGAGGTCTAACTTTTTGGTAAATTTTTTGATAAGGGGGGGCTGATGACGGGTTAGCCCCCCCAGCAAATAACTGTTAATATTGCTTCTTCTGTGTGAGATCCAATGCAAACAACGGTTGATCTAACCTGATCTAACAAAGTGCATAAGATTTTTTTCAAAAATTTTGATATGGGGGGGCTAACCCGGCAGAGGTCATCACATACCTAGTACATGATCCGGCACTTCCGAGCAGAGGGCGCATGCGCTGCCGGCAACCCGGCTCTGCTGTCATTTTACACACTCGATGTCGGCCAATAGATTACCACCGGCACACACTGATTGTTTGGAACACAATCAGGACAGAACTCTACATGTAAACAAGGCAGAGCCACGTCCTGTCAGCCGGAAAGTCGTTGATTTTCTTTCCCACACAAAAGCAGGGAATAAATTCATCACTTCCCTTAGTAAACGCACCACATATAATACACCAAAACACCGGCTAGGCACACATTTAACCCTTTGATCACCCTAGGAGTTTAACCCCTTCCCAGCCAGTGTCATTAGTACAGTGACAGTGCATATTTTTAGCACTGATCACTGTATTAGTGTCACTGGTTCCCACAAAGTGTCAGATTGTCCACCACAATATCGCAGTCCCGCTATAAGTTGCTGATCGCCGCCATTACTAGTAAAAAAAATCCATAAAAATATCCCATAGTTTGTAGACGCGAAAAACAATCAATAGACACTTATTAGGATTTTTCTACCAAAAATATGTAGCAGAATATCGCAATAGTTTTAAAGAAAATATTCCCGCGCTATCAGATATGGAATCGGCTGGGGGTGGAAAAGCTGCTAGCACCGATTCTGGTATACACCTGACCTTATTAGTAAATATATATAAATGGGTGGTGCTGCGCTGATCCTAAATAAAGGGTGGTGTGGCTTAAATGATAGGCATCACACAAAAAATATTATTCAAATGGTGCGTAGTGCTAACCAAAAAACGAATAAATATCATAACCTTAAAAAAACTTCCATAAAAACATTCATATAAAAAATGAATATCACCGTGGTGTATGACTGACTGAATCAGTAACAAAACAATACTAAATGCAGGGCAGGTAAGTTGTGATTTAAGCTATGTGCACACACAGCTCATAAAAAGTGACATTGTGCAATATAATACAATTTTAGTGACAGTATGCTAGACTCCACATACAGTGCAAAAAATGTAAAAAAATCAAAAATTAGATACAATATGAATGTCCCAAATAAGGAAATAATTATTACAAGTAAAGTCCTTTTGTGAAAAAATATATAAATGTGACAGCAACGTCCAAGCATGCAGACGTTGCAATTAGAGTGCTCAAAAGTGAATCACATCTGGTGCATCTTTGTGTGCAAACACACAGGTGGGTATTGGCCCCTTACCTTAGGGTAATAGGGCAAAAGCATATAGCCAGACTAAGCCTTTATGGTATCCACCTGGGGGTTCCAGCGCTTCCCTCACCGTCCTAGATCCTGGGGTTTGGTTCCCTCAGATACAGTGCGGGGGGGGGTATGTAAAATAATAAGGCAAGAAGGGACCCAATAGTGTAACACCGTTTGATATAAATCGCTTGTTTATTGGAAGAAAATGAAGTACTCACATTAAAAAACAGTGAACAGCAGTTTGATCCGACGAGCGGCGAGCTCGTATGTTTCTATCAGTATCTGCAGCCTGTCCCGTCCCTACGCGTCCCTTTCTAGCCTGTATTTATCCCCTGATGAAGTCACGTGTGGTGTGACGTCACGCTTAGGGACGGGACAGGCTGCAGATACTTATAGAAACATACGAGCTCGCCGCTCGTCGGATCAAACTGCTGTTCACTGTGCTGTCCTGGGCCTGTAATAATACATTGATGTCCTGGGCCTGTAATAATACATTGATGTCCTGGGCCTGTAATAATACATTGGTGTCCTGGGCCTGTAATAATACATTGGTGTCCTGGGCCTGTAATAATACATTGGTGTCCTGGGCCTGTAATAATACATTGATGTCCTGGGCCTGTAATAATACATTGGTGTCCTGGGCCTGTAATAATACATTGATGTCCTGGGCCTGTAATAATACATTGGTGTCCTGGGCCTGTAATAATACATTGGTGTCCTGGACCTGTAATAATACATTGCTGTCTTAGGCCTGTAATAATACATTGGTGTCCTGGGCCTGTGATAAGGTTGGAAATAATGGGTTAGAGTTCTACTTAAGTAGTTTTTCATTTCTCTGTATTATGTGTACGTGTCAGCATATGTTGCAAGACTAGCTTAAGACCTTCCAGATGTATGTCCAGCGTGATGTATGTTGAATTATACTGCTTGTTACCTTATATGGAAATTTGATCAAACTGATGCTTGTGTAACCAGCCTATAAAAAGCTTCAATAAAGAAGGGCAGCTACAGACAGTACGGGACCTTTAATGCTCGGAGCTGATATACAGATACTCCTGATTCTGTGTCTTACTTCTTTGAGAGCTACATTTGGCAAAGCAATATAAACTAGAGGCAATTCAGTTAAAAATTGCACCTAACATTTCTGGCGCCCGAACACAGGGACTTACCGATGATACTACAAGAGGTGGATGAATGAGACTGACGGAACAAAAGGACAGGCATTCCGGGAACCACAGATTGAAAACCTGGCCAGGTAAGAAAAAGCTTTATTTTTCTTATATTCTGTGCTCCCCTGATTTGTGCCTATCCATTCTGTCAGTTACGGTTCTCCTGGTTTTAAAACACCAGCCTCTGTAGTGGTGAGTCTAGAATTACTGCATATTTTGGTTTATATTGCTGGAATTATTTGTTGTTTGTTGTCTGTCTTGTTGAGAAAGTGAATGAGCCTTGCCAAGGTTGGTATGAATTGAAAGAATATCATCCCTATGAGCAACGGAATGCGCCTTCCGGGGGGTCTGACGCTTAAGTTTGATATTCAATTTAGTTCATAAACCATAGACGGGTTGAAAGTATAAGCCCTGTCTGCTCCATAAAGCAGGGATAAGAGTGTATGAGAGGGATCCCAGATACGGGGGGGGGAATAAGGTCTCCATAAGCCCGGAGATCTAGTCGGATACCTGGTCACTTAAAGGAATGCTTGTATATGTTGTAGCCGTCAGTCTGGTCATAATATTTGTCAGTTGGCTAGCATATAAAGTAATTTGATTTCAGAAATCTCATTCCGGAGAGGTTTTTAGTATTCTGGCACCCTAGGAGGAAGGCAACGAGGAACTAGTGTAGCTTTTTCAGTGCTTTGTATTGTACACTAAGTGTCCCACACGCTACCTAGGCACGGACTGTCAGAATGTGCCAGCAGAACACGAAACCCCGTCAGGGAATTGTGACGCATTATACGGTGCCACAGATAATTAAAAACATCTATGGGAAAGATGAAGCGCGGGACTTAAAGGATGTCCTTCGTAAATTTAAGGTGAAAGGAGCAGCGGGTTTAAACCCGGATGTATGGAGTGAAATAAAAAGGGACAGACAAGGAGAGGTGTTAGAGAAGCAATGGATGCGTCAGGTTCAATGCTTAATTAAGGTCTCAAATAGAGCGAAAGAAGAGGGGTGGAAATATAATCCAGATTGTGATGGTTGGGATATGAAAGATAGAAGAACAAAAAATTGAGGCTCTGATTGACCCCAGCTCAGCTATCCCACCCCCATATACTGACATAGAACGTAAACCACACAAGATATATCCTGTACTTGAGGGGAGAGGATGGGTTTGTCAGGTTTGTGGAGCACAAAAGCCAGAATGGGCAATAGAATGTGTGCATTGTGGGGCACAAAAACCTCATTCAGAAACTGTAGCCCCATACGCACTGATACACGCATTGTACAGGTAAATAATCCAGAATTTGGACAAGCAGCCCATCCAGACGCCCCACCTACTATTACTCGTAGGATGCAAATAAGGACTTGGAAGCCTTGGTCAGCAGACACTCTTATGGCATTAATACAGAGCGCCCCAGACCCGGTAGCAAAGCCAGCTGCTTTCTGTAGATTTGTGACACAGTTAATGAATACACATGAAGCAACCTGGCAGGATGGGGAGGATTTATGCAGACATAAAATGACTCTGACCCTGTTTAACCAGTTTATGACCGAAATAGGTCCGCACCGACCTGCAGACCGAGCTGACGGGGATGGCAATCTAGAGGCAGGACACGTCAGACACATAGACTCAAGGGCCCCTTTTATTGCTAGATTAGAAGCTTTCTGTCAGGCAAAACAACAGGAGAGGGGGTCCATATCACCCATGAAACAAATGCCAGGACAGACGGTATCGGAATTTTACTTATCTATGGAAAGTATGATGGCAGATGAGGGATTGGATTTGGCTCTGCCAGTCACGATCCAAGCCTTCAATAGACAGTTTATGGAAGGATTAATTCCACAGATAAGTGAAAGACTGAAAGCCTGCACACCAGAGTGGAGGGCAACTAGAGATAGAGGGACGTTGTTACAAAAAGCGCAAGGCATAGAGGCGGACTTAGCAGAAACCAAAGGGAGGAAACATCATGCAATCAATGCGATTGTGGGTCCCCAAGAGCAAGGTAGAGGTTCCTCTCGCAAACCCCTTACCTGTTACTACTGTAACAAGATTGGTCACATCAGACGCCACTGCAGGAAAAGAATAAGGGATGAAGGAGACGAAGGTGTTGATTCTCCAGTTAATCAGAGAAGAAACCAGCCCAGGGGCAATAACAATAATGGTGACATAAGGCGACAGGGAGATGATCCACGGGCATGACTCGCCCCGGTTTTAGAAAGATCCAAAACAAAGATGCTTAAGACCACTATAACGGTTGGTAATAAGAAAATGTCTTGTTTAGTTGACACAGGAGCTTCACGCTCGTTACTTTCTGATTCTGAACTACTCCCTGAGCAAGAATCACCTGACACTATATTGATAACTGGATATGATGGCATTTTAGCCGACGCCCCGCTGACAAAACCTCTAAAAGTTAAAGTAGGGAACAACATGTTCCTTTCACGTTTTCTGGTATCTAGAGGAGCCCCCACTAATTTATTAGGAGCTGACATTTTGCAGAAAATAGGAGCTAACATTACCTATCACCCCGATGGCACTGTCACCTTAGCTATAGGGGATAGTCAAGAACACATGGAGATGTGTAACCTGATACAATACCTAGAGGAGGAATCGGAACTGTCCGGTCCATCTCCTCCAGATTTGGATCAGATCTTGTCATCCCTTCCGGAAGAACTATGGGAGAAACATCCAGCTGATGTTGGACTTTTGCCCATACCTCCGGTTACCATACAGCTGATTCCAGGAGCAGTGCTTCCCCAACAAAAACAGTATCCACTCAGTGCACCCCAAGAGGCGGCCATAGAAATGCAGTTCCAATCCTTGTTAAAAAGTGGAGCTCTAAAAGAGGTAAAATCACCGGCGAATACTCCTTTGTACCCGGTTAAAAAGAAAACAGTAGCCGGTAGTCCGGTTAAGTACAGAATGGTCCAAGACCTCAGAGCGGTCAACAAAATACTAGCCCCGATGACACCTTTAGTACCCAATCCACATACGTTACTGTCACAAATACCATCAACCAGTATGTACTTTACGGTTATAGATTTGGCCAACGCTTTCTTTTCCGTCCCGCTTGCGGAAGAATGCCAACCGTGGTTTGCATTTTCCCTCAAAAATCGACAACTAACCTGGACACGCCTACCTCAGGGTATGGCGCATTCACCTACCTTGTATTCGCAAGCATTGCAAACGGTGTTGGGAGAATGGGTACCACCAGATTCCTGTGTGTTGTTACAATATGTGGATGATTTATTGTTATGCTGCCCGGACAAGGAAACTTGTTTGGCCACCACCCTTAATTTGATTTGATTTTTGGCAGAAAAAGGTTGCAAGGTTAATAAGAAAAAGTTGCAAGTGTGTCAGAAAAAAGTTATCTTTTGGGACATTGTATATCACAGGGTACAAGACATCTCACTGAGGAGAGGGTTCAAGTGATAAAGGGAATGTTACCCCCACGGAATTTCAAACAATTGCGTATGTTTTTAGGTATTGTGTCATATTGTAGACAATGAATACCACACGCTAGCGCTTTGATGCAGCCATTATACGATTGTTTGAAAATTGTACCGTATATGCTTACAGAAGTAGCTTATGAGTCGTTTGTCACTTTGAAAAAGTTGTTGATTTCTGCCCCGGCTATCGGTATACCAGATTACACCAAGATATTTAATCTGTACATTGCTGAGATCACTGGACACGCCACAGGTGTTTTGACACAGGCACATGTAAAACAAAGACCCGTCGCTTATTTTTCAGCAGCATTAGATCCAGTGTCCAGAGGTTCACCGTCCTGTGTATGGGCGGTAGCAGCGGTGTCGATAATCCTAGATAAGTCATCAGAAATTGTTCTAGACAATCCAGTTGTAGTGCACACCACACATGACATACATGCAATCTTGTCTCAAGTTCAGCCCAAACACATTTCAATGGCTAGGCAACTAAGGTTACAGTGTGGGTTTACTCTTACCTCCAAATGTCACTTTTCAGCGCTGTACAACCTTAAATTTGGCCACCTTTTTGCCTCTTCAGTCACCAGATTTGGCAAGGGGGAATGATAGTGCTAATAAGGAAGGAGATGAGAAAAACTGACACCCTTCTGTTTAAAGAGATAGATGAACACGATTGTTTTCAGTTCATGGAACAGGAGACAATGGGATTCCCACATGTTACAGATACACCAATCTTAAACGCTGAGCACACTTTGTACATAGATGGCAGCAGGTTTGCTGATGACAAGGGTAAATATCACACAGGGTATGCTGTAGTGACTGATACACAGGTGATTGAAGCACAGGCCTTACCAGCCCACATGTCAGCACAGGAAGCAGAATTAAAAGCTTTAGAACAAGCCTTAGAATACTTAAAAGGACGAGAAGGGAATATTTACACTGACTCTGCCTACGCTTATGGTGTAGCGCACGATTATAGCCACATATGGAGGGCTAGAGGTTATCTGACAGCAGCAGGTACACCTGTAAAACATGGAGAAGGGATTAAGAGAGTCCTGAACAATCTTCAAAGGGTTAAACGAGTGGCCATCATGAAGATAGCGGCACACACGAGCGCAATGACAATTGAGGCAAAAGGAAATGCATTTGCAGATTTGACTGCAAAACAGGCAGCTCTAGGGGAAGGAAGCTCTGAGACCTTAGCAGCGGTAGAGGTGAGTATCCCAGAACCAACATGGCAGCAGCTGAGTAAATTACAGGAGCAAGCAGGGGAGAGCGAGAAAGATAAGTGGGTCAGAATGGGAGCAGCACCAGACCTTGACAATGTATGGAGGGAAGGAGGCAAAGTATGCCTACCTGCCTCTCTGTACCCAGCAATGGCAGCGGCAGTTCACCTACCCACACACGTCAGTTCCAATTCCATGTATAGGATTGTGAACCAAGGATGGCTCGCCCCTGGATTCAGTAGTACTGCGAGAAACTACTGTGCAGCTTGCCAAATCTGTCTCCTGAATAACCTAGGACAGAGAGTAAAAACCCCACGAAAACACCAGGTCCGGGCCCAATACCCCTTCCAGAGACTGCAAATTGACTACATACAAATGCCTAAGAGCGGCCCCTTTGAATTTGTACTCGTGTGTATCGATTTATTTTCAGGTTGGCCCGAAAGCTATCCAGTAAAATCAGCTACAGCAAAAGTCACAGCCAAGAAACTGATCACTGAGTTAATACCTAGGTTTGGTCTTCCTGAAACCATAGAATCAGATAGGGGGACACACTTTACAGGAGAAATCATGCAGAATGTGATGACCATGTTAGGGGTTCAACAAAGTTTCCACACCCCTTATCATCCACAGAGTTCAGGGTCAGTGGAAAGAATAAATGGGACAATAAAGTTAAAAATACAAAAAGCCATGCAAGAGTTAAACAAGCCATGGCCAGAATGCCTGCCTTTGGCTTTGTTCTCTATAAGATACACTCCAACAGGGAAAACAGGATTGTCCCCATATGAAATACTTTTTGGGAATGCACCTAGATAAGGTCTATACTTTCCACAGAGTATGCAATTGCAATGTGATAGTTTGACTGCATATGTGATACAATTACAACAACGTCTAACTAGGATCCACAAAAGTGTGTATTCTTCTCTTCCAGACCCTAAGTCAATAGCAGGTACACATACACTGCTACCAGGAGATTATGTATATGTTAAGAAACACACCAGAAAGACATTGGAACCTAGATTTGAAGGTCCTTATCAAGTGCTTTTGACCACAGCCACTTCAGTGAAATTGAAAGGAAAAGCAGCCTGGATCCACGCATCACACTGCAAAAAGAGTCTTGAACCGAGAGAAACAGAATGAAGATCCTTCTAACTATGATAATAGTGCTTGAATGTTTTGCTCAAATGTTTGTTTACACATGGACTCCCGGTATCAATGTAACAGTTCATGAAAATAGTACTGATCTTAGATGGGTAAATCAGGATAAGAGTATAACGCAATATCCTTACTATGAATGGTATACGGTAGGAAATTTCACGGTGTCAGGACAGGAGGGTCCTTTTTACATGATGCAGAATATGTAATCACCAGTAGTGTGGATAAAAGCCAAATCACAAGCACAAGTAAACATAACTTTCCATTGGAGGGACAATTTAACATGGCCCTTTAATAACACACCGCATAAATGTCATAAGTTAGGTCCATCTGAAACATGGAGAGAAGTAAAAGACAAATTACAACAGTTACTTAGAACTCCAAATTCAAAAGAATACGAGACAGCACAAAAGGGAAAAGGTCCTAGACCAGCAAGGGGGAGTGGGCAATTCAATCTAATAGGTCCTCTTAGTACCAATCAATCTGCAACTTATATTTGTACAGCATGGTATTTTGTACCAGTAAGGAAATGGGAAAACACAACAGGAGGATATATATATAATGGCAACATTATGGTTTCAATATAAAGATAGAGGACGCTCTACCCACCATCTTCGAATCCTCTGTATTAACTCCTATTCCTAGATCTTGCATAAATGTTTCGGTATCACAACAGAAAACAAAAATCAAATTTAATGTAACTTTTCCCCAGCTACCAGAATGTAGGTATCACCGAGAATGGTATGATACAGTTCTGGGAGCTGCAGGAACCGGAATGGGAATAATGAATGGGATACAGATGGAAATGATACAAAATAAGTGGAACCGTGCAGGAAGTCACATAGCTGATAGTTTAATAATCACAAGCAAATGGTTACCTACAACATTCGAAACACAAATTAGTCAGGTACAATTAACTAAATATCTCAATATTATGGTTAATCACACAGCACTAGCCAGTCTGGAGTTGTGGAAAGAAAATCAGAAGTTCATAAACATTACTCAATGTGCTTTTTCTACACTATCTTATCACATTCAAATTAATAGAGCTGGAGATGAGCTACGATTAGGGAATTATCGCACTTGGATGAACTATTTCAAGGGTTTAAATTTAGAAAGTACATGGTTTGAAGTACCAGGAAAAGAAGTTGAATGTGAGGAAAGATGGTGTGCTGGAAGGTTTGATGTATACAAAGTGGAGGAGGTCCAGGTAATGTGTAAGTTAATAGTGATGCCACTCCTGATAGGAAAGGATCTACCTGAATTTTGGTATCCTGAGATTTATGGACACTGTGTAGATACACAAAACATGACTCATGATCTAAGTCTATGTGTTAAAACTAATAAGGGAATAGTCTGTGGAAGAAGTTCTCCAGTCTATGAACCTTGCTTATTGAAACATCAATCTAACATATGTAAGTTTCAGAGATTACCAGCAGGTGTAGGAAACAGATTTATGGAGATAGGACCACAACATATTTGTTTAGTCACAAATGATCAGGAAACTATGGAAAGTTTAAATAAAACGGCCCCTTTTTCAGGATGCGTAAAGAATGTTAAAATGCTTAAAGTGGAGTTCCACCCAAAAGTGGAACTTCCACTCATCAGATTCCTCCCCCCCTCCGGTGACACAGTTGGCACCTTTCAGGGAGGAGGGGGGTACAGATACCTGTATATTACAGGTATCTGTACCCACTTCCGGCATAGATAGCCGCAGAATCTGCGGGTATTTACGCCACTTCCTGCTCCCTCCCCGCTGCCTGCTGGGAAACACACGGGTCCCAGAGGCAGCAGGGACCATCCGTATTGCGCTGCGAGACTCGCGCATGCGCAGTAGGGAACCGGGAAGTGAAGCCGCACGGCTTCACTTCCTGATTCCCTTACCGAAGATGGAGGCGGCAGCACCCGAGGACGGAGAGACGCTTCGGCCTTGGGTGCCGACATCGCGGGCGCCCTGGACAGGTAAGTGTCCATGTTTTAAAAGTCAGCAGCTGCAGTATTTGTAGCTGCTGACTTTTAAAAAAAAAATTTTCGGTGGCGCTCCGCTTTAAATGGCAAAAGGACACTTTCCTTTTCGAACCAGATGCACATAGAATATTTAATCTAGAATGGACGGTAGATAATCTTACTGATACTACACCTTTTATAATATCATTAGAGCCCTTACGGCAAATCTTAAATGAGTCCGAAATACTTAGAAAACACATAGAGACACAAGAACATACCCTTCAAAATAATCTAATATCTGTGGTTATAGATAAAGGGAAATTAATACATTTATCCTCACAAATAAGAGATGAAACAACACATCATTGGTACGATGTATTTGCTGGATGGTCACCCACTGCTACAGCAATTCTTAACTGGATGCTCAATCCGATACTTATTCTAATTTTAGCTTTTGTACTGCTTACCGTGATAAACTGTTGCTTATATAGGAAGATTAAGGCACGAGCAGACAGAATGGAAAGAGAAAGGTATTAGGGACTCTAATGACAAAAAGGGTAACTTGACATCACCCCTTTTCTATTCTCTTTGCTTATAAGATGCAGGTATGGATTTGAGGGATGAGGGTAAATAAAGAAGACTTATCCTCCTCTGACAACCCGCAGTCAGGGATAGCACTCTTTGAAGTATCGGCTGTTCACTTGTTTGCAAGGACCCAGAATTGTGGAGGGGATGATGTCAAAAGGGGAAATTGATAAGGTTGGAAATAATGGATTAGAGTTCTACTTAAGTTGTTTTTCATTTCTCTGCATTATGCGTACGTGTCAATATATGTTGCAAGACGTAGCTTGAGGTTTTCCCCTATATGAGTGTCCAGAGCGATGTATGTTTAAATATACTGCTTGTTACATTATATGTTGAAATATACTGCTTGTTACCTCATATGGAAATTTTGCTGAAATATATGTTTGTGTAACCAGCCCTATAAAAGCTTCAATAAAGAAGGGCAGCAACAGTTCAGTTCAGTACGGGACCTTTTATGCTCGGAACTGATATACAGAAACTCCTAATTCTGTGTCTTACTTCTTTAAGAGCTAAATTTGGCAAAGCAATATAAACTAGAGGCAATTTAGTTGAGAATTGCACTTAACACCGGGGTGAGACCCCCTGTCTCCTGACTGCCGGCTGGGGCCCCCTGACCCCGGGGTGAGACCCCCTGTCTCCTGACTGCTAGCTGGGGCCCCCTGACCCCGGGGTGAGACCCCCTGTCTCCTGACTGCTAGCTGGGGCCCCCTGACCCCAGGGTGAGACCCCCTGTCTCCTGACTGCTAGCTGGGGCCCCCTGACCCCGGGGTGAGACCCCCTGGCTCCTGACTGCCAGCTGGGGCCCCCTGACCCCGGGGTGAGACCCCCTGTCTCCTGACTGCCGGCTGGGGCCCCTGACCCCGGGGTGAGACCCCTTGTCTCCTGACTGCCGGCTGGGGCCCCCTGACCCCGGGGTGAGACCCCCTGTCTCCTGACTGCCAGCTGGGGCCCCCAGACCCCGGGGTGAGACCCCCTGTCTCCTGACTGCCGGCTGGGGCCCCCTGACCCCGGGGTGAGACCCCGTCTCCTGACTGCAGGCTGGGGCCCCCTGACCCCGGGGTGAGACCCCCTGTCTCCTGACTGCCGGCTGGGGCCCCCTGACCCCGGGGTGAGACCCCCTGTCTCCTGACTGCCGGCTGGGGCCCCCTGACCCCGGGGTGAGACCCCCTGTCTCCTGACTGCTGGCTGGGGCCCCCTGCCCCTGGGGTGAGACCCCCTGTCTCCTGACTGCCGGCTGGGGCCCCCTGACCCCGGGGTGAGACCCCCTGTCTCCTGACTTCCGGCTGGGACCCCGGGGTGAGACCCCCTGTCTCCTGACTACTAGCTGGGGCCCCCTGACCCCGGGGTGAGACCCCCTGTATCCTGACTGCTAGCTGGGGCCCCCTGACCCCGGGGTGAGACCCCCTGTATCCTGACTGCCGGCTGGGGCCCCCTGACCCCGGGGTGAGACCCCCTGTCTCCTGACTGCCAGCTGGGGCCCCCTAACCCCGGGGTGAGACCCCCTGTCTCCTGACTGCCAGCTGGGGCCCCCTGACCCCGGGGTGAGACCCCCTGTCTCCTGACTGCTAGCTGGGGCCCCCTGACCGCGGGGTGAGACCCATTGTCTGCTGACTGCTAGCTGGGGCCCCTGACCCCGGGGTGAGACCCCCTGTCTCCTGACTGCTAGCTGGGGCCCCCTGACCCCGGGGTGAGACCCCCTGTCTCCTGACTGCCACCTGGGGCCCCTGACCCCGGGGTGAGACCCCCTGTCTCCTGACTGCTAGCTGGGGCCCACTGACCCCGGGGTGAGACCCCCTGTTTCCTGACTGCCAGCTGGGGCCCCCTGACCCCGGGGTGAGACCCCCTGTCTCCTGCTAGCTGGGGCCCCCTGACCCCGGGGTGAGACCCCCTGTCTGCTGACTGCTAGCTGGGCCCCCTGACCCCGGGGTGAGACCCCCTGTCTCCTGACTACTAGCTGGGGCCCCCTGACCCCGGGGTGACACCCCCTGTCTGCTGACTGCTAGCTGGGGCCCCTGACCCCGGGGTGAGACCCCCTGTCTGCTGACTGCTAGCTGGGGCCCCTGACCCCGGGGTGAGACCCCCTGTCTCCTGACTGCTAGCTGGGGCCCCCTGACCCCGGGGTGAGACCCCCTGTCTCCTGACTGCCAGCTGGGGCCCCCTGACCCCGGGGTGAGACCCCCTGTCTCCTGACTGCCGGCTGGGGCCCCCTGACCCCGGGGTGAGACCCCCTGTCTCCTGACTTCTGGCTGGGACCCCGGGTGAGACCCCCTGTCTCCTGACTACTAGCTGGGGCCCCCTGACCCCGGGGTGAGACCCCCTGTATCCTGACTGCTAGCTGGGGCCCCCTGACCCCGGGGTGAGACCCCCTGTATCCTGACTGCTAGCTGGGGCCCCCTGCCCCCGAGGTGAGACCCCCTGTCTCCTGACTGCCGGCTGGGGCCCCCTGACCCCGGGGTGAGACCCCCTGTCTCCTGACTGCCAGCTGGGGCCCCCTGACCCCGGGGTGAGACCCCCTGTCTCCTGACTGCCAGCTGGGGCCCCCTGACCCCGGGGTGAGACCCCCTGTCTCCTGACTGCTAGCTGGGGCCCCCTGACCGCGGGGTGAGACCCATTGTCTGCTGACTGCTAGCTGGGGCCCCTGACCCCGGGGTGAGACCCCCTGTCTCCTGACTGCTAGCTGGGGCCCCCTGACCCCGGGGTGAGACCCCCTGTCTCCTGACTGCCAGCTGGGGCCCCCTGACCCCGGGGTGAGACCCTCTGTCTCCTGACTGCTAGCTGGGGCCCTCTGACCACGGGGTGAGACCCATTGTCTCCTGGCTGCCAGCTGGGGCCCACTGACCCCGGGGCGAGACCCCCTGTATCCTCACTGCTAGCTGGGGCCCCCTGACCCCCGGGGCGAGACCCCCTGTCTCCTGACTGCCAGCTGGGGCCCCTGACCCCGGGGTGAGACCCCCCTGTCTCCTGACTGCCAGCTGGGGCCCCCTGACCCCGGGGTGAGACCCCCTGTCTCCTGACTGCCAGCTGGGGCCCCCTGCCCCTGGGGTGAGACCTCCTCTCTCCTGACTGCTAGCTGGGGCCCCCTGACCCCGGGGTGAGACCCCCTGTCTCCTGACTTCCGGCTGGGACCCCGGGGTGAGACCCCCTGTCTCCTGACTACTAGCTGGGGCCCCCTGACCCCGGGGTGAGACCCCCTGTATCCTGACTGCTAGCTGGGGCCCCCTGACCCCGGGGTGAGACCCCCTGTCTCCTGACTGCTAGCTGGGGCCCCCTGACCCCGGGGTGAGACCCCGTCTCCTGACTGCCGGCTGGGACCCCGGGGTGAGACCCCCTGTCTCCTGACTACTAGCTGGGGCCCCCTGACCCCGGGGTGAGACCCCCTGTATCCTGACTGCTAGCTGGGTCCCCCTGACCCCGGGGTGAGACCACCTGTCTCCTGACTGCTAGCTGGGGCCCCCTGACCCCTGACATCCTGCAGCAGTGTGGGAGGGGAACACAGGGGCCCTGGAAGCGGGGGGGAGGGGGGATCCTGGAAAGAAGGGGTCAACCAATCCCCATTAGAGTAAAAGCCAGCAGCACTGTGGGGGGAGGGGTGAGAGAGTGGGGGGCTGACCAGCAGGGGGGCTGCAATCTCCTGTATGACCCCCTTGTTGTTGCAGAGCCATTTAGTGTCTTGCTTCTGTTAGAGAAATTATACTTTAAATGTCAGTTATGAAAGACGCCATTTTGTTTATCATGGCTTAGAAATAATCTATAGTGATAATATGGACTCAGCAATATAAAAAGCTTAGATCTGCAGTTTTTTGCATATATCCTGTATTTTTGTGTTGGCTCGGGGAGTTTTCAAGTCAGTATCCTGTAACCATTGTTAGATGAAGATAAAGTCTGTAACAGACACTTCCACCTTTCCTGTTGTGTCCAGAATAAAGTTGAAAATACATGAGACTGGGCATGTTTTAAGACAGGAAAGGGGGGTGTCCAGGGCTTATAAAAAAGACATGTACCACAGTATTTCCTTAGAAATGACGATGACAGCATGAACATGTAATTCATTTCTCTTGCATATGCAATAAAATATTACCTTGTTTCCTGAGGACGGTCTGAGACAGTGATTTCTGTAACAATTTGGTCCTCCGAGCCGGGAGTCCAATTTCCCCGAGACGCACTGGACCAACTCAGTGACCGATGACGGTAAGGCAAAACTGTAAGTCCTCCATCTCAAATTAGATGTTAAAAAGAGGCCAGTCCGCTGAACTAGTGCCTCCCGGGCAGCGGCTTGCCGGATCAGCACTAGAGACCGCTCTCGGGACAAGGTAAGATTTTTATTTTAATTTTATTATTAACCTTTTGTGTTAGACTTGATTAGGAATTTGATGAATAAGGGATTTGAATATATACATACAATATAGAGATTGATCGAATGTTTATCTGTTTCTGTCCTATCTGCTTTACTCTTGTTGAGGGGAAATAAGTGGTCACTTATTCCCGGTATAGATCCGTCTGTGACCATCCTGGATGGGCAGACCTAGTGACTAGCCCGCGTTTTGGGAAGATGCGCTCAGGGCGACCTGGCGGCAGTCGAGCACTGCGGGTGTTCTCTCTTGTGTGTTCTTGTTTGTTTCTTCTAGTTAATTGTCATTTTGATATAGGGGTATGGTCCCATACTAATATCCGGGTGCAGATAAAGGAAATTTGTCAATTGGATCTTAGATCCAGACAGCCTTGTAAACTGCAGAAAATCCCTTGGGGACACATAAATACTCCTAGATCAAAACCTGAAGAACCCCCTGTTGATACAAGGGTGTGGCCTGATAGCTTTCCAGGCATATAAATACCCTTGGATCAAAAATACTTCCAGATAAAGAACCCCCCCGATACAAGGGTGTGGCCTAATAGATTTCCAGGTAACAAACAGAGGACATTTGGCGGACCTCAGTGTTCATGCCAGCCTCATATGTTGTATTAATCCTGAGCAGGCACATAAATACCCTTGGATCAAGGACTGAAATATTAAATGTTTTGATAGGATGAAAGAACAGTCGGGAGAACTCAGTCTCCTTGTAATTCTGTAATTCTCTAAGACACCAGTGTTTTAGCAATACACAAGATCAGTAATCTAGAAGTGATATATCATGACTAGAAAGTCTGTGAGTGATTGCAAGTGATAAGATACTGTGTGCGTGTGTTGTGTCATTGTGAGAAGACATTAACAAAAAAAGAGCTCCGTGTGCACGATAAACAAAGTAGGTATGATCCATGGAAAATCTGTTGGTGTGAATGAAGATGTTAAGTATATGTGTAGTCTAGACAAAGAGAATGTGACACTTCTTAAAATGTGGAAAACAAAGTATGATTTTGATGCATTTTTAAATAAGGATTGTTGTGTAATACTGTGTAGAAAGTTTAAAAATGATGCCGGCATGAAAATAAGAAAACAGAAGACATTAGGCCTTCCCCGGGCAAAGAAATGGCTTGAGGAGGCTAACCATAGGTTAAATTCAGAAAACCATAAAAAGACTATGTTTTTGAACAAAGAGAAGGACAATAATATGACCGTCCTCTGAAGTTTAGTTCAGCAAGTATTGACTGAACAAAACGTAACAAACCAAATGCAACCTGACTCTACACTGTTTGTTGTTCCCCCGTGGTCACCTGGGTCACCTGCAGATGCAACCGATTCTCCTATGGCTGCAGCTAAACCCCCTCTCAAGATGACTCTTGCTGTCCAGAGGAGTCCACAAGGGACCCCCTTTACAGCAACTGTTGCAAAATTTTTCGGGGACCTGGTGAACAAATTGATATCCCCCTCAGCTGGGGAACAAACAGAATGTGGAGAGGAAGAATTCCACTAATTGAAGTTCCCAACCCTAGGGCAGGACAAAATGTAGGAAGTATAGTAGTCCCCAACACTATGATGGTATATCGTCCCTGGACCCCCGAGGATGTTAAAAAAACTACTGAAGGGGTACCACATCCCAAGGTCAACAGAGCTCAAATCAGGGATGGTATCATGGGAATGATTGCTAACTATCATCTTAATGGGAGGGAAATAGAGCAGAATATCAGACAGATCCTGGGTCCCGACTGGCATCATGTAGTGGGAGATTGGAGAGGATTAAAAAACAGGGAGTTGTGTTGCCTCACTAGAAAACAGGAGAAATGCTCTTATAGCAAGGATAGAGAATAGATGGATACGTCGAGCCGACTGGTCCATTATAAATCAGTGTGTGCAGGGAGAAGAGGAAACAGTGGACAATTTCATTGTTAGAATGAAGGAGATTTTCAATAATCACTCAGGAATAGAAGTCGCAGTAAATCAAGTAAACGATAGCCCATATGAGCAACAGCTAAAGGATGCAATCTTGAAGGGGCTGCTTGCCTCTATATCAAGTTTGTTACCAAACACATTGTTATATTCTTAATATCTAAATTTTAATTGGCTTTATTAAAAAGAATATGCATTCTCTACAATTGTGTGAATGATAAGACTTTGAGCTAATGATATTCAGATGACGACTCATTGACGGAGACTGCAGGTCATGAACCTGTCAGAATTTGATAAATTTTGTAAATAATATATGTATGGGTTGAAAATCTTCCTATGTAACTGATACTCTGTTTGATATATGCGTTTTATGTTTTAAGTGGTCTGATATTCTCTCTCACATATATCTTGTTTCATGTCTAGAAGGTTTGTTAAAGTAAACCAGATGTTGCTCTCTGTTAGCCCCCACTCTTAGGAAGGAGGAGAAAGGAGTGTATGGGAGGGATTTATGTTTGGGCGCGAATTTGAAAGACTGAAGTTCATAAAATCACAAGGAAACCAGTCTTCTGTCTCTTGCTACTTTCTGCTTCAAGCTACACACACCTCTTTAAGCTCTCTCTCTCTTCTATGCATACAAGAATTTCTTCCAGGACACAAGAAGTTAAACGGCCATCTTTGAAGAGCTAATACAAAGGGAAAGCATATATTCTAATGATTTTAAGAACTCTTTTCAGATCTTTGAAACAAATGAACTATATTTGAACATTTTTTGCATATATGAAACAACACTAATTCTGAATATGAATGTACTAGTTTTATGTGTGTACAATAAAACACACAGTTTGATTTAAGCTGACTCAAGCAGACATAATTCCAAAATTCGTCTCACGAGAAATCATCAATATTGAAAGCTTTTTATTCAATATTAAGCCATTTATTTCAGGAACTCCCTGCCCCGGTATGTCCGATCAACCCCTAACCCTGTCTTCCTTTAGGCGATCCTTGAAAACGTTCTTATTCAGGGAAGCCTATCCCACCCCCACATAAGAACTGTACCCGAGTAACCTCAATCATCCCCCCCGTAGCTTTTACCTTTTGTAACCCCCCACTCCCTTTTAGACTGTAAGCTCCATTGTCCGGACCTATCTATTCCTTCTGCATTGAACTATAATTGTGCTTCCCCCTCAGAATTGTAAAGTGCTGCGCAAACTGTTGGCGCCGTATAAATTGTGTATAACAATAATACAAATGGACTTTTTCTTTATGCATGTCCACCTTTCCATCTTTTATTACTTCTCAATTACAACATTTTTTTAATTTCTTTGCAGCAATCCACTATTAGTGCCTTAAAATTGTCAGTGACTTCAGATGAATGGAAGGCATTAATTAACCAACTGAGAGAAGACATCAGGTTTGTATCGCTTCCCTTTCTTGATTATAAAAATACTATGGCTAGTCATGTTTGCTCCTTGCACATTATATATGTATGCAGGCCTGCTGTTAGCTAAATCTAAAAGATACAAAGTATATTGTATAGATGTAGTTCTTTGTGTGTGAATAGATTTTTGGGGTCAGTCACATGTGTGCTGTGGTCTGTACAGTGTGAATAGGGCTGTGTGCAGGCATGTTATGCTCTGGAGGCAGCAGCTGTATGAACACAACTACAGACCCTAATTTGAGCGGTGTTTGGGTGTAGGTGTACGACCCCCCATGTACATTCATGGCCACTCACCCACACCTGCTCTTCACTCATCTCTCACTTCTGAGAAAGAAATGAAGTGCGCAGATTTCCCAATCCTCTTTATAACCTCAGCCGCACTGCAGATGAATGAACAGGGAGTGCTCTGTACAGAGGTTCCTGTCCATTCATAAGATGAAGCATTATAAACAGTTTATTATGCTTCAGTTATGAATAAATGGAGTGAGTGACCGGTGCGATCACTTACTGTTCATTCAGAAAAGGAAGGTGCTGGTAAATGACATATTTCTGGCCCCTTCTCCCTCTCTCCATTCTGCAGCAGTGTGGGAGGGGAACACAGGGGCCCTGGAAGCGGGGGGAGGGGGGATCCTGGAAAGAAGGGGTCAACCAATCCCCATTAGAGTAAAAGCCAGCAGCACTGTGGGGGGAGGGGTGAGAGAGTAGGGGCTGGCCAGCAGGGGGGCTGCAATCTTCTGTATGACCCCCCTGTTGTTGCAGAGCCATTTAGTGTCTTGCTTCAAATAATGGACCTCCCCCCATTGCAATGATCACCCCTCCTGCATTCCCCCTGCTGAACTGATGGGGGCTCCACTGGAAGTAGGAGAATAATATCATTCATATGGAGAATTATTAGCCATTTTGTTCCTTGCAGTATGCAGACTTTTGTGGTTGTAGGTGAGAGAAGCTCATATTTTATAGAATGACATGTATGTTCCTGTCAGGAACCATAAACCAGGCAGAGAAAGAAAGTACATGTAAAATCGCCCCTTTAGGCTGACTTGACATATGTGCATATTGGATGTGGTTTTCACAGCATCCAATTCACATGTGAGTGTGACTGGCTCCCAATGAAGCTGCTTCACACATGTCTGAGGTGGCCACAATGTGCTTTCCAAAAGGTTCCTGTGTGTTTTTGGGTCTGGTCCCAAGAATTTGTACCTGAATTGCACCTAAACCAGGGAGCAGAAACGCATCGGGCCCCAGGCTGGAAACCGCGACGCACATACGTGAACCCAGCAAAATAACAGTTCAGGAGTGTAGTCAAAAACAAGCCAGAGTCTGGATTCCAGAGCCGGTAATCAGATGAGCCGGGGTCAGGAAACCAGAAGTCAGTGTTGTGAGGAGCAAAAACCAGGAATAGGAAGGGAAACCAATGTTGGCTTCCTGGTCCTTTAAAAAGTTTTAGGTGTTGGGAGGTGGGGCGGTGTTTATGGTCATGTGACCTTTGTGATTGCCTGCCACGGTGGTCACATGATCAGTAAGCTCCAGATCCCAAGCAGCGATAGGGAGCTTTCGGTTTTTCCAATATTGCACACAAATATGCAGTCGTTCGGCTTTCAGCACCAAGAGGTTAAAGTTGTTTTGGGGAAAGTTCCACTTTAAGTTTCTGAATGATACATTAACCACTTCCTGTCCGGTCAATAACATATTGACATCCGGGAACTGGTTCTGTTATCCTGACTGGGCAGCATATGACGTCCTGCAGGATAACATGCTGGCTCGCGCCGATCGTGGCGTCTAAAGTCTGACACACCGCATCTCCGATCGTGATGAGGAGCCTCTGTCAGAGGCGTCTTACCACGTGATCAGCTGTGACCAATCCCAGCTGATCATCGCGTGAACCAGGAAGTGCCGGTAAATGTCATTCCTCGGTTCACGCTGACAGGGAGAGCCGATCGGCGGCAGAACATTGATTATCAGCACAACCCCCTCAATTGTGCCAATCACATGCCAATAAGTGCCCAGCAGTGTCCCCATAATAAGAGACTGCCAGTGCCCACCACAGTGCCCATCACAGTGCCCAGCAGTGTCCCCATAATAAAAGACTGCCAGTGCCCACCACAGTGCCCATCACAGTGCCCAGCAGCGTCCCCATAATAAAAGACTGACAGTGCCCATCACAGTGCCCACCACAGTGCCCAGCAGTAACACCTGTCAGTAACACATCAGTACCTCATCATTAGTGCTGCCCATCAGTGCTGCCTGTCAGTGCCCATCAATTCTACATATCAGAGCCTCCTCATCAGCGCCCGTCAGTGAAGGGAAAACAACATTTTATGACAAACTGAGAAAAACTTTTTTTTCAAAAATGTTGGCACTTTTTTAGTTTGCTTAGCGGAGCTGGTTGCCTAGGTAGCATTCGGCGTCCTTACGCTGAGTGCTCCTGACAGCAACGACCTCCACAAGCCGCGCCATTGGCCAGCGCGGCGTCGGGTCTCCGCCCACCAACCGGCTCACACCACAAATAGGACGCCAAAGACGGCAAATGGCGCCATTCTTCCCTGGACATTCATCCAGGTACATGGGGCAGGCCTCAAACCTCGGGCACCACGGAAACTCCCCCCGGTTCCTCACTCAGTGACCAGCTATTCATTCTAAAGTAAGTACGTTTTACCCTGCATATTTGGGACTCCCCACTCCCATACTTAGGACTAAGGGGGTACCTCTCCCCACATGAGACTCACTGTGGGGCTTGTCCACACTTATCACTCATTTCTATTATTTTGCCCCATCACAGATAGCCATCAAAACTTTTTCTTTGAGGCTAAGGACGCCGAACTTTTGGATCGTCTATTATATCCAGCCGCCTTGTAGAGTGTTAGGATAGTCCAGGCTTTTCTGATGTGGGATGTTCCCGGTCTCTGGCATATAGCCCCCTACCGATTTGTCTTGGGAGAGCGTAAGTCACATGAGAATACAACCTTTGCAGGGGATATGTATGGTATTTACATGTACAGTTCATAATAGTTTTGTTTTCTGATTTTTTAGACTGTGATGTATTTTCCCTGAAGAAGACTTGTATCTTTAAGATTTAAACGTTGAAACGCATTGGAATTCCACTACCTTATACCAGGGTGGCCATCTAGGGTGACTACACTGGGTAGTGTGATACATCACATTCCTCCTCAAGTTATTTTTCATATGTAATTCTCTATATTCATTTCTGTATTGGATGTACTTGTAGAATTGCTACATGCTTTGGAAATTATTTTATTCTTTACTCTATGTCTACTGATCCACATGATTATTTGTGAAAAAACTTTAAAAAATGTATATATTTTTAATGTTGAATAATATTAAATAAATTAATTTTATAAATATTTTTTGTATTCATTGCCTTAAAAATCCCGCTAGAGGTATTATATATTCTTCCATAGATTCACATGGGATGATGGCAATGACACATCCACACCACCAAGGTCATACTTACCCAAATTATTAATCAGGGTGGACAATACACCCATACCTCGAAAATGACCAAGGTGGCTGGATGTGGACCCTCACATAAAAGGCATACTATTTAATCATTACGTGTTAAAAAGGAATTCACTTTTTTTCTCCCTATATATCTTTAAAGGGAGACTAGTGTTCCTACGGTTAAGAGAGCTTATTGTTCTCTGATCCTATCTACTTTTCAATCTCACAGTTTTGCCCGTACCTATATAGGGGTCACCATGGGGGATCTCCAGGGAGGAGAATGGGAGGAGTTCATGGCCAATATTCAAAGGAGCTATGAAGGGAAGGAACAAGTCTCTTCGGATCTGTCTTCACTTTTCTCAAGCCTAACTAAAATTCTGGAGAAAAAATCAGCCTTACACTGGCACATTGAATCTCTGGGCAGATATATTAAAGAAGGAATAAATCCGATTGGACTCCGAATACAAATATTTCCCATCCTAGAAAACATCTCAAAAGAACTAAAAAGGAACTGGGAAAGTAAACTCAATGACTGCTCAATTAATCTGATGCTACTACTCCAGAATGAATATAGACAACAACTGGATAGCATGAATACGGAAATCAAAACACTATATGACCGACTTACTCCACTAAAAACGCATGAGGAATATGTATCTTATGAGAAAAAACTCAAAGAACATCTGGAAAACTTCGGTAAAAATATCCTTATCAAAAAGGAGAAAAAGTACTGGAGAGACAAAAATGCATTTAGGGAGGGCAGGGCATATAGATGGAACACAGCTAATACCAATAACAAAAGAAATAGAAAAAGAAGAACTCCATATCAAGAAAATACTAATCAATCTAATGATTACTCATCGGACACACCATCAAACTCCTCTTCATCAGCATCGTCACATACCGGCCAGTTCAGAGGCAAAAGAAAGGGACCCTTGGGAAGACAGCTTGAAACTGAAGGGGAGATTAAACAATCCTATAAAAAACGCACCATGGAGCAGGAAAGAAGGGAGCTACAACCGAGTAATAAATCAAATACGCATAAAGGCACAATGCAGGGGAATACACGAGGCCCTTTACCCAATCTAGGAAAAGTAAATCGGAAAGATCAAGGGGCTATTCCTAAAACGCAACAAACCCAACTGGATAGTTTTTTAGACAGAAATACAACACCACTACCAAGCCCCATGCCTCTCACGCAACTCCTGATGATAGCCACGGACCCACCGACTCCAAAGAGCTAAATGTCATCAACCTCTCCTCGCACAAATTAACCGATGAGGAGCAGAAAGTGTTATCATTAGGCCTCTCTTTCTGTCCCAACCAAAGTATGGATACCATCGAAACAACAAAGGACATTCACCTATTTGCCCGGAAATTACTATTGAAAAGCTTATATACAAAACAAAAAGCTACACAATCGGAATTAGCACCAAATCTAAAAACAGCTGATTTTAAGGCTCTCAGAGATCTAAACCTCCTGCTGCAAGAGAGCAATGCAGCAGAAAATCTCTGGGTAGAATTGGGAGAAGGGGAGGGCAATGAAGAAGATTCTGAAGATGAAGCCATTAAACTTAACACGAAAAATGATAAAAAGTTCAAAAGAAAATCACATAAATTTCCTCCGCTCAATCTCAATCCGGCGATAGCGCTTTTCGTCAAACAGACAACCAAAGAAATTGAAAAACTAGACAGACGAAGAACTAAAAACAACCTTAATCCAGAATTGCGACATGCACTTAATACCTTAAAGAGCGACATGAACATCACAATCAAAGCATCGGACAAAGGGGGAAATATTGTCCTAATGGACAACGAAAATTACGTAAAAATGTGCCTTAAAATTCTTAACAACACCGAATGTTATAAAAGAATATCCCCAGCAATAGTTGAGAGATACAATCAGGAATTCTACTGTCTGGTGGATGAATCGCTCAATGAAGGGGCCATTAACAAAGAAACGTGGGAATTTATACGAACACAACATCCCCGGGTACCCACCTTCTACGCCCTGCCCAAGGTGCATAAAAGACTAGAAGATCCACCAGGGAGACCCATCATTTCAGGTAACGGGTCAATTACGGAAGGCATTAGCCAGGTAATAGATTACCATCTTAGACCCCACGTCATGGATTTACCGTCCTATACCAAAGACACGATCCATCTGTTGCAGATCATTGACAATTTGACTATCCCCGACTATGCTCTCCTAGTTACTATCGACGTGGAATGTCTATATAATAGCATTCCACATGATGCAGGAGTAGCAGCGGTCGAACGAGTGTTGAGACAAAGAGCAACCACTGACTGGAAGTTCAACGCCTTCATACTCACAATGCTTGAATTTATTTTGAAACACAATGTGTTTCTATTTGAGGGCTCCCACTACCTCCAGGTGCAGTGAGTGGCTATGGGGACATGCTGTGCTCCCTCATACGCCAACCTGTACCTGGGGGAGTGGGAGAAGACCTTCTTGCTGGGAGAGGGATCGTCTGTGTACTCTGACCACATACTTATGTGGCAGAGGTACATAGACGATATCTTTATCATTTGGGACGGCTCAGAAGACAGACTCAGGGAATGCCTGAGCTTTATGAACGTAAATAGTTTTAATCTCTTTTTTACTATGATTTATGATTCCAGGGAGGTTAACTTCCTGGATATCACTATCTCCAAAGACCAAACAGGAGTACTCCACAGCAATCTTTACAGAAAAGAGACAGCGGGGAACACTCTGCTACATGCGGATAGTTTCCATCCTGAGCAATTGAAGAGATCTATTCCTTTTAGTCAATTTCTAAGACTCAAGAGAAATTGTAGTACATACGAAAACTTCCAGCAAGAATCCAACAAACTGACTGCCAGACTAAGAGAGAGAGGATACACCAAAACAGCTCTCAAAAAAGCGTTCAATCGTGTTAAGAACATGGACAGACGAAATCTAATCTTTAAAAAGAAAAACTTGATGAAGGAAGATAATTCAACTAGAATCATTGTGAAATTTTCCAACGAACATCAACAAATAAGAAAAATCATTTCCAAACACGGGTCCATTCTTACAGAAGATCCCATCTTAAGTGGTCTGGTCACCCCTAGACCTCAAATTACCTACACAAAATCAGGTTCGATAGGAAATATGCTCACTCAGAGCGAGTACAAAGGAAGTGCAAGAACGGACCCCTGCAAAATCTGGGGCACCTATCCCTGTGGAGCATGTGCCCAGTGTGGAGTTATAGGTAGGAGAACCATAATTACATTACCAAATGGGGAGAACTTCCAATTACGACACTTCGCGAATTGCAAAACGCGGGGAGTCGTCTATCTGATGCAATGTCAGTGCGGGGCTTTCTATGTGGGGAAAACCCGACAGGAACTCGCTAAGAGGGTTGAGAAGCATATCCATAGCATGAGTATTGGCAACCTATGCTTGCCACTGGGCAGGCATGTAGCAAAACAGCATGGGTATAGGATGCCTAAGGTCAACTTTACTGTGATAGATAGACTACATATACCCACCAGGGGGGGTGACTGGAACAAGGCCCTGCTCCAGCGCGAGATGCGCTGGATCAGGCGCCTTAGGGCCACCACTCCCCCAGGACTTAACGAGACAGAGAGCTATAGGCCCTTCTTAGAGGGCTTTAGATCAGGTAAAACCGACTAGGGGCATGCCCTCCCCTCTACGCTACGTACATTTAATTTAAATCATTTATCCCTTTACCTTCGTCTCCTTTCTCCCTTGGACTCCATAATTCCCCACCCCCCCACATTTTCTTTCTCTCCCCCCTTCCCTCTCCCCCCTTTATTACATCCTTGACCCCTGAGATAGTGTTCGGACATTATCTGAAGATTGTTTAGCCTTTTGGGGGTGTCCAATTTATTCTATAAATGTCAGCCTTGCATAGTTCACTAAGTTGACGAATTTAATGTAGCTGGGTTGGGGCTTGTATATATCACAACCCCCACCCAGTGGAACTACTTGTCTATCAATGTATTGTTTATATAATTTCTACTATGTTTATGTATTTGACCTTACTGTTCTACCATGATTTCCACCCACTATCACTGCAATGATTTTTTGTTTATCTCCTGTGATGAGTCGCTCCCATGGGCGCTGCCCCCGGGGGGGCTGGATGTGCGGAGACCTAGGACCCATCACCTACCTCTCAGATACACCTGAGCAGTCCTATACCTACCCGACACAGGGGGGGCCCCACCGCTTTAGGTAGCTATGGGGCCTTTTTGCCCTGCCATGCATATTTGCTAGGCGGGAATCCCTGTGTCGGCGGTTATCAGTCCTCCCTTTCCTCTCCAGAACAAGTTTTTTGGGGGGGAACCTTTGTGGTATCTATCTCTAAGCCTTTGAGGGATCCATTTTTTCAGTATCTTTATTATTATTCTTACCCTCATATACTTTCCCTCTTCCCCTTCCCCACCCACCGGCTCCCTCCCACCCGGTCCATCTGACCATGGGGGGACATGCCACTGGGGAACCATTAGGGGATCTTTTGGATTGGCTGCATCCACTTTTGATGCAGCTCTACTCCCGAGCCTCTAGCTGCAGCGGTACTTTGTTCCAGTGTGGGCACAGCCCGTCTTTAAGATGGCCGCTGGTGCTCACAGCATCATCCCTGACCTTCCCAGCCTTGCGTAAGGCGCGCCGATACGTCGCGCATGCGCAGACCCACTTAGCGGAGCTGGTTGCCTAGGTAGCATTCGGCGTCCTTACGCTGAGTGCTCCTGACAGCAACGACCTCCACAAGCCGCGCCATTGGCCAGCGCGGCGTCGGGTCTCCGCCCACCAACCGGCTCACACCACAAATAGGACGCCAAAGACGGCAAATGGCACCATTCTTCCCTGGACATTCATCCAGGTACATGGGGCAGGCCTCAAACCTCGGGCACCACGGAAACTCCCCCCGGTTCCTCACTCAGTGACCAGCTATTCATTCTAAAGTAAGTACGTTTTACCCTGCATATTTGGGACTCCCCACTCCCATACTTAGGACTAAGGGGGTACCTCTCCCCACATGAGACTCACTGTGGGGCTTGTCCACACTTATCACTCATTTCTATTATTTTGCCCCATCACAGATAGCCATCAAAACTTTTTCTTTGAGGCTAAGGACGCCGAACTTTTGGATCGTCTATTATATCCAGCCGCCTTGTAGAGTGTTAGGATAGTCCAGGCTTTTCTGATGTGGGATGTTCCCGGTCTCTGGCATATAGCCCCCTACCGATTTGTCTTGGGAGAGCGTAAGTCACATGAGAATACAATACAATATGTATGGTATTTACATGTACAGTTCATAATAGTTTTGTTTTCTGATTTTGTAGACTGTGATGTATTTTCCCTGAAGAAGACTTGTATCTTTAAGATTTAAACGTTGAAACGCGTTGGAATTCCACTACCTTATACCAGGGTGGCCATCTAGGGTGACTACACTGGGTAGTGTGATACATCACATTCCTCCTCAAGTTATTTTTCATATGTAATTCTCTATATTCATTTCTGTATTGGATGTACTTGTAGAATTGCTACATGCTTTGGAAATTATTTTATTCTTTACTCTATGTCTACTGATCCACATGATTATTTGTGAAAAAACTTTAAAAAATTTATATATTTTTAATGTTGAATAATATTAAATAAATTAATTTTATAAATATTTTTTGTATTCATTGCCTTAAAAATCCCGCTAGAGGTATTATATATTCTTTTTTAGTTTGTTTAGCAAAAAATAAAATCTGAAAATTGGCCTGGGCACTAAGGGGTGAAAGTGGCCGGTATTGAACAACTCACAGTTCAGTGGATAATAAAATTATTTTTCTTTTCTTGTCTAGGTTCTCTCGAACTTAGTTTATGTAACTTAGAAACTCCCAAAAAAAATCGACCCTTGGCTCTTTGTTCAAAAACAAGCTAATTAAAGGCTGGTGGCCCTGTTACGCCAACAAAGATGGTGAAGACATTTTAGCAGTAAGTGTACTCATGGATTCCATTTGCAGTACCATAAGAGCATTCTCCAATTGTTCTACATACAGAGATGGTGTCAGTGGGCTTTTGTTTACTTCATGTATGAGGTGGGGACCTTCGATTGGAAGCTCCTTGAGGGCGGGGACTGATGGGACTATACTATGTGTGGCGCTGTGTAAATTGTGGGCACCATATTAATCTCTGTGATAAATATACAAGCAGGACGCAGCATTATGTGAAATGTCATCAACCTCTTTTCATTTCCCCAAAGAGAAAACTGGAGATGACCCTGGAGATCCACTTCTCCCAATATACTTTCCTGTACCCCACTCCTATGATTGGTGGTTTTCTTGCAGATTAGTTATTAGAAGGTAGAAACAATAAAATGTTGTTGTGATTTGACAACTTACAGTTCAGTGGATAATAAAATTATTTTTCTTTTCTTGTTTAGGTTCTCTCGAACTTAAGTTCGGCAAAATAACTATTCCCGAAAAATCGGCCTTCAGAACAATGTTCACGCAAAGATTGCAAGTTGGCTGTTTATTCAAAAATAGGTTAATGGAAGGCTGGTGGCCCTGTTGTTCCATTAAAGATTGCGAAGACATTTTGGCAGTAAGTGTACTCATGGATTCCATTTGCAGTACCATAAAAGCATTCTCTAACTGTTCTACATACAGAGAGATGGTGTCAGTGGGCTTTTGTTTACTTCATGTATTAGGTGGGGACCTTCGATTGAAGCTCCTTGAGGGCGGGGACTGATGGGACTATACTATGTGTGGCGCTGTGTAAATTGTGGGCACCATATAAATCCCTGTGATAGATAAATATAGAAGCAGGATGCAGCGTTATGTGAAATGTCATCAACCTCTTTTCATTTCCCCAAAGAGAAAACTGGAGCTGACCCTGGAGATCCACTTCTTCTCCCAAAATACTTTCCTGTACCCCACTCCTATGATTGGTGGTTTTCTTGCAGATTAGTTATTAGAAGGTAGAAACAATAAAATGTCATTGTGATTTGACAACTCACAGTTCAGTGGATAATAAAATTATTTTTCTTTTCTTGTCTAGGTTCTGTGGAAATGATGTTGTGTAACATCGAAACACCTGAATGTAATTTTGGCTCTTTGATAAAAAATAAAGTAATCAAAGGCTGGTGGCTTTGTTACACCAAGAAAGATGGCAAAACAATTTTGGCAGTAAGTGTACTCATGGATTCCATTTGCAGTACCATAAGAGCATTCTCTAATTGTTCTACATACAGAGATGGTGTCAGTGGGCTTTTGTTTACTTCGTGTATGAGGTGGGGACCTTCGATTGGAAGCTCCTTGAGGGCGGGGACTGATGGGACTATACTATGTGTGGCGCTGTGTAAATTGTGGGCACCATATAAATCCCTGTGATAGATTAATATAGAAGCAGGATGCAGCGTTATGTGAAATGTCATCAACCTCTTTTCATTTCCCCAAAGAGAAAACTGGAGATGACCCTGGAGATCCACTTCTTTTCCCAATATACTTTCCTGTACCCCACTCCTATGATTGGTGGTTTTCTTGCAGATTAATTATTAGAAGGTAGAAACAATAAAATGTCGTTGTGATTTGACAACTCACAGTTCAGTGGATAATAAAATTATTTTTGTTTTCTTGTTTAGCTTCTCCCGAACTTAAGTTAGGCAAAATAACTATTCCCGAAAAATCGGCCTTCAGAACAATGTTCATGCAAAGATTGCAAGTTGGCTGTTTATTCAAAAATAGGTTAATGGAAGGCTGGTGGCCCTGTTGTTCCATTAAAGATAGCGAAGACATTTTGGCAGTAAGTGTACTCATGGATTCCATTTGCAGTACCATAAGAGCATTCTCTAATTGTTCTACATACAGAGATGGTGTCAGTGGGCTTTTGTTTACTTCATGTATTAGGTGGGGACCTTCGATTAGAAGCTCCTTGAGGGCGGGGACTGATGGGACTATACTATGTGTGGCGTTGTGTAAATTGTGGGCACCATATTAATCTCTGTGATAGATAAATATGCAAGCAGGACGCAGCGTTATGTGAAATGTCATCATCCTCTTTTCATTGTCCTCATAGAGAAAACGAGATGACCCTGGAGATCCACTTCTTCTCCCAATATACTTTCCTGTACCCCACTCCTATGATTGGTGGTTTTCTTGCAGATGAATTATTAGAAGGTAGAAACAATAAAATGTCGTTGCGATTTGACAACTCACAGTTCAGTGGATAATAAAATTATTTTTCTTTTCTTGTCTAGGTTCTCTGGAAATGATGTTATGTAACATAGAATCACCCGAATGTACCTTTGGCTCTTTGTTCAAAAATAAGCTAATCAAAGGCTGGTGGCCCTGTTACTCCGAGAAAGATGGTGAAGACGTTTTGGCAGTAAGTGTAGTCATGGATTCCATTTGCAGTAATAGAAGAGCATTCTCTAATTGTTCTACATACAGAGATGGTGTCAGTGGGCTTTTGTTTACTTCATGTATGAGGTGGGGACCTTCGATTGGAAGCTCCTTGAGGGCGGGGACTGATGGGACTATACTACGTGTGGCGCTGTGTAAATTGTGGGCACCATATAAGACCCTGTGATAGATAAATATATAAGCAGGACGCAGCGTTATGTGAAATGTCATCAACCTCTTTTCATTTCCCCAAAGAGAAAATATAGTATTACACTGCCTGATCTACAAACACTCCATAATGTTCCCGGACCGTCCTACTGATCAATCTCTCCACGTATATATAATGTATATTCCTCTCTGTATACGGGGTACACCGAGAGTAAATCCCCGCACAATGCAACAGAGAGGTTTAGGGAACAACGGACCCCCGCAAAATCAAACTACAGACACCTTGCCCCCACCAAGAGAAGGAGGGGATGTAGGGCAGGAAAATCCAAGCAACCCAAAAAAACGGTTGAGAGATGTGTGAACACTGGCATCTACAATTTAAGTGGAGTAGAGCTAGACCATAAAGAACTAAACATCTTAAATTTGGGCCTTAAGTGTGCACCAAAGAAAACGATGGATAAATTCCAGGTGTACATAGACACACATAAGTTCATTAGCTCTATGAACATAAAGAAATATTTTTTGAGCCACCCGGTGGAGGCTGTCACAAGAGCTTCTGTAGTGTCTAATAAAATTGACAGTGGCCTAAAAAATAAATCGATTTTCAATCCCCAAATCCCAAGCAACCACTTCGTAGAGGTGTTCAAGAAACTGGTATTAAACGATATTGAGAATTTACCACTAAAGCAAGGAGTGAATCCTCATTATATCAGAGAGGGTATAAAATCCTTGGAAAATAGAAAAAATATAATAATTCGACCAGCTGATAAGGGAGGGGGGGTAGTAGTTATGGATAAGTAATTTTACCATAACCAATTGGTAGAATTAGTGAGTGATCGGACAATGTATAGAAGGTTGAAATCTGATCCCACTGAACCTTATAGTATTCAATTGGCAGCGTTGATAGACTGGGGGTTTAGGATGAAAGCCCTTAATCCCAAGGAGAAAAGATATCTAGTACCAAGTGCATGCCGAATACCGGTTATCTATACGCTGCCTAAGGTTCATAAAATCACCCAGCACCCACCTCCTCGCCCTATAGTCAATGGGATTGGGTCGGTGACTGCAAGGCTGGGGGAATATTTAGACAAATTCCTTCAACCTAATGTAAAGGAAACAAGAGCTTATCTTAAGGACACTTCGGATCTGCTTCATTTATTGGAACAATTTACATTGGATCCATCATCAGAATCTTAGCTGGTAACGGCTGACGTAGCCTCCTTGTACACAATTATACAGCACAAGGACGCTTCGTTAGCCCTAAATTGGGCATTAAGCAAGAGGGATGATATCCCATATATACAGAAGAAGTTTGTGGGACATGCACTAGAGTTTTGCATGTCCCACAGCTACTTTTGGTTTAACGGGCAGTTCTTCTCATAGCAGGTTGGCGTAGCGATGGGGGCTAAATATGCCCCCAGCCTCGCCAACCTGTTCATGTCCGAATGGGAAGACAGACAGGTGTTTAACATCAATAGGCCCCAGCTCAAATTTTACCGCAGGTTTATTGATGATATTTTGTTGATCTGGGAGGGATCGAAAGAGTCTGTGGAAGAATTTTTAGAATATCTGAATAGAAACACAAATAATATCAAATTAGTGAGAAAATCATTAACTTTCTGGATGTTACTATAGAAAAAACTCCAATACAATAAAAACTAAGGTATGTTTTAAACCAACGGACCGGAATAGTTATTTATCAGTTGGGAGCGGACATCATCCGTCCTGGATAAGGAACATTCCGAAGGGACAGATATTGCGAATCTGTCACAACTGCACACAGTTGGATGATTACTTGGTACAAGCAAACGTGTTGAAGGAGAAATTTATACAGAAGGGGAATAGTAATGAAAAACTCACTGAAATAATTCAGGGAGTGGCAGAAATCCCCAGGGTGCAATGCCTGAAGAAAAAAGAGCCACAAACAGCTGATACTCAGCACCAACTGAGTTTTGTTTCAGGATTCCATTGCCAGTACAGAGAAATAGAAAATATTTATAAGAAATACTGGTACGTACTGTGCAAAGACAGACATTTAGGGGAAATACTACCAACACAACCTAAATTTATATATAGGAAAGCCCCAAACATAGGCGACCAAATAGTCAAGAAAATCCTGGATCCACCGGATAGAAGAACTTGGAGATTTGACTATAGGGGGTTCTTCTGCTGCAGGAAATGTGCATGTTGCAAAACAGTAATGCCCCGTACACACGGTCGGACTTTGTTCGGACATTCCAACAACAAAATCCTAGGATTTTTTCCGACGGATGTTGGCTCAAACTTGTCTTGCATACACACGGTCACACAAAGTTGTCGGAAAATCCGATCGTTCTGAATGCGGTGACGTAAAACACGTACGTCGGGACTATAAACGGGGCAGTGGCCAATAGCTTTCATCTCTTTATTTATTCTGAGCATGCGTGGCACTTTGTGCGTCGGATTTGTGTACACACGATCGGAATTTCCGACAACGGATTTTGTTGTCAGAAAATTTTATATCCTGCTCTCAAACTTTGTGTGTCGGAAAATCCAACGGAAAATGTGTGATGGAGCCTACACACGGTCGGAATTTCCGACAACACGCTCCGATTGGACATTTTCCGTCGGAAAATCCGACCGTGTGTACGGAGCATAAGAGTCAGCAATAGGGGCATTACAAGTGTCACCAATAGAGATGGGGAGACTTTTGAAATGAAGGAGTTCAGCACATGCTATAATACTACGCATGTGGTTTACCTGATGTGGTGCCCATGCGGCCTATTTTATGTGGGGAGAACCAAGAGAAAATTGAAAATCCGTATTAGTGAACATTTGACTAATATAAAAAACGGATACAAATACCATAGTGTATCCCTGCATTTCAAGGAGAAACACCAACAGGACCCATCCTTGCTACAGTTCTGTGGCATTGATGTAGTGCACCCCTCCTGGAGAGGATCCAATAGAATAAGGGATCTGTCACGGAGGGAAACGCAATGGATATTCCTTTTTAAAAGTTTAACTCCTAGAGGACTCAATATTGAACTAGATTTGAACTGTTTTATTAATGATTTTTAACTTTTAATGGATATTTAGTTTAAGTATGATTTTAATATGAATAGGTTGAAAGGTGTAGCACCTATCTGTATATGAGATAAGTCTAGAAGAGAATAACACAGCACTGTCACTTTATGGAGGGGCAGTGTATGTCACTTTGGAGAAGACAGAGATAGCTCACCTATATGTAATCCAAAACCCCCATTAGGTCCATTTGATGTGGGATTTTATATAGCCCAACAGGTGACATACAGATGGTAAAGGAGAAGTGAATACCCACCTAATATGCCATCGTAGGAGATGGTGTCATCTAAGAGAAGTATAGGCTGGATGTAAACAAAGAGGGTAATGTCCTTTTTAAAGAAATGCAAGCCTGACCTATGTAGTCCCATGTTGAGGGGGGAGTTAAAGATGTGTGTCTAACCAACCAGTGGCTGTTGGGAGTAGACCCCAGACTATATAAACACCACTGAAGTACTTGTGGGGGTAAGCCCCGATGTATTTTCCATCCAATGAGATACACAGGAAGGTATGCTGTATATAGGGAAGATGGACATACAAATAGATGAGAATATATGGTCGGGAGACATAAAAGAGAAACAACCCACTCATGAACATAAAAGATCTAATGAACTAATATGATTGAATTCCAGCCAACCATAATTGCTCCCTATGGTGAGAAAGCGCTTATGCATTTTTAATATGTAAATTTTAAATATGTATTTTTTATATAATTTTTATAGTAATTGTTTTTAATGATTATACTTTTAATGAATGTGATTACTGTACGATCATAATGGATTTTGATGTTTTATGATTAGTGAGAAGAAGAGGTTGTTGGGTGGTGTTGAACCTAATTGAGCAATATCACTTAAACAACCAGCACAGAGTTCTAATATTCAGGGTCCGGTATGAAAATACTATAGAATGTTAATCAACATGAGCCTCCATGATAGACATGTGGCAAGCGCATAGGTAAAACTGATTGCTGAATGATATGGTCTGATGCTCTAGGATTCTTGGAGCGGTATTCCTAAGTAATGAGGGTTTGTGCTCACAGGGACACGATTAACACGCAGGCGCGGCGTACATGTGGGGCGCATGCGCACTAAGGGAACCTCTATCAGTCATGGATGGGAGGATATATAAAGGAGTGACGGACACACAGGACGGCCTATCCCAAGAATAAGTCACAGGTGTGACGAAACATGTCGGGGCGTGGCCAAGCAGTGGTGGATATGGCTTACGAGTGAAGTGCAGAGGGACGGGCGGTGCGGTGCGGCTTACTAAGATAGAGATCGGGTCTTAGGAGCCAGGAGAACGAGGAGTGGGTGAGAGTTTCTTAACAGACGCCTGCATATCTCGGGTCCGCCGTGACCGCATACCCTCAGAAGGTTCACAAGTTGCTGTGCTGTGCGTTGTTCAAACAATTGTGCTGTGGAGATTGCTGTGTCATTTTTACATTTTAAAAGTGTGAGTTTAATGATTGAAGATTGGTTTTAGTGTGTATCAATAAACTGGTTGTACGGTATGACACCATTTGGAGCATGTTTATTATTTCACATATGGAAGGTATTTTTTCACCTATACTTGGATGGAGGAATTGGTGGTCCCGGTGATTTGGAATCATTGAGCTTTTTAGCCTTACACACAAGTGGGGGTAAGTGGATCTGGTGAGTGAGCCTTTCATTGGGAGCGGGTTCACCGAACACTCGGGTGTGCTGGAAGTCTTGGAAAGAAGATTCCGCACATTGTCTTTAACCACTTCAGATCCTGGACATTGACAAATGACGGCAACAGCGCAGATCTAAATTGCCGGGACAACGTCTATTGATGTCGTCCCGTGCATGAGCGGCCTGCGCGTCCCCTGCAGGGCACGCGCCGCGTGCTCGGTGATCAGCGAGTCTATGAGACTCGCCTGATCACAGATCAGAGTAAGGGGTTGGTCCCGACCCCTTACCACATGATCAGCTGTCAGCCAATGACAGCTGATCATGTGATGTAAACAGAGCCGGTAATCGGCTATTTTTCCTCCTCGTGCCGACAGTGTGAGGAGGAAAAAAATACCCGATCACCGGCGGCCGTGATCGGAACATCAGTCCCGATCACGGCGATCAGACTGTCACAAAGCAATAGGCAGCAGTGCTGCCTACTGGTGCCCGCCAGCATCACCCATCAGTGCCCACAGTGCCACCCATCAGCGCCCACATCAGTGCAACAGTGCTGCACATCAGTGCCACCTATCAGTGCCCATCAGTGTCACCTACCATTGCCCATCAGTGCCGCCCATAACTGCCCATCAGTGCCCCCCATCAGTGTCCACATAAGTGCCCCCCATCAGTGGTACCTATCAGTGCCCATCAGTCCCACCCATCCGTGCCCCCCATCAGTGGGACCTATCAGTGCCCTTCAGTGCCGCCCATCAGCGCCCATCAGTGGCCATCAGTACCGCCTTATCTGTCCCCATCAGTGCCGCCTTATGTGTGCCTATCCGTGCCCATCAGTGCAGCCTATCAGTGCCCACCAGTGCCGCCTCATCAGCGCATATCAATGAAGGAGAAAAATTACCTGTTTGCAAAATTTTATAACAAACAATTAAACATGATTTTTATTTTTTTCAAAAGTTTCCATCTTTTTTTGTTTGTTTAGCAAAAAATAAAAACCTCAGCTGTAATCAAATACCACCAAAAGAAATCTCTATTTGTGGGAAAAAAATGATAAAATTTCCTCTGTGTACAGTGTTGTATGACCGCGTAATTGTCATTCAAAGTGCGTCAGCGCTGAAAGCTGAACATTGGTCTAGGCAGGAGGGGGGGAAGTTCCCGGTAAGCAAGGGGTTAAGGACTATGGGACACGAATTGTATAGGAATTGTTTATTGTCATTGGATTACAATATACATATATCATGTTTATGTTCTATACGCCTCACTATATACAGGAACTTCACCTCTTTATTATATTTTATAATGTTTGGGGTAATAATGACACTGAATGACAATTTGTAAAGTTGTTCTCTGGGTGTCCCCTATATATATATATATTCTCCTCACATATCTCTGCTTTATGATAAAGAACCCTTCAATAGGAGATCACAAGGGGAATAAATAATCACTGGAAGGGAAGAAACATTTTCTTAGGAAGCGACACGTTTATATTCTTCACGTGTCATTCACATGTATTACACACGTATGACGTCAAATATTTACCAGACTTTCTATAACGTGGCAGCTATAGGAGCACCCCAACATTTCTCATTATATAACATGGCAGCTATAGGAGCACCCCAACATTTCTCATTATATAACGTGGTGATGACTCCGAGGTGCAGTGCTGGGAACAAAGTATAGGGGGGGCCATTATACTATGAAGACCAACTGGTAGTGTATATAGAGATCTCTGCTGTATATATAGAATGATGTCTGTATATAAGGACTCATCCGCTCTGTATATATAGAATGATGATGTATATAAGGACCCATCCGCTCTGTATATATAGAATGATGATGTATATAAGGACTCATCCGCTCTGTATATATAGAATGATGATGTATATAAGGACCCATCCGCTCTGTATATATAGAATGATGTCTGTATATAAGGACTCATCCGCTCTGTATATATAGAATGATGATGTATATAAGGACTCATCCGCTCTGTATATATAGAATGATGATGTATATAAGGACCCATCCGCTCTGTATATATAGAATGATGTCTGTATATAAGGACTCATCCGCTCTGTATATATAGAATGATGTCTGTATATAAGGACTCATCTGCTCTGTATATATAGAATGATGATGTATATAAGGACCCATCCGCTCTGTATATATAGAATGATGTCTGTATATAAGGACTCATCCGCTCTGTATATATAGAATGATGATGTATATAAGGACTCATCCGCTCTGTATATATAGAATGATGATGTATATAAGGACCCATCCGCTCTGTATATATAGAATGATGTCTGTATATAAGGACTCATCCGCTCTGTATATATAGAATGATGTCTGTATATAAGGACTCATCCGCTCTGTATATATAGAATGATGTCTGTATATAAGGACCCATCCGCTCTGTATATATAGAATGATGATGTATATAAGGACTCATCCGCTCTGTATATATAGAATGATGATGTATATAAGGACCCATCCGCTCTGTATATATAGAATGATGTCTGTATATAAGGACTCATCCGCTCTGTATATATAGAATGATGATGTATATAAGGACCCATCCGCTCTGTATATATAGAATGATGATGTATATAAGGACCCATCCGCTCTGTATATATAGAATGATGATGTATATAAGGACCCATCCGCTCTGTATATATAGAATGATGTCTGTATATAAGGACCCATCCGCTCTGTATATATAGAATGATGTCTGTATATAAGGACTCATCCGCTCTGTATATATAGAATGATGTCTGTATATAAGGACTCATCCGCTCTGTATATATAGAATGATGATGTATATAAGGACCCATCCGCTCTGTATATATAGAATGATGTCTGTATATAAGGACTCATCCGCTCTTTATATATAGAATGATGTCTGTATATAAGGACTCATCTGCTCTGTATATATAGAATGATGATGTATATAAGGACTCATCCGCTCTGTATATATAGAATGATGTCTGTATATAAGGACTCATCCGCTCTGTATATATAGAATGATGTCTGTATATAAGGACCCATCCGCTCTGTATATATAGAATGATGTCTGTATATAAGGACCCATCCGCTCTGTATATATAGAATGATGTCTGTATATAAGGACTCATCCGCTCTGTATATATAGAATGATGTCTGTAGATAGGGACTCATCCGCTCTGTATATATAGAATGATGTCTGTATATAAGGACTCATCCGCTCTGTATATATAGAATGATGTCTGTATATAAGGACTCATCCGCTCTGTATATATAGAATGATGATGTATATAAGGACTCATCCGCTCTGTATATATAGAATGATGTCTGTATATAAGGACTCATCCGCTCTGTATATATAGAATGATGATGTATATAAGGACTCATCCACTCTGTATATATAGAATGATGTCTGTATATAAGGACCCATCCGCTCTGTATATATAGAATGATGATGTATATAAGGACTCATCCGCTCTGTATATATAGAATGATGTCTGTATATAAGGACTCATCCGCTCTGTATATATAGAATGATGATGTATATAAGGACTCATCCGCTCTGTATATATAGAATGATGATGTATATAAGGACCCATCCGCTCTGTATATATAGAATGATGATGTATATAAGGACCCATCCGCTCTGTATATATAGAATGATGATGTATATAAGGACTCATCCGCTCTGTATATATAGAATGATGATGTATATAAGGACTCATCCGCTCTGTATATATAGAATGATGATGTATATAAGGACTCATCCGCTCTGTATATATAGAATGATGTCTGTATATAAGGACTCATCCGCTCTGTATATATAGAATGATGATGTATATAAGGACTCATCCGCTCTGTATATATAGAATGATGATGTATATAAGGACCCATCCGCTCTGTATATATAGAATGATGTATATAAGGACTCATCCGCTCTGTATATATAGAATGATGATGTATATAAGGACCCATCCGCTCTGTATATATAGAATGATGTCTCTGTATATAAGGACTCATCCGCTCTGTATATATAGAATGATGATGTATATAAGGACTCATCCGCTCTGTATATATAGAATGATGATGTATATAAGGACCCATCCGCTCTGTATATATAGAATGATGTATATAAGGACTCATCCGCTCTGTATATATAGAATGATGATGTATATAAGGACTCATCCGCTCTGTATATATAGAATGATGATGTATATAAGGACCCATCCGCTCTGTATATATAGAATGATGATGTATATAAGGACTCATCCGCTCTGTATATATAGAATGATGATGTATATAAGGACTCATCCGCTCTGTATATATAGAATGATGATGTATATAAGGACCCATCCGCTCTGTATATATAGAATGATGATGTATATAAGGACTCATCCGCTCTGTATATATAGAATGATGTCTGTATATAAGGACTCATCCGCTCTGTATATATAGAATGATGTCTGTATATAAGGACTCATCCGCTCTGTATATATAGAATGATGATGTATATAAGGACTCATCCGCTCTGTATATATAGAATGATGATGTATATAAGGACTCATCCGCTCTGTATATATAGAATGATGATGTATATAAGGACCCATCCGCTCTGTATATATAGAATGATGATGTATATAAGGACTCATCCGCTCTGTATATATATAGAATGATGATGTATATAAGGACTCATCCGCTCTGTATATATAGAATGATGATGTATATAAGGACCCATCCGCTCTGTATATATAGAATGATGTCTGTATATAAGGACCCATCCGCTCTGTATATATAGAATGTTGATGTATATAAGGACTCATCCGCTCTGTATATATAGAATGATGTCTGTATATAAGGACTCATCCACTCTGTATATATAGAATGATGATGTATATAAGGACTCATCCGCTCTGTATATATAGAATGATGATGTATATAAGGACCCATCCGCTCTGTATATATAGAATGATGATGTATATAAGGACCCATCCGCTCTGTATATATAGAATGATGATGTATATAAGGACTCATCCGCTCTGTATATATAGAATGATGTCTGTATATAAGGACCCATCCGCTCTGTATATATAGAATGATGTCTGTATATAAGGACTCATCCGCTTTGTATATATAGAATGATGTCTGTATATAAGGACTCATCCGCTCTGTATATATAGAATGATGTCTGTATATAAGGACCCATCCGCTCTGTATATATAGAATGATATCTGTATATAAGGACTCATCTGCTCTGTATATATAGAATGATGTCTGTATATAAGGACCCATCCGCTCTGTATATAAGGACTCATCCGCTCTGTATATATAGAATGATGTCTGTATATAAGGACCCATCCGCTCTGTATATATAGAATGATGTCTGTATATAAGGACTCATCCGCTCTGTATATATAGAATGATGATGTATATAAGGACTCATCCGCTCTGTATATATAGAATGATGATGTATATAAGGACCCATCCGCTCTGTATATATAGAATGATGTCTGTATATAAGGACTCATCCGCTCTGTATATATAGAATGATGATGTATATAAGGACTCATCCGCTCTGTATATATAGAATGATGTCTGTATATAAGGACTCATCCGCTCTGTATATATAGAATGATGATGTATATAAGGACTCATCCGCTCTGTATATATAGAATGATGATGTATATAAGGACTCATCCGCTCTGTATATATAGAATGATGTCTGTATATAAGGACTCATCCGCTCTGTATATATAGAATGATGATGTATATAAGGACCCATCCGCTCTGTATATATAGAATGATGATGTATATAAGGACCCATCCGCTCTGTATATATAGAATGATGATGTATATAAGGACCCATCCGCTCTGTATATATAGAATGATGATGTATATAAGGACCCATCCGCTCTGTATATATAGAATGATGTATATAAGGACTCATCCGCTCCGTATATATAGAATGATGATGTATATAAGGACTCATCCGCTCTGTATATATAGAATGATGTCTGTATATAAGGACCCATCCGCTCTGTATATATAGAATGATGTCTGTATATAAGGACTCATCCGCTCTGTATATATAGAATGATGTCTGTATATAAGGACTCATCCGCTCTGTATATATAGAATGATGATGTATATAAGGACTCATCCGCTCTGTATATATATAGAATGATGATGTATATAAAGACTCATCCGCTCTGTATATATAGAATGATGTCTGTATATAAGGACCCATCCGCTCTGTATATATAGAATGATGATGTATATAAGGACTCATCCGCTCTGTATATATAGAATGATGTCTGTATATAAGGACCCATCCGCTCTGTATATATAGAATGATGTCTGTATATAAGGACTCATCCGCTCTGTATATAAGGACTCATCCGCTCTGTATATATAGAATGATGTCTGTATATAAGGACTCATCCGCTCTGTATATATAGAATGATGATGTATATAAGGACCCATCCGCTCTGTATATATAGAATGATGTCTGTATATAAGGACTCATCCGCTCTGTATATATAGAATGATGATGTATATAAGGACCCATCCGCTCTGTATATATAGAATGATGATGTATATAAGGACTCATCCGCTCTGTATATATAGAATGATGTCTGTATATAAGGACTCATCCGCTCTGTATATATAGAATGATGTCTGTATATAAGGACTCATCCGCTCTGTATATATAGAATGATGATGTATATAAGGACCCATCCGCTCTGTATATATAGAATGATGATGTATATAAGGACCCATCCGCTCTGTATATATAGAATGATGATGTATATAAGGACTCATCCGCTCTGTATATATAGAATGATGATGTATATAAGGACCCATCCGCTCTGTATATATAGAATGATGATGTATATAAGGACCCATCCGCTCTGTATATATAGAATGATGATGTATATAAGGACTCATCCGCTCTGTATATATAGAATGATGATGTATATAAGGACCCATCCGCTCTGTATATATAGAATGATGTCTGTATATAAGGACTCATCCGCTCTGTATATATAGAATGATGTCTGTATATAAGGACTCATCCGTTCTGTATATAAGGACTCATCCGCTCTGTATATATAGAATGATGATGTATCTTCTCTGTATCTCCGCCATCCTCTATAATAGAATTGTATAGAAGGTCTCTCTATATCTCCCTGTCTCTCCTCCATCCCCCACACTCTGTATTTCCTGCCTCTCCTCTCATATAATAGAAATAATCGGATTTCTGTCTCTCCTCCATCTCATCCGTGCTTCATCCTCCATGTCTGATCACACACTACTTCCTCTCCCAGCATTCTCTGCATTATACCCCTAAAACACTAGAGGACGATTTCTGTCATACACGGCTCCGGCCGGCGGCCATTTTGTCTGTGACCAAATGCATTGAATTTAATGGGAAAGATTTGTCAGACACTAAGGAACAAAATCGTCACTGCTGAGGCTCCGGCTGGAGGCCGCCATGATACCGAGGACAAAATCACCTCATGTAAAGTGAGAAAATGGCGGAACATTTCTATGTAAAAAATAAACATAAACAATGGGCTGTATGTGTATATATATATATATATATATATATATACACAAAGTATATGTCAGTTCTAGACGAGTATACAGCGTTTGTCACATGTCAGTTCTAGACGAGTATACAGCGTATGTCACATGTCAGTTCTAGACGAGTATACAGCATATGTCACATGTCAGTTCTAGACGAGTATACAGCGTGTGTCACATGTCAGTTCTACACGAGTATACAGCGTATGTCACATGTCAGTTCTACACGAGTATACAGCGTTTGTCACATGTCAGTTCTAGACGAGTATACAGCGTATGTCACATGTCAGTTCTAGACGAGTATGCAGCGTATGTCACATGTCAGTTCTAGACGAGTATACAGCGTATGTCACATGTCAGTTCTAGACGAGTATACAGCGTGTGTCACATGTCAGTTCTAGACGAGTATACAGCCTATGTCACATGTCAGTTCTAGACGAGTATACAGCGTATGTCACATGTCAGTTCTAGACGAGTATACAGCGTTTGTCACATGTCAGTTCTAGACGAGTATACAGCGTGTGTCACATGTCAGTTCTAGACGAGTATACAGCGTGTGTCAAATGTCAGTTCTAGACGAGTATACAGCGTATGTCACATGTCAGTTCTAGACGAGTATACAGCGTGTGTCACATATCAGTTCTAGACGAGTATACAGCGTGTGTCACATGTCAGTTCTAGACGAGTATACAGCGTGTGTCACATGTCAGTTCTAGACGAGTATACAGCGTGTGTCACATGTCAGTTCTAGACGAGTATACAGCCTATGTCACATGTCAGTTCTAGACGAGTATACAGCGTGTGTCACATGTCAGTTCTAGACGAGTATACAGCGTGTGTCACATGTCAGTTCTAGACGAGTATACAGCGTGTGTCACATGTCAGTTCTAGACGAGTATACAGCGTGTGTCACATGTCAGTTCTAGACGAGTATACAGCGTGTGTCACATGTCAGTTCTAGACGAGTATACAGCCTATGTCACATGTCAGTTCTAGACGAGTATACAGCGTGTGTCACATGTCAGTTCTAGACGAGTATACAGCGTATGTCACATGTCAGTTCTAGACGAGTATACAGCGTATGTCACATGTCAGTTCTAGACGAGTATACAGCGTGTGTCACATGTCAGTTCTAGACGAGTATACAGCGTGTGTCACATGTCAGTTCTAGACGAGTATACAGCGTGTGTCACATGTCAGTTCTAGACGAGTATACAGCGTGTGTCACATGTCAGTTCTAGACGAGTATACAGCGTGTGTCACATGTCAGTTCTAGACGAGTATACAGCGTGTGTCACATGTCAGTTCTAGACGAGTATACAGCGTGTGTCACATGTCAGTTCTAGACGAGTATACAGCCTATGTCACATGTCAGTTCTAGACGAGTATACAGCGTGTGTCACATGTCAGTTCTAGACGAGTATACAGCGTATGTCACATGTCAGTTCTACACAAGTATACAGCGTATGTCACATGTCAGTTCTAGACGAGTATACAGCGTGTGTCACATGTCAGTTCTAGACGAGTATACAGCGTATCTCACATGTCAGTTCTACACGAGTATACAGCGTATGTCACATGTCAGTTCTAGACGAGTATACAGCGTGTGTCACATGTCAGTTCTAGACGAGTATACAGCGTATGTCACATGTCAGTTCTAGACGAGTATACAGCGTATGTCACATGTCAGTTCTAGACGAGTATACAGCATATGTCACATGTCAGTTCTAGACGAGTATACAGCGTGTGTCACATGTCAGTTCTAGACGAGTATACAGCGTATGTCACATGTCAGTTCTAGACGAGTATACAGCGTGTGTCACATGTCAGTTCTAGACGAGTATACAGCGTGTGTCACATGTCAGTTCTAGACGAGTATACAGCGTATGTCACATGTCAGTTCCAGACGAGTATACAGCGTATGTCACATGTCAGTTCCAGACGAGTATACAGCGTGTGTCACATGTCAGTTCTAGACGAGTATACAGCGTATGTCACATGTCAGTTCTAGACGAGTATACAGCGTGTGTCACATGTCAGTTCTAGACGAGTATACAGCGTGTGTCACATGTCAGTTCTAGACGAGTATACAGCGTGTGTCACATGTCAGTTCCAGACGAGTATACAGCGTGTGTCACATGTCAGTTCCAGACGAGTATACAGCGTGTGTCACATGTCAGTTCCAGACGAGTATACAGCGTGTGTCACATGTCAGTTCTAGACGAGTATACAGCGTGTGTCACATGTCAGTTCTAGACGAGTATACAGCGTGTGTCACATGTCAGTTCTAGACGAGTATACAGCGTGTGTCACATGTCAGTTCTAGACGAGTATACAGCGTATGTCACATGTCATTTCTAGACGAGTATACAGCGTATGTCACATGTCAGTTCTAGACGAGTATACAGCGTATGTCACATGTCAGTTCTAGACGAGTATACAGCGTATGTCACATGTCAGTTCTAGACGAGTATACAGCGTGTGTCACATGTTAGTTCTAGACGAGTATACAGCGTGTGTCACATGTCAGTTCTAGACGAGTATACAGCGTATGTCACATGTCAGTTCTAGACAAGTATACAGCGTATGTCACATGTCAGTTCTAGACAAGTATACAGCGTATGTCACATGTCAGTTCTAGACGAGTATACAGCGTATGTCACATGTCAGTTCTAGACGAGTATACAGCGTGTGTCACATGTCAGTTCTAGATGAGTATACAGCGTATGTCACATGTCAGTTCTAGACGAGTATACAGCATATGTCACATGTCAGTTCTAGACGAGTATACAGCGTGTGTCACATGTCAGTTCTAGACGAGTATACAGCGTGTGTCACATGTCAGTTCTAGACGAGTATACAGCGTGTGTCACATGTCAGTTCTAGACGAGTATACAGCGTATGTCACATGTCAGTTCTAGACGAGTATACAGCGTATGTCACATGTCAGTTCTAGACGAGTATACAGCGTATGTCACATGTCAGTTCTAGACGAGTATACAGCCTATGTCACATGTCAGTTCTAGACGAGTATACAGCGTGTGTCACATGTCAGTTCTAGACGAGTATACAGCGTGTGTCACATGTCAGTTCTAGACGAGTATACAGCGTGTGTCACATGTCAGTTCTAGACGAGTATACAGCGTATGTCACATGTCAGTTCTAGACGAGTATACAGCCTGTGTCACATGTCAGTTCTAGACGAGTATACAGCCTATGTCACATGTCAGTTCTAGACGAGTATACAGCGTGTGTCACATGTCAGTTCTAGACGAGTATACAGCCTGTGTCACATGTCAGTTCTACACGAGTATACAGCGTATGTCACATGTCAGTTCTAGACGAGTATACAGCGTATGTCACATGTCAGTTCTAGACGAGTATACAGCGTGTGTCACATGTCAGTTCTAGACGAGTATACAGCGTATGTCACATGTCAGTTCTAGACGAGTATACAGCGTATGTCACATGTCAGTTCTAGACGAGTATACAGCGTGTGTCACATGTCAGTTCTAGACGAGTATACAGCGTATGTCACATGTCAGTTCTAGACGAGTATACAGCGTATGTCACATGTCAGTTCTAGACGAGTATACAGCGTATGTCACATGTCAGTTCTAGACAAGTATACAGCGTGTGTCACATGTCAGTTCTACACGAGTATACAGCGTATGTCACATGTCAGTTCTAGACGAGTATACAGCGTATGTCACATGTCAGTTCTAGACGAGTATACAGCGTATGTCACATGTCAGTTCTAGACGAGTATACAGCGTATGTCACATGTCAGTTCTAGACGAGTATACAGCGTATCTCACATGTCAGTTCTACACGAGTATACAGCGTATGTCACATGTCAGTTCTAGACGAGTATACAGCGTATGTCACATGTCAGTTCTAGACGAGTATACAGCGTGTGTCACATGTCAGTTCTAGACGAGTATACAGCGTGTGTCACATGTCAGTTCTAGACGAGTATACAGCGTGTGTCACATGTCAGTTCTAGACGAGTATACAGCGTGTGTCACATGTCAGTTCTAGACGAGTATACAGCGTGTGTCACATGTCAGTTCTAGACGAGTATACAGCGTGTGTCACATGTCAGTTCTAGACGAGTATACAGCCTATGTCACATGTCAGTTCTAGACGAGTATACAGCGTGTGTCACATGTCAGTTCTAGACGAGTATACAGCCTGTGTCACATGTCAGTTCTAGACGAGTATACAGCGTGTGTCACATGTCAGTTCTAGACGAGTATACAGCGTGTGTCACATGTCAGTTCTAGACGAGTATACAGCGTGTGTCACATGTCAGTTCTAGACGAGTATACAGCGTATGTCACATGTCAGTTCTAGACGAGTATACAGCCTATGTCACATGTCAGTTCTAGACGAGTATACAGCGTGTGTCACATGTCAGTTCTAGACGAGTATACAGCGTGTGTCACATGTCAGTTCTAGACGAGTATACAGCGTGTGTCACATGTCAGTTCTAGACGAGTATACAGCGTATGTCACATGTCAGTTCTACACAAGTATACAGCGTATGTCACATGTCAGTTCTAGACGAGTATACAGCGTGTGTCACATGTCAGTTCTAGACGAGTATACAGCGTATCTCACATGTCAGTTCTACACGAGTATACAGCGTATGTCACATGTCAGTTCTAGACGAGTATACAGCGTGTGTCACATGTCAGTTCTAGACGAGTATACAGCGTGTGTCACATGTCAGTTCTAGACGAGTATACAGCGTGTGTCACATGTCAGTTCTAGACGAGTATACAGCGTGTGTCACATGTCAGTTCTAGACGAGTATACAGCGTGTGTCACATGTCAGTTCTAGACGAGTATACAGCGTGTGTCACATGTCAGTTCTAGACGAGTATACAGCGTGTGTCACATGTCAGTTCTAGACGAGTATACAGCGTATGTCACATGTCAGTTCTAGACGAGTATACAGCCTGTGTCACATGTCAGTTCTAGACGAGTATACAGCGTGTGTCACATGTCAGTTCTAGACGAGTATACAGCGTGTGTCACATGTCAGTTCTAGACGAGTATACAGCGTATGTCACATGTCAGTTCTAGACGAGTATACAGCGTGTGTCACATGTCAGTTCTAGACGAGTATACAGCGTGTGTCACATGTCAGTTCTAGACGAGTATACAGCGTGTGTCACATGTCAGTTCTAGACGAGTATACAGCGTGTGTCACATGTCAGTTCTAGACGAGTATACAGCGTGTGTCACATGTCAGTTCTAGACGAGTATACAGCGTGTGTCACATGTCAGTTCTAGACGAGTATACAGCGTGTGTCACATGTCAGTTCTAGACGAGTATACAGCGTGTGTCACATGTTAGTTCTAGACGAGTATACAGCGTGTGTCACATGTTAGTTCTAGACGAGTATACAGCGTGTGTCACATGTCAGTTCTAGACGCGTATACAGCGTGTGTCACATGTCAGTTCTAGACGAGTATACAGCGTATGTCACATGTCAGTTCTAGACGAGTATACAGCGTGTGTCACATGTCAGTTCTAGACGAGTATACAGCGTGTGTCACATGTTAGTTCTAGACGAGTATACAGCGTGTGTCACATGTCAGTTCTAGACGAGTATACAGCGTATGTCACATGTCAGTTCTAGACAAGTATACAGCGTATGTCACATGTCAGTTCTAGACGAGTATACAGCGTATGTCACATGTCAGTTCTAGACGAGTATACAGCGTATGTCACATGTCAGTTCTAGACGAGTATACAGCGTATGTCACATGTCAGTTCTAGACGAGTATACAGCGTATGTCACATGTCAGTTCTAGACGAGTATACAGCATATGTCACATGTCAGTTCTAGACGAGTATACAGCGTGTGTCACATGTCAGTTCTAGACGAGTATACAGCGTGTGTCACATGTCAGTTCTAGACGAGTATACAGCGTATGTCACATGTCAGTTCTAGACGAGTATACAGCGTATGTCACATGTCAGTTCTAGACGAGTATACAGCCTATGTCACATGTCAGTTCTAGACGAGTATACAGCCTATGTCACATGTCAGTTCTAGACGAGTATACAGCGTGTGTCACATGTCAGTTCTAGACGAGTATACAGCGTGTGTCACATGTCAGTTCTAGACGAGTATACAGCGTGTGTCACATGTCAGTTCTAGACGAGTATACAGCCTATGTCACATGTCAGTTCTAGACGAGTATACAGCGTGTGTCACATGTCAGTTCTAGACGAGTATACAGCGTATGTCACATGTCAGTTCTAGACAAGTATACAGCGTATGTCACATGTCAGTTCTACACGAGTATACAGCGTATGTCACATGTCAGTTCTACACGAGTATACAGCGTATGTCACATGTCAGTTCTAGACGAGTATACAGCGTATCTCACATGTCAGTTCTACACGAGTATACAGCGTATGTCACATGTCAGTTCTAGATGAGTATACAGCGTGTGTCACATGTCAGTTCTAGACGAGTATACAGCGTGTGTCACATGTCAGTTCTAGACGAGTATACAGCGTGTGTCACATGTCAGTTCTAGACGAGTATACAGCGTGTGTCACATGTCAGTTCTAGACGAGTATACAGCGTGTGTCACATGTCAGTTCTAGACGAGTATACAGCGTGTGTCACATGTCAGTTCTAGACGAGTATACAGCCTGTGTCACATGTCAGTTCTAGACGAGTATACAGCGTGTGTCACATGTCAGTTCTAGACGAGTATACAGCGTGTGTCACATGTCAGTTCTAGACGAGTATACAGCGTGTGTCACATGTCAGTTCTACACGAGTATACAGCGTGTGTCACATGTCAGTTCTACACGAGTATACAGCGTGTGTCACATGTCAGTTCTAGACGAGTATACAGCGTGTGTCACATGTCAGTTCTAGACGAGTATACAGCGTGTGTCACATGTCAGTTCTACACGAGTATACAGCGTGTGTCACATGTCAGTTCTAGACGAGTATACAGCCTGTGTCACATGTCAGTTCTAGACGAGTATACAGCGTGTGTCACATGTCAGTTCTAGACGAGTATACAGCGTGTGTCACATGTCAGTTCTAGACGAGTATACAGCGTGTGTCACATGTCAGTTCTAGACGAGTATACAGCGTGTGTCACATGTCAGTTCTAGACGAGTATACAGCCTATGTCACATGTCAGTTCTAGACGAGTATACAGCCTATGTCACATGTCAGTTCTAGACGAGTATACAGCGTGTGTCACATGTCAGTTCTAGACGAGTATACAGCGTGTGTCACATGTCAGTTCTAGACGAGTATACAGCGTGTGTCACATGTCAGTTCTAGACGAGTATACAGCGTATGTCACATGTCAGTTCTACACAAGTATACAGCGTATGTCACATGTCAGTTCTAGACGAGTATACAGCGTGTGTCACATGTCAGTTCTAGACGAGTATACAGCGTATCTCACATGTCAGTTCTACACGAGTATACAGCGTATGTCACATGTCAGTTCTAGACGAGTATACAGCGTGTGTCACATGTCAGTTCTAGACGAGTATACAGCGTGTGTCACATGTCAGTTCTAGACGAGTATACAGCATGTGTCACATGTCAGTTCTAGACGAGTATACAGCGTATGTCACATGTCAGTTCTACACGAGTATACAGCGTGTGTCACATGTCAGTTCTAGACGAGTATACAGCGTGTGTCACATGTCAGTTCTAGACGAGTATACAGCGTGTGTCACATGTCAGTTCTAGACGAGTATACAGCGTGTGTCACATGTCAGTTCTAGATGAGTATACAGCGTGTGTCACATGTCAGTTCTAGACGAGTATACAGCCTATGTCACATGTCAGTTCTAGACGAGTATACAGCGTGTGTCACATGTCAGTTCTAGACGAGTATACAGCGTATGTCACATGTCAGTTCTAGACAAGTATACAGCGTATGTCACATGTCAGTTCTAGACGAGTATACAGCGTATGTCACATGTCAGTTCTAGACGAGTATACAGCGTATGTCACATGTCAGTTCTACACGAGTATACAGCGTATGTCACATGTCAGTTCTACACGAGTATACAGCGTATGTCACATGTCAGTTCTAGACGAGTATACAGCGTATGTCACATGTCAGTTCTAGACGAGTATACAGCATATGTCACATGTCAGTTCTAGACGAGTATACAGCGTGTGTCACATGTCAGTTCTAGACGAGTATACAGCGTGTGTCACATGTCAGTTCTAGATGAGTATACAGCGTATGTCACATGTCAGTTCTAGACGAGTATACAGCGTATGTCACATGTCAGTTCTAGACGAGTATACAGCGTATGTCACATGTCAGTTCTAGACGAGTATACAGCCTATATCACATGTCAGTTCTAGACGAGTATACAGCGTGTGTCACATGTCAGTTCTAGACGAGTATACAGCGTGTGTCACATGTCAGTTCTAGACGAGTATACAGCGTGTGTCACATGTCAGTTCTACACGAGTATACAGCGTGTGTCACATGTCAGTTCTACACGAGTATACAGCGTGTGTCACATGTCAGTTCTACACGAGTATACAGCGTGTGTCACATGTCAGTTCTACACGAGTATACAGCGTGTGTCACATGTCAGTTCTACACGAGTATACAGCGTGTGTCACATGTCAGTTCTAGACGAGTATACAGCGTATGTCACATGTCAGTTCTAGACGAGTATACAGCGTATGTCACATGTCAGTTCTAGACGAGTATACAGCGTGTGTCACATGTCAGTTCTACACGAGTATACAGCGTGTGTCACATGTCAGTTCTACACGAGTATACAGCGTGTGTCACATGTCATATACAGTGGTGGGGCAGATTTGCAGGGGGTTACAGTGGTGGGGCAGTTGAGCAGGGGGTAGAGTGGTGGGGCAGTTGAGCAGGGGGGTACAGTGGTGGGGTAGTTGAGCAGGGGTTACAGTGGTTGGGCAGTTGAGCAGGGGGTTACAGTGGTGGGGCAGTTGAGCAGGGGGGTACAGTGGTGGGGCAGTTGAGCAGGGGGGGTACAGTGGTGGGGTAGTTGAGCAGGGGTTACAGTGGTTGGGCAGTTGAGCAGGGGGGTACAGTGGTGGGGCAGTTGAGCAGGGGGGGTACAGTGGTGGGGCAGTTGAGCAGGGGGGGTACAGTGGTGGGGCAGTTGAGCAGGGGGGGTACAGTGGTGGGGTAGTTGAGCAGGGGGTACAGTGGTGGGGCAGATGAGCAGGGGGTACAGTGGTGGGGCAGTTGAGCAGGGGGTACAGTGGTGGGGCAGATGAGCAGGGGGTACAGTGGTGGGGCAGATGTGCAGGGGGTACAGTGGTGGGGCAGATGTGCAGGGGGGGTACAGTGGTGGGGCAGTTGAGCAGGGGGGGTACAGTGGTGGGGCAGTTGAGCAGGGGGGGTACAGTGGTGGGGCAGATGTGCAGGGGGTACAGTGGTGGGGCAGTTGAGCAGGGGGGGTACAGTGGTGGGGCAGATTTGCAGGGGGTACAGTGGTGGGGCAGATTTGCAGAGGGTACAGTGGTGGGGCAGATTTGCAGGTGATACAGTGATCTGAGGTGTGAAGGTGTATGAATTGGGGTTGATCTGAGGCTGAGAGTGCAGGATGTTAATTTCTCACTACTAAAGTAGTTTACAGCATTTACTTTATAAAAAAATCCTTTTGGTGATTGAGATTGTGAAGTTGACTTTTTTTGTTATAAAATCGGTACGCTCAATTTCTTTGAAAACATTTTTCGGCACACTGTGCTCAAAAGGCTGCTTACCTCCTGGCCTATCAGTTTTTATTAAAGATGGAAAATGGGCTGTGGAGCAAGACCCGCTGTCCCCAAAACTATTTTCTCATTTTCAATAATCAAAGAAGGTAAGGAAAAAAGGATGGAAAAGGTAAGAGGAGAGAAGGGGGGGGAGGTACGGCTGGGGGGGTGAAATGGCGTTGGTTCAGGATAACTATGGTGAACGGGCTCCGGAACTTATCTGTGACATTAAGTCCCAAGAAGGGCAGTACCCTCTGCGGAAACGACAAACTGGTTCCATAGTCCCCAAGTTTTCGAGTATTTTTCCTGTTGGTGTTGTGCAGTGAGTATTCGACCTTCCATCTCATTTGGAATGGAGTTTTTATAGAGTTTGGCTCAGATGGAGGAGACATGTAGCAGGAAGGATCACCAGGAACCTTGTATTCCGTAAATTTTTGCGTGGTTTATCTGTCTCCCAGAAGTGGATCAATTTAGGGCACGACCAAAATATGTGAAGTCGTGTTCCTCCATCCCCCTGGCATCTCCAACATTGGTCAGTAGTTGCAGGGTGAGGTACCACCTTGTTAACAGTTTATAGTTGGTCTCTTTAATTTTCATACAAACCGATGAAAATCTGAGGACATGTTGTATCTGAGCAGATGTAAATGTACGCCCCAGCTTACTTTCCCATTTGTTCAGGAACGGTAAGTGTGGTTGTTCAGCCGGACAGTTGAAGAGGGCGTATGTTTTGGATAGAGCCTGTGGAAGGGAACCCTCTTTGGAACAGTATGCTTCAAAGGACGTCAGGGGACGATTAAATCCCTGTGGATTAGGCAAAGTATTGAGAAAGTGTTGTAATTGTAGCGCTGTCCACAAGGAAAGTTTGAAGGGCTCATTAGCACTACTGTGGAAGGCCATTGGCCTCCCGTTAGGAAGTGGGATGCCTGGACCCTACCTGTTTGGCTTAGGGTCCGAAACATTTGGGGTTCCAGACCAGAGAGGAACCACGGTTTTTCTATGATAAGGAGCAATGGGGAATCAGGGAAGAAAGCCGGTTCTGTGTGCTGACCTGGGAGCATATGCGGAGTGTCGTACCCATTATGGGGTGTGACTTCAGCACAGGCGGTAGTTGGTCATAGCACCACAGAGCCCCTGGCAGCAGAATGTCAGTCTGGGCCTGTTCCAGTTGTGCCCACAATTTAGAGCAGCGATTCCAAAATTTATTAAGTTTAAGCTACTGCCACAAGGGCCTAACTTCTCATATAAAATAACGAACTGTTATGTATTTATCATAGATTAAATAAAACATCTCACTGATCAAACTGCAACAAGCTTTTATCCCTACTTACATTGCGATTATGACGGATTTCTGCCATGGGCATGCTACTAACTTGGATGTTGTTATTGGCAAAGAATATGAAATCTCTGAAATGATGTGAGATCTAACGTTAAAACCACTTGATCTTACCGGATCTAACGAATATCTATTAGCCTGAATGATTTTTGGCCCGAAAATTTGATAAGGGGGGGGCTAGCCCCCCCTCATTAATCACCTAATAAGTCTCTAATTATGTGAGATCTAATCTTATCCTTACGTACTACCACCTAATATCTCTAAAGTTAAAACCACTTGATCTTTCCGGATCTAATGAATATCCTATGAGCCTGAATGATTTCTGGCCAGAAAATTGCATGTGGGGGGGGGGCTAACCCGTCCTTATTTACCACCTAAAATGATGTGAGATCTAACGTTAAAACCACTTGATCTTACCGGATCTAACAAATTGCCTCCAAAATAGCTAACTGTTTGGTCAATTTTTTGATAAGGGGGGGTGATGACGGGTTAGCCCCCCCAGCAAATAACTATTAATATCGCTTCTTCTGTGTGAGATCTAACGCAAACAACGGTTGATCTAACCTGATCTAACAAAGATCTAACAAACTGCATAAGATTTTTTCAAAAATTTTGATATGGAGGGGGCTAACCCGGCAGAGGTATGTATATGGGGAGCTGAAACAAGGGCATCCCCTACTTTCCAAGGGATTCTGAGTTCCACGGGCCCTCCCGTCACAGGGGGGGTACAAGGAGTTTTTGGGGGTGTTGGGGGGTTTGATAGGAAGCGACAGTGAGCATGGTCTTGATGGGGTTTTTTTCTTGTGGGGGGGGAATAGGAAGTGGTGGTGGGTGACCCCCTCTTATGGGGACAAATAGCTGATGTTGGCTAAAAATCTAACTGGGCCACCACCAGCTATTTGTCCTCATAAGGGGGGGTCACCCACCACCACTTCCTATTCCCCCCCCACAAGAAAAAAAAAAAATAAACCCATCAAAGCCGTGCTCACTGTCACTTCCTATCACACCCCCCCCCCCCCGCTGTGGGTGTAATACATTGTTAATGACACCCCCAGATTGGTTTACAGATCGCAGTGTGTACTCGCACAGGATTGGATCGGATAGGTGGGAACAGTCATGTGATCTGATTCTAGTGTGAGGGGGAAATCAAGACCCTGCACTTATTTCTGTGAGAATCCAATGAGAGTTCAGCCATAAAATTATATGACAAACCGCATCTCAGACATGGCATGTGATTGGCTGAGGCTGGGCTGAGTGTCTCTGAGTACAGAACTTCTTATAGGGGGAAGCAGTGGTGGTCCGTGCATTGTGGGCGCCACCCCCCATCCCTGCCACTGACCCCTATCCATGCGCCCCGCCCCTTTCAGGATGATGGACACATAAATTCCTATTCCTGGTCTTTTTTTCTTTTTCTCCTTCTTTCTTTCTTTTTCTTTCCACCCTCCCTCCTTCCTCCATTCAAGTTGAAGTCAACTTTTGAAGGATTTATTCCACTGTCCTACTTTTACAATGGAAGACACATTTCCCTACATTCTACAGTCCTCTGTACACTGACCTACCAACATTTCCTATTTAAACATTACCAAATTCTCCACTATGCAAGCTATATCAATCTGACGAGCTGCAGAGCCAAGGGACTCTGCTGGGGGGCACCTGATGTGAGAAGGGACTCTGCTGGGGGGCACCTGATGTGAGAAGGGACTCTGCTGGGGGGCACCTGATGTGAGAAGGGACTCTGCTGGGGGGCACCTGATGTGAGAAGAGACTCTGCTGGGGGCACCTGATATAAGAAGGGACTCTGCTGGGGGCACCGGATGTAAGAAGGGACTCTGCTGGGGGCACCTGATGTAAGAAGGGACTCTGCTGGGGGCACCTGATGTAAGAAGGGACTCTGCTGGGGGCACCTGATGTAAGAAGGGACTCTGCTGGGGGCACCTGATGTAAGAAGGGACTCTGCTGGGGGCACCTGATGTAAGAAGGGACTCTGCTGGGGGCACCTGATGTAAGAAGGGACTCTGCTGGGGGCACCTGATGTAAGAAGGGACTCTGCTGGGGGCACCTGATGTAAGAAGGGACTCTGCTGGGGGCACCTGATGTAAGAAGGGACTCTGCTGGGGGCACCTGATGTAAGAAGGGACTCTGCTGGGGGCACCTGATGTAAGAAGGGACTCTGCTGGGGGCACCTGATGTAAGAAGGGACTCTGCTGGGGGCACCTGATGTAAGAAGGGACTCTGCTGGGGGCACCTGATGTAAGAAGGGACTCTGCTGGGGGCACCTGATGTAAGAAGGGACTCTGCTGGGGGCACCTGATGTAAGAAGGGACTCTGCTGGGGGCACCTGATGTAAGAAGGGACTCTGCTGGGGGCACCTGATGTAAGAAGGGACTCTGCTGGGGGCACCTGATGTAAGAAGGGACTCTGCTGGGGGCACCTGATGTAAGAAGGGACTCTGCTGGGGGCACCTGATGTAAGAAGGGACTCTGCTGGGGGCACCTGATGTAAGAAGGGACTCTGCTGGGGGCACCTGATGTAAGAAGGGACTCTGCTGGGGGCACCTGATGTAAGAAGGGACTCTGCTGGGGGCACCTGATGTAAGAAGGGACTCTGCTGGGGGCACCTGATGTAAGAAGGGACTCTGCTGGGGGCACCTGATGTAAGAAGGGACTCTGCTGGGGGCACCTGATGTAAGAAGGGACTCTGCTGGGGGCACCTGATGTAAGAAGGGACTCTGCTGGGGGCACCTGATGTAAGAAGGGACTCTGCTGGGGGCACCTGATGTAAGAAGGGACTCTGCTGGGGGCACCTGATGTAAGAAGGGACTCTGCTGGGGGCACCTGATGTAAGAAGGGACTCTGCTGGGGGCACCTGATGTAAGAAGGGACTCTGCTGGGGGCACCTGATGTAAGAAGGGACTCTGCTGGGGGCACCTGATGTAAGAAGGGACTCTGCTGGGGGCACCTGATGTAAGAAGGGACTCTGCTGGGGGCACCTGATGTAAGAAGGGACTCTGCTGGGGGCACCTGATGTAAGAAGGGACTCTGCTGGGGGCACCTGATGTAAGAAGGGACTCTGCTGGGGGCACCTGATGTAAGAAGGGACTCTGCTGGGGGCACCTGATGTAAGAAGGGACTCTGCTGGGGGCACCTGATGTAAGAAGGGACTCTGCTGGGGGCACCTGATGTAAGAAGGGACTCTGCTGGGGGCACCTGATGTAAGAAGGGACTCTGCTGGGGGCACCTGATGTAAGAAGGGACTCTGCTGGGGGCACCTGATGTAAGAAGGGACTCTGCTGGGGGCACCTGATGTAAGAAGGGACTCTGCTGGGGGCACCTGATGTAAGAAGGGACTCTGCTGGGGGCACCTGATGTAAGAAGGGACTCTGCTGGGGGCACCTGATGTAAGAAGGGACTCTGCTGGGGGCACCTGATGTAAGAAGGGACTCTGCTGGGGGCACCTGATGTAAGAAGGGACTCTGCTGGGGGCACCTGATGTAAGAAGGGACTCTGCTGGGGGCACCTGATGTAAGAAGGGACTCTGCTGGGGGCACCTGATGTAAGAAGGGACTCTGCTGGGGGCACCTGATGTAAGAAGGGACTCTGCTGGGGGCACCTGATGTAAGAAGGGACTCTGCTGGGGGCACCTGATGTAAGAAGGGACTCTGCTGGGGGCACCTGATGTAAGAAGGGACTCTGCTGGGGGCACCTGATGTAAGAAGAGACTCTGCTGGGGGCACCTCATGTAAGAAGAGACTCTGCTGGGGGCACCTCATGTAAGAAGAGACTCTGCTGGGGGCACCTCATGTAAGAAGAGACTCTGCTGGGGGCACCTCATGTAAGAAGGGACTCTGCTGGGGGCACCTGATGTAAGAAGGGACTCTGCTGGGGGCACCTGATGTAAGAAGGGACTCTGCTGGGGGCACCTGATGTAAGAAGGGACTCTGCTGGGGGCACCTGATGTAAGAAGAGACTCTGCTGGGGGCACCTCATGTAAGAAGAGACTCTGCTGGGGGCACCTGATGTAACAAGAGACTCTGCTGGGGGCACCTGATGTAACAAGAGACTCTGCTGGGGGCACCTGATGTAACAAGAGACTCTGCTGGGGGCACCTGATGTAACAAGAGACTCTGCTGGGGGCACCTGATGTAACAAGAGACTCTGCTGGGGGCACCTGATGTAACAAGAGACTCTGCTGGGGGCACCTGATGTAACAAGAGACTCTGCTGGGGGCACCTGATGTAACAAGAGACTCTGCTGGGGGCACCTGATGTAACAAGAGACTCTGCTGGGGGCACCTGATGTAAGAAGGGACTCTGCTGGGGGGCACCTGATGTAAGAAGGGACTCTGCTGGGGGGCACCTGATGTAAGAAGGGACTCTGCTGGGGGGCACCTGATGTAAGAAGGGACTCTGCTGGGGGGCACCTGATGTAAGAAGGGACTCTGCTGGGGGGCACCTGATGTAAGAAGGGACTCTGCTGGGGGGCACCTGATGTAAGAAGGGACTCTGCTGGGGGCACCTGAAGTAAGAAGGGACTCTGCTGGCGGCTGGGAGGAGACGCAGCGGCCTGGCTCTTCCTTCTGCAAGCTGCAGCAGGTGGAGGGGCAGCTTCCAGAAGCCCTTCCCCGGATCCAGCACCACCTCCTAAGGTAAGGACATGGATGGCCGCCTTCCTGTCTGACCCGTCCGGGCAGGGGGGTTGTGCTAGTGCCAGTGAGGGGGCCAGGGGCAGCTTCCAGGAGCCTGCACCACCTCCGATCATGGCCCACTGTCTAATCGCAACCTTCCCTTCTGTCTCCGGGGGGGGGGGGGGGGGGATGGTGGATGTGCGAGTGAGGGGGGCAGTTTTGTTTAATATTGAGCACCAGCTGCCACTGGATATGACATTTGGAAATATACTTTGAGAACTTAAAATAGCCACTTACCTGTGGGCTGAGCGTGCAGGAAATTTATGTAGGTTACCAATGCAACCTACAACATAAAAATGTTACAAAAGTCATTGTAGTGATACCAAATGCTTAAGACAATCCAAATATACACATACAGCATCTTTCTGTAATGATTTTACACAGTGCAAGGTGTCACGGTTATAAACCAGAATAAAGACTTGCGTGTTGCACAGAGCTTACAATGATGATCGTTGGATCAGGAACTTGTCTATAGACAAAGACAGAACCAGTCCATGCAGACCCGGGGGAGATAAAATCTCCTGTTTGTGTATGGCCATCAAGGTTGCTCACTTATTTCGCTGCTCTGTCAGGCAGTGGGGATGGACGGTGTTCCTGCACCTTCTGCTGGCACCTACATACCAGAGCGTCAAGCACCTTCAACCCAGAAAACGAGTTTCTAGTGTTCCTGAGCCCTGGTGCTTCCTCTGTATTCTGCACCTTGTTCTTCCATCCTGTGCCCACTACCCTGCTCCAGATTCCTGCCACCCTGCCGTCTGATTTTCTTGGTTAGGACATTACCTGTTTGTGTTCACCAACATTTGCCTGCTACCCACCTCGACCTTTGGCCTGTCTTCAACACTGTACCTGTCTGATGATTTGGTAAATTGCCCTCATTTCATATTTGACATGAACCATTTGTAGTGGGGCAAGTCTGAAGTTTACTCCCATGAGGAGTCCCATTGAGAGGCTCGCTAATGCAAGCTGAACTTTCTATGGTTCTTATGTCCTGAGGCAAGACTACACCATCAGCGAGAGACACAAGTCTGCCACCTATAGTCAGATTGTAGCTGCCCCCTTTTTTTTTTAGTTGTCCATGGAGCCCTACTACCTGTATTGGAGGTAGGTCAATTCCAGATGCTCCTCTCTCCCTCCTCCATAGGAACAGACATACATGTTCACCTTGTGTAAATGCACAGTGCTGTGAAAAAGTATTTTCCCCCTTCCTGATTTTTAATTTTTTTGCATATTTCTCACACTTGAAACAAATTTTAATCTTACACAGTGATAACACGAGTAAATCCAAGATGCAGTTTTTAAAATTATTATTTCATTTATTAAGGGAAAAAAGCTGTTCAAGCCTGCCTGGCCTTATGTGAAAAAGTAATTGCCCCCTCCCATGTTGAATCATGAATGAACTGTGATTAACCACAATTTTTTTGGAAAATGGAGTTAAAAATTCCACTTGCCACACCCAGGCCTGATTACTGCCAGACCTGTTGAATCAATAAATCACTTAAATAGAAGCTGTGTGACAAAGTGAAGCACACTATAAAAATATATAAATCTTGCGAACTACTCTAGAGCAACCTGAGACTGCAATCAGCGCCGGGTATAAAGTAACCTGAGGTTACAACCCAGCGTCAGGTGTGGTATAACAATTCCTGGGAAACGTTTTTTTCCTTTCCCGATGAGCGACAAGCATTGCTGACAGGTGTCTGGTAGGAATCATGAGGGGGAACGCCGCGCCAAATTTTAAATAAAAAAACGGCATGGGTTTCCCTCCAGGGGCATACCAGGCTCTTAGGTCTTGTATGGATCTTAAGGGGAACCCCCTACGCCAAAAAAACGGCATGGGGGTCCCCCCCAAAATCCACACACTAGACAGGGTTTTTAAAGTAATTTATTAGGCAGCTCTGGGGGTCTTCTTCCAACTTCTCCGCTCTCTCCGGCCTCTTCTCCCGGTGTTCGGTTCTTCTCCCGCTCTCCAGTTCTTCTGCCGGGCTCCTCCGCCCCGGGACTGTGACGTCATAAGGGGCGGGGTCACATAACCCGTTGACCACGCCCCATGCCTATATAAGTTGTTGTGCACCTTGCACACAGCATTACAGTGGGAGAGAGTGTCGTGTCAACATCGGAAGAAGAGAAGAGGGAACAAGACGACGGAGAAGACCGGGCCACCGCTAGCAAGAGAGCAGTAAAAGAGCAGCAGATAGCGGAGGAGCCCGGCAGAAAAACCGGAGAGCGAGAGAAGAGAGCGGAGAAGTCGGAAGAAGACCCCCGAAGTCTGATTTCACGGTGGTGGAGCAAGCACGCTTTTTTCTTCTCACAGCAAGAATTCATGTTTTTTTGGAACTTTTAAGATACTTTTATATCACTTGGGTGATTTATTTATTTTTTATACATGGACTTTTTATTATCACTTTGAACATTTTATTTTTGGATTGATTATTCATTTGACATGTGTTTTGTATATTATGTATACACTAAAGGGGAACTTCACTTAGTTCTAAATATTTGGTTTGGTGATGATGTGTATGATCACCAATCTGTTTTAGCGCGATTCAACCCCCCCTTTTTTCTCATTTAATTTCACTGTGTTTGTGTTACATAGATGATTCGCGGCTTTAATTGTTATTGTTTATGTATTTCACCGTAGCGCAGTTATTCCCCTAATTTTTCTCATCATTGAAATATACCTAAAACAAAAAATGGCACATATTGCGGCTACACTTCAATGGCACAGTATATATTCTAGTAATCGCCACCATCCAATCAGATCCCCCTGAGGAAGAAAAGTGATTAGCCCTGTGTCGTCACATGTAGGGGGAGGGGCCAGGGCGGTGGAGGAGCTTGGATACATGCTTGTTTGTACAAGCTGCGGACACATACAAGTTTGGAAAGGAATCCTATGCTTAATGCCTTTATAGTTTGGTGTACTGGAAGCACCTAAAATGTGTGAGTACCCTGATGTTATGTTTTCTAAATACATTTTTAAACTAGCGATAATGCACTATCCAGCCTCCATCTTGTTTTAAGATGGAGGAAAACTTCTCTGGATTTTGCTGTGGGATCCTGCTGAGCCAGTTTGAACTGCCTATGTGGACCAAACTCAAGTGTGTGGTCACACTGTTGGAGGTGATCGCATTCCCACGGGGGGGACGGGACATGTGTGAAGTCACCCTCTTCTGTTTAGGATTATCATCACTAGAGTCACTTTTTGGACAGTAATATGTAGAATATCCCCATTTTGCACTTTTGTCTCTGTGGATTGATGAAAAAAAAAATTTTTTTGGACACTTAATATTAAGGAATAATACTAAATTTCTTTCACTGTGAGCTTTTTTTATGTTCACAGTTACATTTTTTAGCAATATTAATTTTCGTTGTTTATGGCACTATCTATGCATTTGTAAGGTTCAGTATCACACAGCGCTGCATTTTTTTGTTTTTTGTATAAAGTGAAGCACGATAACAGATCACAAAAAGCCACACATGTCACAATCTAAAAAAAAAAAAAAAAAAAAAAAAAAAAAATCAAGAACAGATTAGAAACAAAGTAATGTACTCGTATCGGTCTAGGAAGGTTTTCAAAGCCATTTTTAAGGCTTTGGAACTCCAGTGAACCACGGGGAGAGCCATTATCCACAAATCGAAATAACTTGGAACAGTGGTGAACCTTCCCAGGAGTGGCCGGCCTACAAAAATTACTACAAGAGCATGACGAGGACTCATCCAGGAGGTCATAAAAAGAACCCAGAACGACATCTAAAGACTGCAGGCCTCACTTCCCTCAGGTAAGGTCGGTGTTCATGATTCAACAATAAGAAAGAGACTGGGCAAAAATAGCATCCATGGGAGAGTTCCAAGGCCAAAGCCACTGCTGACCAAAAAGAACACAAAGGCACATCTCACATTTACCAAAAAAAAAATCTTGATTATCCCCAAGACTTTTAGACAAATATTCTGTGGACTGATGAGACAAAAAATGTTCCTTTTTGGAAGGTGTGCGTCGTGTTTCATCTGGCATAAAACTAATACAGCATTTCATAACAAGATCATAGCAACAGTCAGACATGGTGGTGGTAGCGTGATGGTTTGGGGCTGCTTTGTAGCTTCAGGACCTGGATGACTTACCATAATTGATGGAACCATGAATTCTGAGCTCTACCAGAAAATCCTACAGGAGAATGGTTTTGGAGTGGCCTAGTCAAAGCCCGGACTTAAATCCAACTGAGATGCTGTGTCATGATCTTACACTGGCCCTTCATGCAGGAAAACCCTCCAATTCGGCTGATTTAAAACAATTCTGCAAAGAAGAGTGAGCCAAAATTGCTCCACAGCAATGTGAAAGACTCACTATGAGTTATTGAAAATGCTTGATTGCAGTTGTTGCCTCTAAGGGTGGCCCAACCAATTATTAGGTTTAGGGGGCAATTATTTTTTCACAGTCAGGCAGGTTTGGACAGCTTTTATGCCTTGATAAATGAAACCATCATTTAAAAACTGCATTTTGTACTTACTCGGGTTATCTTTGTGTAATAATAAAATTTGTTTGATGATCTGAGTCATTTAAGTGTGACAAATATGCAAAAAAAAAAAAAATCAGAAAGGAGGCAAATACTTTTTCACAGCATTGCACATCTGTAGAGTGGAAGATCGTTGGGTGAACAGATTGTCCACGATGACCATGTAGGGAGTGTTATGCCGCGTACACACGACCAGACTTTACGGCATACTTTGCCCGGTGGACTTTGACGGACTTTCTGAATGAACGGACTTGCCTACACAGGATCACACCAAAGTCCGACGGATTAGTACGTGATGACGTACGACCAGACTAAAATAAGGAAGTTGATAGCCAGTAGCCAATAGCTGCCCTAGCCTCAGTTTTTGTCCGTCGGACTAGCATACAGACGAGTGGACTTTTCGACCGGACTCGAGTCCGCCGGATAGATTTGAAACAGGTTTCAAATCTAAGTCCGTCAAACTTTTGATAAAACAAAGTCCGCTGGAGCCCACACACGATCGAATTGTCCGACGAAATCTGGTATGCCGGACCAAGTATGCCGTAAAGTCCCATCGTGTGTACGTGGCATTAGACTTTGCTCCTCAAGGTAAGAAACTCCTCCTGTGAATAAACTCCAAGTATTCCAAAATCTGTCCCACCCTTCCTACGCAACCTCTACATCAGTGGTCTCCAAACTGTGGCCCAGGGGCCCTATACTGCCCTTTGCTTGCCTTTAATTGGCCCCTGAGACACTCTTCCTTCCACTGACAGCAATGATGAGGAACTATTCTTCCACTGACACAAAAGATGGGACATTATTCTTCTCACTGCCACTATCAATGGGGCATTATTCTATAATTCTATGTTCCATTTTCTACTCCCACAGGCCACAGTCAACCCCCCCCCCCAGGGTCTAAAGGGCAGTAAACTGACCCTTTCTTTTTAAAACGATTGGAGATATCCTCCTTGTTTATGTGGTTTCATCACATTCAGTATTCCGAAAGGAAATGGATGATCAGCATTTGAAGAAGTTTAAAAAAATTCCTGTAAATCTTCAGAATCTCACCTGTAAAATCAATTTCATAGTATTCTGCGGTGTGACTTGTCCTCCTGGATGAAACACTCAGAGTCAGTTCTAGACGGAAGAGTTATGATGATTACTTTACTTCAGCCCCGGAAGATTTGGCTGCTCAATGACCAGCGCACTTTTTGCGATTCGGCGCTGCGCTGTTTTAACTGCCAATTGCGCGGTCGTGTGACGCTATACCCAAACAAAACTGACGTCCTTTTTTTCACAGAAATAGAACTTTCTTTTGGTGGTCTTGGATTATCTCTGCGGTTTTTATTTTTTGCGCTATAAACAAAAAAAGAGCGACAATTTTGAAAAAACAAACAATATTTTGTACTTTTTGCTATAATAAATATCCCACATTTTTTATTTAAAAAAAAGGATATTTTTTCTTAAGTTTAGGCGGATACGTATTCTTCTACATATTTTTGGTAATAAAAATCACAATAAGCGTACATTGATGGTTTTGCGGAAAAAGTTATAGCGTCTACAAAATAGGGGATAGATTTATGGCATTTTTATTTATTTAATTTTTTTCATAATCGATTAGTTGTTTCAGCCCTAGTGAATTGCCCTAACAGGGACACAGACAGCAATAAAAACCTGACAGGGGGTCTAATTCCTCCACCCAAAACTAGAAAAAAAAGGGTCATCATTAGTAATACGAACATTCGACCAGAAGAGTTAACCACTTGCTTACTGGGCACTTAAACCCCCCTCCTGTCCAGACCAATTTTCAGCTTTTAGTGCTGTCACACTTTGAATGACAATTGCGCGGTCATACAACACTGTACCCAAATTAAATTTTTATCATTTTTTTCCCACAAATAGAGCTTTCTTTTGATGGTATTTGATCACCTCTACGGTTTTTATTTTTTGTTAAAAAAAATTTAAACGACAGAATTTTTTTAAAAAAATTATATTTTTTTTTATATTTTGTTATCAATTTTTGCAAACAGTTAATTTTTCTCCTTCGTTTATGTACGCCGATGAGGCGGCACTGATGGGCACCGATAGGTGGCAGTGATGGGCACTGATGGGTGGCAGTGTTGGGCACTGACTGATGGCAGCACTGCTAGGTGGCACTAATAAGTGGCACTTTTGGGCATTGATAGGTGGCACTTTTGGGCATTGATAGGTGGCACTTGTGGGCTTTATTAGGTGGCACTTGTGGGCTTTATTAGGTGGCACTTGTGGGCTTTATTAGGTGGCACTTGTGGGCACTGTGGGCACTGGTAGATGGCACTTGGAGGCACAGATGAGGCATCTGTGCCTCCTTCCTCTTCGGGACTGATGTCCCTTTGACATGAGCCGGTGATCGGCTTTTTTTTCAGCGTGAGGAGAAAACGAAACCGATCACCGAGCTTTTGTTTACATCATGTGACCAGCTGTCATTGGCTGACAGCTGATCACATGGTAAGGGGCTGGGACCGGCCCCTTACTCGGATCTGTGATCACCCGAGTCTCCGTGACTCGGTGATCACAGCGCGCACACCGCGCGCCCTGCAGGGTGTGCGCGGTGCGCGTGCATAGGGGAGGACGTCATATGACGTCCTCCCGGAGATTGAGGTCCGCGCTGTAGCCGTCATTCGGCTATGGCCCGGACCTCAAGTGGTTAAAGGAAAATTGACAAGAGAGAAAAAGTCTAACAATATAGGCGGAGAATGACTGACCAGAGGAGGAAATTTTCTGAGGAAAATCTCTTTACTGTACGCCAACGTAACGCAAATATGTGGCCTTCAGCTTCAAGGGGTTCTACTGGGATTGTATGCAGCTGCAGGCATCGCCCCGGTACAGTTTTTTAGAGCCGATGGTCGGCTTTCTTGTAATAACAACCGATGTGGCTAAGAAACCGCTCGGCTGTTATTTACAAGGAACGGGAGGGGACGTCCCTCCCCCACCACCTTCCGTGGCTCGCCCGTCCCACCAGGAGGCCTGCGCAACCAGCTGACACGTCCGCCGGCTGGCCGGAGACCCGAACAATGCTGGAATCGGCTTTGATCGGATCTAGTAACCCGGAAGCCATGTCTTGACATCACTTCCGGTTTACTGGAGCCTTAAAGGCACCAGATTTTAAAAAATGACAAGAAAACTTGGCGTTTTGAATGCTTTTAAGAGCAAAGGAGGGATTTGGGGTCTTATAGATCTCAGATCCCTCCATAAAGAGTACCTGTCAGCGCCTATTACTGTTACAAGGGATGTTTACATTGTAACAGCAATAAAAGCGATACAAAAAATAAATAGATAAATAAAAATTTAAAGCGCCCCATCCCTCGCGAACGCAAATGTAAACCGTGTTCAAACCACACGTGAGGTATCGCCGTGATCATTATAGTGTGAAAGAACAAAATCTGACAAAGCGGCTGCAGTATCAGCATGGCCACAAAAGTCCAAGCATCAAATAGTATGTAACCAAGGCAGAGGCGGGGGGGGAGGAAACAGAGAACATGGGGGCAGCAAGTTAATAACGAGTACGCATTCAAAAACAGAGGATGCAAAATTCAATGTAGCAAAAACCCACTTACTATGAGAAGACTCTTCAGCACTCTCTCTGACCCAACCATCCTACTCCCTACCTTGGAAGGTAATGAACAAGCAGGGCCAATTTGTAGCCCCAACAGATCCATCCCAGCTGATTCCAGATAGGAAATCAGCTGGATGGAGGTGTGCCATACAGCCGCCCCAATAATGATATCCTCGTTAATCCCTCATAGGAATCAATAAGATGTGGGCGTGCCTTAAGCCCGCCCAACATCCAGCTGACTCCAGATAGGAACCAGCTGGATGGAGGTGCATAGCAAACCCACCCCCAGTCCAGCCACACCAGTCATATCCTAGCTGATTCCCAGCTGGATATGATCGTGCCAGAGACCCGCCCCTCATGCAGGGCCCCCTGGGTGTCAACCGCGCCCCGCCTCCCCACTGCGCCAACGACAAATGTCGTTGTTCTCCGTTTCCTTTTCCCCCCTGCCTCTGCCTTGGTTACATACTATTTGATGCTTGGACTTTTGTGGCCATGCTGATACTGCAGCCGCTTCGGTTTGTGACCTTCCATCAGGACTATCTGCGCCCCTTGTGCCTACCAACCAGCCTACCTACCTGTATACGCTGATATCTCCGATTTGGGGTATGCACTCTCCAAAAGAGTATTCATACTCAATTGGTTCTACCAGTTTAGCTTTTATATTTTTGTGCCTTTGATTCCAGGCTCCTCACTTTTTGGACCCCAGAACGCACACAGGCACCCCACCCCTTTTGGGGTGCGGTGTTTTTCAACACTACCTGGGATTCTCGATTTAAGCTTAGTGTTCTATGGTCAGCCTGTGGATGTCACGTCCATTGGACCAAGCGTGGGGTCATGAAATTTCCTTTCTTTTAATCATGTGGATATCTATCTGCAGTGTAAATGAATACAATGTAAGTGTATTACATTTGTGATAAAAATTTAGGAATATCTTATGATGTTAATGTTGTTCACTTATCGTTTTGTATTCTGCAATTCCAGATGTAAATTTCTCTCTGTGAACCCTGATGAAGGAAAGATTTTCCGAAACGTGTCTGGTTCAGGGAAACTACATGTTCTTTCATTGACGGTTTTTAACATATCCACGTTTATGTATTACTGTGTCCAATTTCGATATGTACATTTCATGTTTTGTGATTTTTTTTTTTTTTAATTTTCTATACTCATTTTCCTACATTTTCTCCTATGTGGTGGTGCCTTCAAAGTCCCACCTATAGGGGTACTCCTTCCTCTTCCTGATCATTATAGTGAGAGCAATAATTCTAGCAATAGACCTCTTCTGTAACTTTAAACTGGTAACTGTTTTAAAAAAATGAAAGCGTCACCTGTGGAGATTTTGAAGTACCGTAGTTTGTCACCATTCCACGAGTATGCATAATTTCAAAGCATGACATGTTTGGTATCCATTTACTCAGCATAACATCATCTTTCACATTATACAAAAAAAATGGAGCTAACTTTACTGTTTTGCTTTCTTTTAGTTCGTGAAAATTTATTTTTTTCCTAAAAAATTGCGTTTGAAAGACAACGTGACATACAAAAAAAAAAAAAAAAAAAATTTATATATATATATATATATATATATATATATATATATATATATATATATATATATATATATATATATATATATATAACAAATTCAATTAACACGGCTATGTCTGCAGTTGTCCTGTGCCGTTTGGGACATTTCATTGCTCTTATTCAATCCGGATGCTGTGGCTGCTTGCTGTCATTTGTTGCCAGGAGCGCCTGATTGGCTGGAAGTTTTTAGGCATTGGATTTTGTGGCCAATTAGGTTGTAAAGCCTGGCGGCCATCATCAGTTGCCGGGCGAACCTGATTGGCTAGATGCTTAGGGCACCTGCATTTTGTCCGGTCTTTATTGTTATATTTATGCTCTAATGTGCCTGTACTGCCCAAGGTCTCTACTGTTAACCATGACTACTACCCTTACTGCTTTATGTATATCTTCTATCTAAATGCAAGTGACATTGCTATTAGAGTTGCTACTTCATCCCTTTAAACCCGAACGCACATGAATTACACAAGTTCTGAGGCTAATTTAATGCAGATAAGGCACCAAGTGAGTTTATTTACCACCTTAATCAGCCACAGAACCCGTGCAATTCATATGTGTTCGGTTTTAAAGGAGTGAGGTGGCAACACTAATTGCTATGCTTGTATCTGTCCTGTGCCGTTTGTGATATTTCACTGCTCTTGTCCAATCAGGACGCTGTGGCTGATCACTGTCATTTGTTGCTAGGAGCGCCTGATTGGCTGAGAGATTAGAGGCACTTGATTTTATGGCCAGTCAGGTTGCAAAGCCTGACGGCCGTCATCAGTTACTGGGTGAGCCTGATTGGCTAGATCCTTAGGGCACCTGTATTTATATCCATTGTAATGTCGTGTAGCCACGCCCTCTGTAGAAATACTTGCTGACGAAACCGGTCAGGGTGTGGCCTACACGATGATTTGGAAGTGACGCTTGCGCTCCACTGTCTGCTACCATCCACCAGGAAGATAGTGTGGTGTCTGCAGGGAAACACACATCCCATCCTGGATGGCTAGACATGGTGACAGCGCCCTCTGGGCTTGATTATTTGCTTTTTTCAATATGTTATAATGTACGTAGATAGGATTCAGGGGAACCGCTGCTGTATAGGGGATTTTTACATGAATAAACAGGATTACGCTATGTCAGTGTTACTCTTGTGTTTTATGGTATATATGAAGCCCCTTTACCAGTGAATCCTGCTGATGATGAGGACTTAGTATTGAAGTGGATGCTGAATACCCATTTAATGCTCTTCTAATAGTGGCTTCTGGTGAGTTTGACCCCCTGGGGGAGTGTGCATCACTTGGTGGAACATGTCTTCTTTCTGATGAAACATCAGTGATTCTACACCTAGAAAAACCTTGAACTGTCTTCATCATTACATAGAGACTCTTATTTTTGTTCTGGCCACTTACTGTGATATATCTGACAACTTTTGTTTTTAAACTTAAATAATATCTGATCTCATATATCCTTTTAACCCAACGAACCTTCTCCTAGATACATAAAAGCAAATATGAGGCGCTCATATCCCTAGTGTAGAAAATCACATGTGCTGTAATTCCATCAAATAATAACGACATATATGTGAACAAGTTCATATAAATGGGCTTAATGGTGTGTACCAACTCTAGTCAAACCATGCAAAAATACATCCAATGTGTAAGTGAAAAAAGCTGTGACAGCAAAATAATTAAACGGCCAAAAATCCCCAATTAATGTGTTTCATAAAATAAGTGGAAAACAAATTAATATATTACAGAAAAATTGAAGCATGAAAAATCAGTCCTTGAAAATCTTGTGACAAAAAAATAACGTGATTTAATTTGTGACAAAAAGAAATAATCGCACAAATCTTCTATGGTGCAGTGATCTTGATAAAGCAGAACTCCACGTGCCTATTCACCTCACCAACGTGAAACGTGAATCCACTCCCACAGGTATCTCACTCACCGAATAATTTTGCCCGCACTCTCATGCACGGCAAAAAACGCTTAGTAGCCACACTCCAGAGTAATCCAATAAGCAGTAGTTCCACAGTGTTTAGAATCATTCCACATGTAAAAAAATTGAAGAACTCACATAGCGTAAACCAGCACGGCACGTTTATTAAAACCACTACAATCTTCAATGGGAACACCCACATTTTAAGAGATATAAACCAGCAGTAAAACCAATGCGATTCACAGCAACTTCAAATTCAGTGGATACACTCAGAACAACAGGTGGTCACGGCGGACCCGAGGTGTGTAGATGCTAGGACTCACGGTCTCTCTCACCCCCCTCCGTAGCGCGCCGTGCAATAACAAACTCTCCTTCCTATAGTGCGGCTCTCAGCGTTGCTCGTCACATCTCATAGCCACGCCCCCGACATGTTTCGTCATAGATTAGACTTATTCATGGGATTCATCATGGGATCCCATGAATAAGTCTAATCTATGACGAAACATGTCGGGGGCGTGGCAATGAGATGTGACGAGCAACGCTGAGAGCCTCATATTTGCTCTTATGTATCTAGGAGAAGGTTCGTTGGGTTAAAAGGATATATGAGATCAGATATTATTTAGGTTTGATAGCCATTTGAAGGGGCAGCTCTCTTTCACTTGTCATTGAGTGAGTTTTATTTATTTTGTTGCACATTGAGTGGGCCATTCACTGGACCTCATTCCTGATTGTTTTATGCTCTATCTACTGGCGCAGTGGGGGTAGTTTTGAATTAAGGACGGCTTAATATTCAGATTACCCATTTTTGTATTTAACTTTTGTTTTTAGCCATATGTGTGTTATACAGGACATAAGTTGTGGTGAGAGGGTTAACACCCAGAAGTTTGTTTAAATACTACACACACTTAGAACTGTTACAGAGTGTTGCTGGGACTGATAGTCCCACGGAACAAGTTAAGTTGGAGAACCATACATCTGCATAGACTTTAGTATTCAAGAACTTATACTAGATGTTTGTCTCCTTTGTATAAGAACACTTAACCAGTCTTCTGGATTATAACTGCTTTAGTGTATTACCCTACACTGCGCAACACCCAAGAGGAACCCTTTTGTGGATTACAATTACAAATTCATAACCTAGCGAAGACTGAAGACGTCAAGACTCTCTTTTACTGCAGGGCCCTGCACTTAGTTACAAAGGATAGTGACTTTAAGGTTTAGAGCAGGGGGAGCTCCCTGGTATAATATGTATGTATGTATGTATGTATATATATATATATATCTTTTTTTTATGTCACGCGGTCTTTCAAACGCAATTATATATATATAGTTTGGGAGTTCTGAGTAATTTTCTAGCAAAAAATACAGGTTTTATCTTGTAAGCAACAAATGTTAGAAATAGGCTTAGGCATCAAAAGGTTAATCTTACAGAGAGAATTGCTGTTGAAGTAAAATTTTGCTCACAACCAACCAGTATGTTACCCCAACTGACTGATGCATATAAATACTGTACATATCAGGTTCGTGTAGAAAGTACAGACAGTGTAGAAAAAAAACTAAAGGCAAAAATCAGGCAATGCACCGGCCATGTTGGTTTTATAACTACCTCTCTGTTCAAAGCACACTAGACGCTCATAAACCGCAAATAAAAAAAATGCTGGAAAAAACATGAATAGTTTGTGTTTTCTCACCAGCATTGTTGCAGTGTTTAGGAGCGTTTTGAAAAGGGTCTAGGAGCGGTAGTGTTGTTGTCAAGGAATGAGCGATCACTGGCATCCATAACCAGTGGTTGATAAGAAGTGGGCCGGCATCATTAACGGTGGATGACTTAATAGATAAACTTACAATTTCCGTCAACTTTTGGGTCTGGTATGAATTTTAAGGGGAACTCCATGCCAGTTGTTTTTTTTAAAAGGGTGTGGAGTCCCCCCCCCAAAAAAAAAAACCATATCAGAACCTTATCCAAACATGCAGCCTGGCAGGCCAGGAAAGAGGGGGGGATTGACCAAGGGTCCCCCCTCCTGAACTATACCAGCACACATGCTCTTATAATGGGGGGGGATTCTTTTGGGCAGGGGAGCTCCCCCCAAAGCACCTTGTCCCTACGTTAATGGGGACAAGGACCTCTTCCCCAGAACCCTGGCCGTGGGGGTCTGTGGGGGGTTTATCGGAATCTGGAAGTCCCCTTTAACAAGGGGGCCCCCAGATCTGGTACCCTCCCATGTGAATGAGTAGGGGTACGTACCCCTACTCATTCACCAAAAAAAAAGTTTAGTGTAAAAAAAGAGTTTGAGAAGTCCCTTATCAAAAAAGCAAAAATAAAAAATAAATGTCCTCCTGCCGCAAAATAAACAAAGGGATAGGGCCACCCGGTGACATCCCTGGGGAACCCGGCCCCCTTTGTGACATCGACCCAGCATGCCTTGGTCATATTGATGTTCTTTTTTTGCAGTGGAGTTCCCCCTAAAATCTGCTGACATGGATTTGGGGAGGGTGATTCCACGTTGTTTTTTTTTCCCTCCAATTTTTATTGCCAGCAATTGTTTTGTTTACATCCAGCTCAGAGTGGGGAAACCCGCTGACAGTTGAGTCATCCGTTTGCCAGCCCGCTCATTAAAAAACAGCTACAAACTGTCTGTTAAGGATACCTGTGGGCCACTGGCCAAATACCTATAAAAAAGGTTTATAAGAATTGATTTCATTAATTCCAGGGGGACTTAAGGCTGATATTTTTTGGATCCATAAGGTTTCGGATCTTAAAATTGAGTTATCCCAGTCACCTCCTCTAGTGTTGGGAGGGATAACCTCCAACACAAAGAGACTAGGGAATTTTCAAATTTGTGCTGGAGACCTATATGCCTAGTGAAGGAGTAATGATTTTCCCATTACCAGAATAATATAGGTGATCCCTCATCCTATGGCTGAGTTCATGTATAGTTTTACCGATCTAAAAGGCATGACATTGACATATCATCAAGTATATTACACTGCGAGTGGTACAATCGGCATATTGTCTGATTGACTGATGCCATTGACCATTAGGTAAGTAGATTCCACTCCCTTCAGTAATCCAAGGACCATGACTACGGTAAGTACCGCTGGGGAGATGAGAGTAAGAGTCCGATCTACCTAGATAATGACTGGTGGTTAGGGTATCTCATAGGGAGGTAGCCCACCTAAACACCAATTCAGGGGTCATACTTAGATAATGTATGATCTTCAGCCAATAAATGTCAATGATTGGAAATTGATGAATGTAAGGATTATTTGTGAGCTGAAAAACGAGTAATAAATCTGATAGTGTTGGCCGTAGTTTTAGGAGCACTTTTAGAGAGAAGTTCTGATCCGAGTCTCAATCTGGCTTTGTTGAAAGCCTTTGTGTTGCGTCTCGCCATTATGGCAGTCTTTTTGGTGATGCGTTTCACTTCCTACAGTTCTACTATATAATTATAATTTTTGATAATTTGTTTTATGTTTTTTATGTATATGGTTTTTCTTTTAGATAAAATATTCTCTGAATTATACTCTAAAGGAAGCGGGTCACTGCAAAACATGTCGAATTTACAAATGGACTAAGATGGATACTGTAATTTTTATTGTGGAACACCTATCTCATGTCTTATCCAGTTTATATCAGAGAAAAATGAATTATTTAAGGGTGCTCTCCTCCTTTTTTTGGGATATACAGCATCCTATGTGTATTATATGTCTGCCAATGTTGTTTTAAAAACTAATCTGTCTGTTTAATAAATTTATATTTTTATGCCAAGTTGTGCAAGTCTTTTAGACATGTGCACACTGAAATATTTCGTTTCGGAATTTCGTTTTCGTCCAAAAAATAAAATTTAGTTACTCCCGAAATTCGTTTTCATTTATTTCGTTTTTCGTTAAAAATTGCATTCGTCCAAAAATCCAAATTATGGTCGAATCTGTCATTGAAGGCTTATGGTGTCTGTCGAATGTTCAAAGAAGATTCGACGGAGCAGCTAAACTGTACGATGCTGTATAGTTTACCTGCTGCGTCGAATCTTCTTAGAACTTTCAACAGACATCATAAGCCAAAGTACGTGTGTACTTAGTTCTAGCTATTTTACTGCTCCTCCTCTTTGGTTACAATCAGCCAATAACATTCATCATCATCATTATTTTTATTTATCTTTTCTCCCCTACGTCGAATCTTTTCTCCCCTACGTCGAATCTTTTCTCCCCTACGTCGAATCTTTTCTCTATGTAGAATGATCTTAGACTAATAGAGTTAAGGTTAGGCACATTCGACCACAGGTTTGATGGACACAGATTGTTATTGTCATCATCATGTCAAATCTCCTATCTATATCAAACTGTTGTAGCAACGAAAACGAAAATAAAGCATTTGTTTATGTCGGATCTTTCGTTTTTCGGATTCTGCACTTTCGTTATGGTTTGTTAAAATGATAACGAAAATACCTGAAATTCGGACGAAAATGCATTCGGACGAAAACGAATGCACATGTCTAAAGTCTATACCGTACCACAAAATTCCTAGCTGTCTCACAATTTTTTAAATTCTGGAAAATAAAATGGGTGACTTCCTGGAAGCTCACAATGAACTGGTGGATGCCCATTTTGAGCGAGAAGATTGATTAAAAAATGTAAAATTAAGATTAAAAGGTGGCGGATCTCGAGGATAGATCCAGAAGCAATAATATCAAATTTAGAGGATTTCCTGAAATATTAAAAATTCAGAGTTAAAGCAATTCTTTAAAAAAGGATATAGACCTAAAACCCACAATTTCTCGCCAGGAAATGGTGACTGACAGGGCCCACAGACTGCCCAAACCCTCACACATCCCAGAAAGACTGCCCAGAGACGTTGTTGGAAAAATACACTTCTACCACGTAAAGGATCTCTTGATGCAATATGCACGTCAAAACTCCCCACTCCCTGACCCGTATGCAGGTATCCTTCTGTATTTGGACCTCTCTCTCTCTCTCTCTCTCTCTCTCTCTCTCTCTCAAGCATCAATATTAGCAAGGAAAAACCTGAACTCTATTATAAAGATTTTACGGAACCACAAAATTACCTACAGATGGGGGTTCCCCACCAAGTTACTTATTGAATGGAATAACACATCATCACATCATACTCAATATACATGATTGATGATGGTCTAAAGTTGTTGGAAAATTGGGGGCTGTTACCCATAGATGAGGAAACCCCACAGGGAAAAAAACATCCAGAGAAGATCCAACAACAATGGTAACATAAACCAAGTTAACCTTCTCCGCCTTTACTAAGACTTGCCTTACACCTCCCGCAAGAAACCAATAACTACTTACTCAGGTTACCTTTATGCACTTTTTAAAGTGCAAAATGATGCACACTCAGGTTGTTCTACAGCTCGTTATTATTTTTTACAGTTATTTTTATTGTTTTTACATACCTTTGTTCAACATGCTCTCATCCTTATCACCCACCTCCAAAGTGGATTTATATATTCTACCATTTGGAAGCCACTACATCATAGGAAGTGTAAACATGGTCTTCTCCTATCATTAAGCGACTACCCATCAGTGCCTCTTTAGAACATGTTACAACTTAAACTTCTATCGCTCAATGCGAAAGGACTGAACAGCCCACATAAAAGGAAAGCCCTTTGGACTCGCATACTTAAATTTAAGAGTGACCTAATATGCGTACAAGAATCGCATTTTTGCGGCTGACAAACCTTCAAAATTTAGACATCATTAATTTCCTCATATATTTTGCTCTAACAGCCCCAAGAAAAAGAGGGGGGTTATTAGTGCAGTAAAGGACTCTGTCTTTCCAACTCCTAGACATACTTATAGATAATCAAAGAAGATATATCATTTTGGTTGCTACAATTGACAATATTACCTACACAATCACTAACATTTATACCCTAAATAAGCAACCACACAAATTCATCAAAAGGATTCTGAAGAAACTGCGGAAACAGCACCCTGCGGCTGGATAAGGTAAGAGGAGATTCCACAGAATTTTTGAGTTCTAGTGGCTTTTCTCCTTTAAGGTAAATGCATGCTATGCCTATTGTGACCACCGGGGGCTGCTAAGAGCACAAACCTACACATGCTGAATGTCTGTCTCAGGTGTTGTAATCGCTGTGTATGTCCCAGCGTATCAAGCAGGCTGCAAGCAGGTAAGGTGGATGGGGGGATTTCTCATGTTTGAATGTTCCCCCCCAGGCTAGAGAGGGGCCACAGGGGTCTAGAAAGTGGTTATACCACCCGGGCTCTGTGGCCTAATGGCCACCATCTCTGAAGATAGCCGTTCAGGCAAATCTTGTTACCAGTCTCCCTCCTCCCCCCCCCCATCCCCAGCCTTTTCTCCAGAGAATAACAGGAGAGTCGGCAGTGTGGGAAGCGCTCGTTTTTTTCAAAACTCGAGGGGGGGGGGGCGGTAGAGGAGGGGGCGGGATGTCAGCACAGAGTGTTTAGACTCCCACTCAGGCCAGCTGCAGGCTATTAGAGGCACTCTGTACAGGTGCACTCAGCCTTCTGAGAGACACAGAGCTGACGGTCGCATGTAAGGTGGGACACAGGCATTCTCCTAGGCAGCATTTACTGAAGTAACACCAGACTGAGCATTGGGTAGCAAGGCTTTTAGCCAGACTACATCGCTCAGCGGACAGTGTTCATTTATATACCTCACACCTTGTTGCTTTGCACTATGGGTAGAAGAGGTTCAAGCACCCCAGGAACCAGAGACACTAGGGGATCTCGTTCAGGTTCTGAGGGCCCCCTGTCGGCAGCATCCTTCCCCCCTAAAGATGGGCCAGGGACGGCTAGCCAGGGAGAGCCATTGGGGTCAGGGGCTACACCTGCTTCTGGCACTTCAGCCCCTGTATATATTACACAAGAGGTTTTTTCCTCAACCATTAGTGGTCTAGAGGAAAGATTAATGGCCGTGATTACGTCTTCACTCAGTGGAAGAAAACGCACTAGGCTTTCCTCTGTTCCCCAAGACCCTCAGACAGAGGAGCTCTGGGATAAAGGAGATGAATCCCTTTCAGAGGATCGGGATGGGATGGATGATTCCTCTTCGGAGGATTCAGGTGGAGAGGGACCCTCTGCGACTTCCCAAGAGGAGAAAGTCTTAGTGCAGATCCTCACTGGATTGGTCCGCTCCACATTTAAGTTGCCCATACCTGAAACTGCTAAAGAATCCTCTTCTGCTTTGGGGTCACTGAAACCTTTCCAAGCAGCACATGCTTTTCCTGTTCATACTTTACTTGAAAAGCTTATTTATTCTGAGTGGGATCACCCAGACAAACGTTTTTTTCCGCCGAGAAAGTTTTCAACACTTTATCCGATGGAAGAAAAGTTTATTAAAATGTGGGGAATTCCGGCTATTGATGCCGCCATTTCCTCAATAAATAATAGCCTGACTTGTCCTGTAGACGATGCTCAGGGATCCTGTAGATAAAAGGATGGAATCCCTATTGAAGGATGTTTTCTCCTTAGCAGGATCAGTGGCCCAACCTGCAATAGCAGCGATTGGAGTCTGTCAATACTTAAGAGACCATGTTAAGCAGGTCATCAAAGTATTACCTGAACAGCAGGCCCAGGGGTTTGCTAACCTTCCAGCGGCCTTATGCTTTGTGGTTGACGCCATTAGAGATTCTATCGTGCAAACCTCCCGTCTTTCACTGGGGTTGGTGCATATACGTAGAATCCTATGGTTGAAAAATTGGTCAGCCGAAGCACCATGTAAGAAGCTACTGGCTGGGTTTCCATTTCGTGGTGCAAGGTTGTTTGGAGAGGACTTGGATAACTATATCAAGAGAATCTCTTGTGGGAAAAGCATTCTTACCTGTCAAGAAGAAGAGTAAGCGTCCCTCTTTCAAACGGACTCTTTCCCCAGCGCCGGGGGCTTCAGCCTCCAGGCAGTCTCGACGGCCGCCTCCATCGGGGTCCAGAGACAAGAGTCAACCCCAGGGACAAAAGAAGTCCTGGGGAAAGAAGCCTACTAGGCAAAACACTAAGACCTCTGCATGAGGGGGCGCCCCCGCTCACTCGAGTGGGGGGAAGACTGCGACAATTCTCAGAGCTCTGGCAGGAGGACTTCCAGGACAGATGGGTAGTCTCCACGGTAACCTTAGGGTACAAGCTGGAGTTTCAGGAATTCCCTTCTCCTCGGTTCCTCAGATCAAATGTTCCCAGAGACCCAGAGAAGAAGCAGTCGCTCCTTCTAGCGTTAGAGCGACTTTTGTCGCAGGAGGTCATTATGATAGTTCCCGCAAAGGACCAGGGATTGGGCTTCTATTCCAACCTTTTTACGGTCCAAAAGCCAAATGGGGATGTCAGGCCCATTTTGGACTTAAGGGATCTGAACCGATTCCTAAGGATTCAATCCTTCCAAATGGAATCAATTCGAACAGTAGTTCCCACCCTGCAGGGAGGAGAATTTCTGGCATCAATAGACATCAGAGATGCATATCTGCATGTGCCCATTTTTCCTGCTCATCAGAAGTTTCTGCGCTTCGAGGTAGGAGGGCGTCATTTCCAGTTTATGGCTCTGCCCTTTGGGATAGCCACTGCACCTCGAGTGTTCACAAAGATCTTGGCTCCTCCTCTGGCCAGATTAAGGGCTCAGGGTATAGCTGTCATAGCATACCTAGACGACCTGCTCTTGATAGACCGGTCGGTAGCCTCTTTGAATGGAAACTTGAGGACCACGGTCAGGTATCTAGAACACCTGGGTTGGATCCTCAACTTAGAAAAGTCTTTCCTAAAACCAGTAAGAAGACTGGAATATTTAGGTCTGATTATACATACAAGCCAGGAGAAAATATTTCTACCCCAGGCAAAGATCACTGCTTTGAGAGAGCTGATTCTGACAGTAAGGACCAAGAAGGGTCCCTCAGTCCGCCTTTGTATGAGGCTACTAGGGAAGATGGTGTCTTCATTCGAAGCAGTTCCCTATGCTCAGTTTCACTCAAGAATGCTGCAACACAGTATTCTGTCGACCTGGAACAAGAAGGTTCAGGCATTAGACTTTCCGATGCACCTGTCGCATGCGGTGCGTCAGAGCCTCAATTGGTGGCTCATACCCGAAAACCTGCAGAAGGGGAAATCCTTTCTACCGGTTACCTGGACGGTGGTAACAACAGATGCCAGTCTGTCAGGTTGGGGAGCAGTTCTGGAACAGGCTGCGGTCCAAGGGGTATGGTCCAAGACAGAGAGGACCTTACCCATCAACATTCTGGAGATCCGGGCGATACATCTAGCTCTAAAAGCCTGGACTATCAGGCTACAGGGTTGTCCGGTCAGGATCCAGTCCGACAATGCCACAGCAGTGGCTTATGTCAATCATCAGGGAGGCACCCGGAGCCGAGCTGCTCAAAAAGAGGTGAACCAGATCTTAGTCTGGGCAGAGATGCATGTGCCATGCATATCGGCAGTTTTCATCCCGGGAATAGAGAATTGGCAGGCGGACTATCTAAGTCGCCAGCAGTTACTTCCAGGGGAATGGTCTCTGCATCCCGACGTCTTTTGGGCCATATGCCAAAGATGGGGGGTTCCAGATGTAGATCTCTTTGCATCCCGATTCAACAAAAAGATAGACAGATTTGTGGCAAGGACAAAAGATCCTCTTGCATGCGGGACGGATGCGTTGGTGATTCCGTGGCATCGGTTCTCACTGATTTACGCATTCCCGCCTATTCTGCTACTACCACGACTCCTTCGCAGGATCAGGCAGGAAAGGAAGTCGGTACTTCTGGTGGCCCCCGCTTGGCCCAGAAGGACTTGGTATGCAGAAATAGTAAGGATGACGGTGGGTTCCCCGTGGACCCTACCGGTACGCCCAGACCTGTTATCTCAAGGTCCAGTGTTCCATCCTGCCTTCCAAAGATAAATTTGACGGTTTGGCTATTGAGACCCACGTTCTGAAGAGTAGTGGGCTCTCAGGTCCTGTCATATCTACCTTGATTAATGCAAGGAAGCCAGCTTCCAGGATGATTTATCATAGAGTCTGGAAAGCTTATATAACCTGGTGTGAATCCAGAGGTTGGCATCCCAGGAAATATGTCATAGGTAGAATCCTTGATTTTCTACAGATGGGATTAGAGATGAAGCTGGCCTTGAGTACCATCAAGGGCCAGGTCTCTGCTTTATCAGTATTATTTCAGCGGCCACTTGCTTCGCATTCTTTGGTCCGAAACTTTATGCAGGGGGTGATGCGTCTTAATCCTCCGGTTAAAGCGCCCCTAAACCCCTGGGACTTGAATTTGGTCCTGGCTGTGTTACAGAAACGGCCTTTTGAACCAATAAGTCAGATTCCTTTGGTCTTGTTGACAAGGAAATTAATTTTTCTGGTGGCCATCTCTTCTGCTAGAAGAGTATCAGAATTAGCAGCTCTTTCCTGTAAGGAGCCTTATTTGATTATACACAAGGATAGAGTGGTACTACGCCCTCATCCTAGTTTTTTACCGAAGGTGGTTTCTGATTTTCATTTAAACCAAGACATTGTTCTACCTTCCTTTTTTCCAGATCCCTGTTCTCCGGAAGAGAGATCTCTACATTCGTTGGATGTAGTAAGAGCAGTTAAGGCCTATCTAGGGGCAACTACTCAGATCCGCAAGACGGATGTTTTGTTTGTGCTGCCAGAGGGTCCCAATAGAGGACAGGCAGCGTCAAAAGCTACCATTTCTAAATGGATTCGACAGTTGATCATTCAAGCTTACGGTTTGAAACAGAAGATTCCTCCGTTTCAGATCAGGGCACATTCCACAAGGGCTATTGGTGCTTCTTGGGCAGTGCATCACCGGGCCTCTATGGCTCAAATCTGCAAGGCTGCAACCTGGTCTTCAGTTCATACATTCACCAGATTCTATCAGGTGGATGTGAGAAGGCATGAGGATATCGCCTTTGGGCGTAGTGTGCTGCAGGCAGCAGTACAGGGTCCTCAGGTCTGATTGCACCCTACTTGGTCGTGGTTCCCCCCCCTCAGGTAGCATTGCTCTGGGACATCCCATCAGTAATTACTGTGGCTCTGTGTCCCGTGATGTTCGAGAAAGAAAATAGGATTTTTTAAAACAGCTTACCTGTAAAATCCTTTTCTTTCGAAGGACATCACGGGACACAGAGGTCCCACCCCTCTTCTAATACACTATATTGCTTGGCTACAAAACTGAGGTATCCCTGCAAGGGGGAGGGATTATATAGGGGGTTGAACTTCCTGATAGGGTGTGCCAGTGTCCAATCACCAGTGATACCTATATAACCCATCAGTAATTACTGTGGCTCTGTGTCCCGTGATGTCCTTCGAAAGAAAAGGATTTTACAGGTAAGCTGTTTTAAAAAATCCTATTTTTTTCCCAGGAAGACTTATGCCCCGTACACACGGTCGGATTTTCCGATGGAAAATGTCCGATCGGAGCGTGTTGTCGGAAATTCCGACCGTGTGTGGGCTCCATCGGACATTTTCCATCGGATTTTCCGACACACAAAGTTGGAGAGCAGGAGATAAAAGATGTCCTGTGGTCTGATGAGACCAAGATAAACTTATTTAGTTCAGATGGTGACAAGCGTGTGTGGCGGCAACCAGGTGAGGAGTACAAAGACAAGTGTGTCTTGTCTACAGTCAAGCATGGTGGTGGGAGTGTCATGGTCTGGGGATGCATGAGTGCTGCCGGCACTGGGGATCTACAGTTCATTGAGGAAACCATGAATGCCAACATGTACTGTGACATACTGAAGCAGAGCATGATCCCCTCCCTTCAGAGACTGGGCCGCAGGGCAGTATTCCAACATGATAACCACCCCAAACACACCTCCAAGACCACCACTGCCTTGCTAAAGAAGCTGAGGGTAAAGGTAATGGACTGGCCAAGCATGTCTCCAGACCTAAACCCTATTGATCATCTGTGGGACATCCTCAAATGGAAGGCGGAGGAGCGCAAGGTCTCTAACATCCACCAGCTCTGTGATGTCGTCATGGAGGAGTGGAAGAGGACTCCAGTGGCAACCTGTGAAGCTCTGGTGAACTTCATGCCCAAGAGGGTTAAAGCGGAGTTCCACACAAAAATGGAACTTCCGCTTTTCGGAACCCTCCCCCCCCTCCGGTGTCACATTTGGCACCTTTCCGGGGGGAGGGGGTGCAGATACCTGTCTAAGACAAGTATTTGCACCCACTTACAGCATAGACTCCCATGGGAGTCTATGCCTCTTCCTGTCAGTCCGCGCTGTCTCCTGGGAAACACACAGCTCCCAGAAGATAGCGGGGACCAGTTACGATGCGCAGCGCGACTCGCGCATGCGCAGTAGGGAACCAGAAAGTGAAGCCGCAAGGCTTCACTTCCTGATTCCCTCACCTAGGATGGTGGCGGCAGCTGCTGAGAACCGAGCGGGTTCTCGGCGTCGCCTGCCGACTTTGCTGGACCCTGGGACAGGTAAGTGGCCATGTATTAAAAGTCAGCAGCTGCAGTATTTGTAGCTGCTGGCTTTTAATATTTTTTTTTTTTGGCGGTTTAGGTGGACCCCCGCTTTAAGGCAGTGCTGGAAAATAATGGTGGCCACATAAAATATTGACACTTTGGTCCCAATTTGGACATTTCACTTAGGGGTGTACTGACTTTTGTTGCCAGCGGTTTAGACATTAATGGCTGTGTGTTGAGTTATTTTGTGTGGCCACCATTATTTTCCAGCACTGCCTTAACCCTCTTGGGCATGGAGGTCACCAGAGCTTCACAGGTTGCCACTGGGGTCCTCTTCCCCTCCTCCATGATGACATCATGGAGCTGGTGGATGTTAGAGACCTTGCGCTCCTCCACCTTCAGTTTGAGGATGTCCCACAGATGATCAATAGGGTTTAGGTCTGGAGACATGCTTGGCCAATCCATTACCTTAGCCATTTTCCCTCCCCGGTGTCATGTGACTCTTTAGTGTTACACGGTCTCAGGTGTGAATGGGGAGCAGGTGTGTTAAATTCGGTGTTATCGCTCTCACTCTGTTATCGTACTCACTTTTGTTGCCAGTGGTTTAGACATTAATGGCTGTGTGTTGAGTTATTTTGAGGGGACAGCAAATTTACACTGTTATACAAGCTGTACACTCACTACTTTACATTGTAGACAAGTGTCATTTCTTCAGTGTTGTCACATGAAAAGATAGAAGAAAATATTTACATAAATGTGACTGAGGGGTGTACTGACTTTTGTGAGATACTGTTTATGATCCGTGGAGATGTCTACACTCCACTGAAAAGGACTTTACCTTTTTTTCTAATGTACACAAAACTTATTCTAAAATTGAATACTTCATTGCAAACAGACTCCTCTTGCAAAAATGACAGATGCTCAGATCCATAACATTACATGGTCTGATCACGCACCTATCACTATGGAGATAGTAATAGGAGATAGTAATAGGATAACAATGTACGAATTCTAACCTCCCCCATTCCATCATACCTATGCCTCCAATTCCCCCCCCCTCAATTTCCATCATACCTATGCCTCCAATTCCGCCCCCCTCAATTTCCATCATACCAATGCCTCCAATTCCGCCCCCCTCAATTTCCATCATACCAAAGTCTCCAATTCCGCCCCCCTCAATTTCCATCATACCAATGCCTCCAATTCCGCCCCCCTCAATTTCCATCATACCTATGCCTCCACTTCCGCCCCCCTCCCCCATTCAATCATACATATGCCTCTACTTCTGCCCCCCCCCTCATTTTATTATACCTATGCCTCCAATTCCGCCCCTCCCCCCATTCTATCATATGTATGCCTTCAATTCTGCCCCCCCTCCCCCAATTCTATCATATGTATGCCTCCAACTCCGCCCCCCTCCCCCCAATCTATAATGCCATATTTATTTTTGTAACTTAATTCTGAATAAAACATTTAACAGTGTAAATTTCATGAGATAATTTACAAGGGCGTGTTTAGGGGAAGAGCAGAGCATGGTTTGGGTGGGGCATCAGGTGGCGAGTAACTCTTAAGGCCTGGCTTGTAGCTAAGGACTTGAAAGTTTGAGCCCTGGTATATATAACGTTTGGAGGTTCTAAGTAATTTTCTAGCAAAAAAATACAGATTTTAACTTGTAAGCAACAAGTGCCGGAAAAAGGCTTAGGCATGAAGGGGTTAATAAATAGACCCCCCCTATGAAAGCATTTCATATTTTCACCTCCTGACATTTTTGCAAGCAGCATCAAAGTGCTGATGTATCCTGCAACAATTTGATGCTTGTTCTGCACCCCAAACCCGCACGAGTGGTCAGCCACACCCACATTTTAAGCCCCACCCTTTCTGATATAGTTGCTCCACAGTAGCCTACTATCATTTAGGTTGTTGGGGAGATTATAGATAATGTGGGAAAACACAGTGCTACAGGAGAATATAATAAAACACAATGCAAACTTATAAAGAAACAATGAAACAAAATGTATTTTATTTGGGCTTGTTCAGACTTGTGGTTGCAGGGGGTTACATTTGTACAGTTAAGCCATGTTGTTAGCAACCCCCCGTGAGGAGGCACAACATTAACGTCTCCTTACCGCCTGTCAAACACCTCTGAATAGTAATGTGAATGTGGATCGCTTTTCAGCTGTTTGATGCAATTCTAATCTTTGCCTTAGATTGCTTTCACACTCATGCGTTTTCCTGTGTTTTTACCTTGCTTGAAAAATGCAATAAAAATCTTTCCCTTTAAATCTTATAGGACTTGTAATGGAATTGCTTCCCACACTCCACTTGAGTGCTTCCGTCATACAGTTTCCTCCAGTCTGAATATGGATATTGTATATTATAGCCGCATATTAAAATCACGAACTAGGCAGGACTTGTTTGGCTGCAAAGCTGGAACATGAACAAAGGCACACAGAGCATACTTGCCAACTGTCACAAATTTCCCGTTACATTCCTGGGATTTAGCCCTCTTTCCCAGATTTAGCCATTCCCGGGAAATTCTTATTTTACCGATTTTTTTTTTTCCGCCGCCCGCCGCTAGAGGTCGGTGGCCGACGGAGAAAAGGTCTCCACCGGCCGCCATTTTCCCGGAGGCCAAATTACTATTTAGTAATGGCCGGGTGACTGCCAATATCATTTGAGCTGTAGCACCACCCACCTCCCGATACACAATACACCTTATCAGTACATGTACACAGGATCCCCGATCTCTCCTCTGTTATCTTATCAGTACATGTACACAGGATCCCCGATCTCTCCTCTGTTATCTTATCAGTACATGTACACAGGATCCCCGATCTCTCCTCTATGTTATCTTATCAGTACATGTACACAGGATCCCCGATCTCTCCTCTGTGTTATCTTATCAGTACATGTACACAGGATCCCCGATCTCTCCTCTATGTTATCTTATCAGTACATGTACACAGGATCCCCGATCTCTCCTCTATGTTATCTTATCAGTACATGTACACAGGATCCCCGATCTCTCCTCTGTTATCTTATCAGTACATGTACACAGGATCCCCGATCTCTCCTCCATGTTATCTTATCAGTACATGTACACAGGATCCCCGATCTCTCCTCTATGTTATCTTATTAGTACATGTACACAGGATCCCCGATCTCTCCTCTATGTTATCTTATCAGTACATGTACACAGGATCCCTGATCTCTCCACTGTTATCTTATCAGTACACGTACACAGGATCCCCAATCTCTCCTCTATGTTATCTTATCAGTACATGTACACAGGATCCCCGATCTCTCCTCTGTTATCTTATCAGTACATGTACACAGGAACCCCGATCTCTCCTCTGTTATCTTATCAGTACATGTACACAGGATCCCCGATCTCTCCTCTGTTATCTTATCAGTACATGTACACAGGATCCCCGATCTCTCCTCTGTTATCTTATCAGTACATGTACACAGGATCCCCGATCTCTCCTCTGTTATCTTATCAGTACATGTACACAGGATCCCCGATCTCTCCTCTGTTATCTTATCAGTACATGTACACAGGATCCCCGATCTCTCCTCTGTTATCTTATCAGTACATGTACACAGGAACCCCGATCTCTCCTCTATGTTATCTTATCAGTACATGTACACAGGATCCCCGATCTCTCCTCTGTTATCTTATCAGTACATGTACACAGGATCCCCGATCTCTCCTCTGTTATCTTATCAGTACATGTACACAGGATCCCCGATCTCTCCTCTATGTTATCTTATCAGTACATGTACACAGGATCCCCGATCTCTCCTCTATGTTATCTTATCAGTACATGTACACAGGATCCCCGATCTCTCCTCTATGTTATCTTATCAGTACATGTACACAGGATCCCCGATCTCTCCTCTGTTATCTTATCAGTACATGTACACAGGATCCCCGATCTCTCCTCTGTGTTATCTTATCAGTACATGTACACAGGAACCCCGATCTCTCCTCTGTTATTAGTACATGTACACAGGATCCCCGATCTCTCCTCTATGTTATCTTATCAGTACATGTACACAGGATCCCCGATCTCTCCTCTATGTTTTCTTATCAGTACATGTACACAGGATCCCCGATCTCTCCTCTGTTATCTTATCAGTACATGTACACAGGATCCCCGATCTCTCCTCTATGTTATCTTATCACTACATGTACACAGGATCCCCGATCTCTCCTCTATGTTTTCTTATCAGTACATGTACACAGGATCCCCGATCTCTCCTCTGTTATCTTATCAGTACATGTACACAGGATCCCCGATCTCTCCTCTGTTATCTTATCAGTACATGTACACAGGATCCCTGATCTCTCCTCTATGTTATCTTATCAGTACATGTACACAGGATCCCCGATCTCTCCTCTATGTTATCTTATCAGTACATGTACACAGGATCCCCGATCTCTCCTCTATGTTATCTTATCACTACATGTACACAGGGTCATTTACAGTGGTTTCTAGGCAGTTGAGTTTAGAGGGGTTTTTTTCGACCACAAAAAAACTCATTCAGAAGCTGTGTTTAGAGGCATTTCAAACGCTAAATGCGGCTAAACGCGGCTATCCGCGTTTAGGCGCGTTTTTTTGTCTAGTATCGTTTTTAAAAGGGAAACATTTTATTTATTACTTTTGAGCCTGGAAATGGCTAAAAACACACCCAAAACTCAATTATCACTGCCTGTAAGATTGATATACCATGCGATATTCCCCTCATCAGTCAATTACGCTGTACAATACACGACTTGCATTACTTGACGCTGAAGTAAAATAGGAATTTCACTCACCTGTCAACCACTGAGAATTTGCAAACTAGACGAGGTCTAACCTTTTCCAAGAGAACGTCAAAAGGTGGCAATTGACATGCGTGCTAAACAGACGGTTTTAAAACGTGGATCACAAGCTGTGATGTTCCAGCGTTCAGGAGAGGTTGAGAAACGCGTCGTGTACCTGAAGCCATAACAGAACTTCTGTCTCAGTCCGATTGATGGTGTCAGAGAAGATCCCAGAACAGAATTACTATTCGGCACTCTGATGTGCGCCGGTCCGCGCCATTATGCAGGCGCGCGCCCGTGCGCGCACGGTGTTTGACGCCAACCGCCCTATTTAGTGTGCTGGTACCCTTTGCTCAGTGCTGTCCGATCTGCAGCTCCCAGTCCTGTGTTTCCTGTCTGAAAGTTGATCTCCTTGTTACCCGGCTTGTCTATTGGATTCCACTCTGCTATCTGCCTGCATCTGACCCCGGCTTGCCTTTGACCTTGAATCTGCCTGCTCCCTTATACCACGCTGACCGCCTGCTGCCGACCCTGCCTGTGACCTGGACTTTGTACCTGCCTGCTCCTCTGTACTGTGCCGACCGCCTGTTGCCAACTCTGCCTGTGACCGGACCTGCCTACTCTGCTCCTGCTCTGCACCGGCTGACTGTGCTCCAGCCCACCAAGTACCTCCAGTCCACTTGCACCAGGATCCGGGGCCTTAACTCCACAAGTCACCCGCCAGGCTCTCATACCATTCTGCGCTCCCGTGCCTTCTGTTTACACTACCAGGGGCCGGGAACCAGATACGTAAGGGAGGCCTTCCCCTGCTATATCGGATACGTCAGTCAGGTACGTGAAAGTCTGACAGATGGTTTCCAACAAGCCTGCTCTTTGTTTCACATTCTCAACAAAAGGCTGCTTCTGTTCTGAGAAATCACGTGACTTATTACATTTCCATTATCCCAGGATAATCAATTCCATGTAATCCCTACCCAGCTTCCTCCCATTCCACAGTCATGTAATCCAAAACAAATCCCACGCCAATCCCACCTTCAGACCGATGTGCAAAAACATCAAATAAAAGTGACAAGGATGTTCATGTACACGACGGGGCAGCTGAAAACCTTCTGAATGCTGAAATTGATGGTGAAAAACACACATTTTACAGCTCTTACATACCGCGATTATGTGAGTTTAGCAGAGCATTTGAGGTTAGAAGCGTTTTTTTTTTTTTTTTTAAACCACTTAAAGCCTACTGCAGATGTGTGCAATAGAGCCGCCCTGCCGCAGCACAACGACGTACCTGTGCGTCATTTCGTGCAATAGATACAGGGGGCGCACACGTGCCGATTGGACAGAGGGGGGCGGGAAGCCAATCAGCAATCATTCCCCACAGAGGCCGAACGGTGATCTGCCTATATAAACAAGGCAGAGCACCGTTCTGACAGGGGAGAAGATGGAGATCTTGTGTTGTTCATCCAGTCAGACCATCCCCCCCCACACAGTTAGAAAGCACCCCCTAGGGACACACTTAAGCCTTTGATTGCCCCTGGTGTTAACCCCTTCCCTGCCAGTGCCATTAGTACAGTGACCGTGTATATTTTTATCACTGATCGCTGTATTGGTGCCGCTGGTTCCCAAAAAAGTGTCACTTAGTGTCCAATCTGTCCGCCGCAATGTCGCAGTCCCACTAAAAATCGCTGATCACTGCCATTACTAGTAAAAAAAAAAAACTTTAAAAAAAATACGATAAACCTATTCCATGGTTTCTAGACGTGATAACTTTTGCACAAACCAATCAATATACGCTTATTGGGAATTTTTTTTTTTACCATATGTAGCAGAATACATAGGCCTAAATTGATGAAGAAATTACATTTTTAAAATTTTTTTTATTGGATGTGTTTTATAGCATCGAGTAAAAAAAAAAAAATTTGTTTTTTTTCAAAATTGTCGGCCTTTTTTGTTTCTATCGCAAAAAATAAAAACCACAGAGGTGATCAAATGCCACCAAAAGAAAGCTCTATTTGTGGGGAAAAAGGGACGTCAATTTTATTTGGGTACAACATCACATGACCACGCAATTGGCAAATACAATGTGACATAAAATATTACAACGATCGCCATTTTATTCTCAGGGGCTCTGCTAGAAAAAAAAAAAAAAAATTAAATATATATATATATATATATATATATATATATATATATATATATATATATTTATATTGTTTGGGGGTTCGAAGTAATTTTCTCGCAAAAAAGTACTGGTTTTTGCTTGTAAGCAACAAGTGCCAGAAAAAGTCTTAGGCATGAAGGGGTTAATAAATAGGCCCCCCCCCCCTATGTATACATTATATATTTTCACCTCCAGAGATTTTTGCAAGAAGCATCAAAGTGATCCTGCAGACTTTGCAGCTTTTGCTGCACCCCAAAACTGCACAAGTGGTCAGCCACACCCACATTTTAAGCCCCACCCTTTCTGATATAGTTGCCCCAAAGTATCCTACTATAATTTAGGTCGTTGAGCTTTTAGATTATAGATAATGTGGGAAAACATAGTGCTACAAGAGAATATGATAAAACACAATGCAAATGTATAAAGAAACAATGTAACATAAAACGATCAAATACCGCCAAAAAAAAAAAAAAAAAACGTCAATTTTGTTTGGGTACAACAATGCACAACTGCGCAATTGTCAGTTAGAGCAACGCAGTGCAGTATCACAAAAAAAATGGCCTGGTCATTAAGGGGGTTAACCACTGCAGCCCCGGAAAAATTTACCCCCTTCCTGACCAGAGCACTTTTTGTGATTCGGCACTGCGTCGCTTTAACTGACAATTGCGCGGTCGTGTGACGTTGCATCCAAACAAAATTGCCGTCCTTTTCTCCCACAAATAGAGATTTCTTTTAGTGGTATTTGATCACCTCTGCAGTTATTTTTTGCGCTATAAAAAAAATAAATAAATAAAGCAATATCGTTTACTCTTTGCTATAATAAATATCCCCAAAAAAATATATAAAAAAAAAAAAAACTAAATTTCTCTCTCAGTTTAGGCCGATATGTATTCTTCATATTTTTGGTAAAAATCGCGTATATTGATTGGTTTGCGCAAAATTTATAGCGTCTACAAAATAGGGGATAGATTTATGACATTTTTATTATAATTTTTTTTTTAAATTAATGGCAGTGATCTACGATTTTTATCGTGACTACGACATTATGGTGGACACATCAGACACCTTTGACACTATTTTGGGACCATTCACATTTATACAGCGATCAGTGCTATAAAAATGCTCTGATTACTATGTAAATGACACTGGCAGGGAAGGGGTTAAACACTAGGGGGCAATGAAGGGGTTAGGTGTGTCCTAGGGAGTGATTCTAGCTGTGGGGGGGGGGGATGGGCTACCACTGACATGACAGCGATCACTGCTCCCGATGACAAGGAGCAGTGATCTCTGTCATGTTGGTAGGCAGAGCAGAAAAATGCCTTGTTTACATAGACATCTCCCTGTTCTGCCGCTCTGTGACACATACGCGGGCAGGGCTGGACTGGGATAAAAATTTGGCCCTGGACTTCATCCAGACCAGACCACTTTAATTGTGCAAACAAGCACAAAAACAGTATATAAACTATACGCAATTGTGCAAAAAAACATTAAAAAAAAAGTAGCAGAACATAAGGAGTCCTCACCAACCTCTTTTATTATTTCACTTATTCTCCTCTGTATTTTTCTCGTCTTTCTCACATCACGGCGTGAAGTTGAGGGCGAACCAAGAAAACCATTACTTTGACAGGCTTTCACTGAAACCGGCCCACTGAGCCATCGGCCCACCGGGAAACTCCCTGTAGTCCCAATGGCCAGTACATGCCTGTACGCGGGCCCCCGGCAGACATCGAGTCCGCGGGACCTGCGGTCACGGAGTACGTCCCACAATGCCGCAAATTAAAGGGGACATACCTGTGCGCCCATTTGCCCAGCTGTGCCATTGTGCCGACGTATATCGTCGTGCGCTGGTCGGCATGTGGTTAGAGAAAACCTCAGGAAACCCTCCCAAATGCCCACAATGCATGAAAAACGAGCTACATAGTTAGTCTGGCTAAAAAACGACACAAGTCCATCTAGTTCAAACCAATATGCCAGTGACGGCCGCTCCATAAGGGGCACAGGGGTGCTCCCCCCCCCTATCCATGCGTGATCTACATGCAGGGTGCCGGACACATGGATTCCAATAGCGGGGGTGTTTTTTTTTAAGCACGTGATTAGAGCTCTAACAGACTTAAAAACAGAGTGGGATAAGGGCACAGAGCACTGCGCCCCGAGCCCACCCACTTGTGTGGCAATAGCGAATGAATATTCGCTATCGACACACTGATCCTCCTCCCAGCCAATCAGGAAGCCCCAATTGGCCAGGGAGTCTAATGCCGCGTACACATGAGCGGAACGTCCGATAGAAAAAGTCAGACGGAGTCTTTTCATTGTCTATTATTCCGATCGTGTGTGGGCCTCATCCGACTTTTTTTTTTTTCTCGAAAATTCTGAAGGACCTAGAAAAGGAACATGTTCTAAATATTTTGGGAAACCCGCTCGTCTGTATGCTGTTCCGATGGACAAAAAAAACGACGCATGCTCTGAAGCAAGTACGAGACGGAGGTGATTGGCTACTGGCTACTGAACTTCCTTTTTCTAGTCCCGTCGTACGTCACCGCGTTCTGGATGGTCGGACTTTGGTGTGACCGTGTGCAGGCAAGACCGCTTGAGTGGAATTCCTTCGGGGTTTAGTCCGCTGGCAAAACCGGTCATGTGTACGCGGCTTTAGGGTTATAAATAGAAAAGATATGCAGCGCTACAAAGTGCATAGGAACCCGGAATAGGTATCCAGAAGCGAGCGCTAAATATAAAATATTAAATTGGTGAAATAAACGAACGAACATTTTATACCAATGTGCACACTGAAAATGCTACATATATAAATAAACAAAAAAAATAATATATAAATATTCCTGTGAAGAAACACAAAATCATACAATATTATGGACGCACATGAAAAGTCCCAACATAAAAAGATATATGGAATAGTTTGCACATCCCACCTACTGTGGAGCAAGATAACGAAAGTGACCATTCATGAGTCCCTGAAATAGTTGAATGTAACCTGTTCAATCCCATAGATGTAATCACAGGGCGTCGGAGATCCTAACATGCACTATTGGAGCCGGAATGTGCAGGGAATTATTTATACACAGCACCCGGGGATGTGCATCCAACACCAGGGAAGGGGGGTGAATACTCTTACCCCAAATCGTGGACATCTACACCAGAGCTGGTGGGCCAAACAGGCAGACCTGACCCTCACGCCACTCACTAGAACTCCTATTCCTGCTACAATACACCATGCAATACATAGTAGTCAAGGCTGCCTCTGCAACAATAATCATTTGAACAGAAACAGCTGATAACGGCCAATAACGGCTGGGTCTGCCCCAACACAGCACTGAATCTGTGTGGTCATCGGCCAATCAGCGATCACTCAAGGAACACATGACCTGCATCACGTAATCTGGAAACAAACAGTTTCATCATGCATGTAACTAGGCAAGCATAACAATCACCCGGTAGTTAAAGCGGATCTTCACCCGTTTTTGAATCAGCATCTCGGTGGCTTCTAAAAGCAACACCGAGTGCCATATGGAGCTTTTTTTTTTTTTTTTTTTTACTTACCTTACGTTATCTGTGTTTCTTTTCTTCTGTCCCTGCGGCTGTGGGCGTGGACTTTGCGGGTATTGTCGTCATATCCTTCGTTACCCGCAATGTCTCCTGGGATCTCATTGTCTTTCATCCCAGGAGACATTGCGGATAACCTCCGCCAAATCTCGTGAGACTTGCCATCACAACGGGGCGGGACTTCCTACGATGACGCCGGTTGTGATGGCAACCTGAGCTCTTGACGGTGCTATGTTTTGTCTTCACTGCGCATGCGCGAGATCGGGGCTAGAACGGGCGGTGCATGCTGGTCGAGCTGCATCACCGTATCCCGGAAGAGGATGCCTGTGGGATTCACATGCCCACAGGCAAGATGAAAACCAACTACAGGAAGTTTTAAAAGTTATCTTTACTAAAGGAAAATGAGAGCAGAAAGCTGCAGAAACGGAAAAAGTAAGTTAAAGATTTAAATGGATTAAACAGTGTCAGTGGTAGAAAAAAAAAAATTATGTGTAGACAGTGAAACACCGCTTTAAGACACTGCTATCAGTAGGTTTGCATAGCACACATCATATATAAAGCACCCCGGTGGCTGAGCATCTTAGTACAGGAATATAAAAGATAAAACATCACACAATACACAGTGCTAGATCTGAGCGAGTGTAAATATCGATGGCACGCGGATCATCATCATAAAATATAATGTCCAGAAACGATCGTGCTGTAGTCATGCTCATAATTGCATAAAAATTGGCCGTGGTAATATATAGTACCTGACATACTGTTCAATATATGGTCGGAAGTATAATAATTATCTCTCCACAATCGATCGTGCCAAAAAATAAATAGAATAAATTGAAAATAAACCAAACATCACTGTCGTTTGTCTCCCGCTTGAGGGGGGGGGGGGTTGGGAGTCAGATGATCGCTGCCATTTGTCCCTTCAGAGGGGGTGATATTACTTTGTGCCCCGCCCCCCCCCCCCCCGAAACTAAACTTTGAGCACCAGCTGCAATATACACACACATATGTATATATATATATATATATATATATATATATATATACACACACACATACATATCCAGCTCTCACCCCGGTTTACCCCTAATGAACCGGAGCAATTTTCACATTTCTGCTGTGAGCCCGTTTCTTCGTCGATAATTTTGTCATTTTATTAAAATGATTGTAAAAGCAGAAGGAGCATTCTGCATAAGTATAAAAAACCTTCTGTGTAGCAGCCCCCCCCCCCCCCCAATACTTGCCTGAACCCCATCTATGTCCAGCAATGTCCCGGAGTGCCTGAAACTCTCCTTCCTGATTGGCCGAGACACAGCAGCGGCGCTCCTGCTGCTGTCAATCAAAGTCAGTTAGCCGATCAGGAGAGAGAGAGAGGGGGCGGGGCCGAAAACACAGCTCCGTGCCTGAATGGAGACATGGCGCTGCAGCTCGGCTCAGGTGCCCCCCCCATAGAAAGCTGCTTGCTGTGGGGGGCAATCGGCAGGAGGGAGGGGCCAGGAGCTCCAGCCAGGGACCCCAGAAGAGGAGGATCGGGGGCTGCTCTGTGCAAAATCATCACACAGGAAGTATAACATCTTTGTAATTTTTTTTTTTCCTTCCATTCTTGTTAAATGTATTTGAGTTTTCAGAAAGGAAAAAAAATTAAAAATAAAAGAATATAATACATGGATACATATCACATATTTCCAGATGCTTTACAGTATAATATTATAAATAGAACCATCTTACAACTGTTATTATGTTATACACATTTTAAGTAAGGCATAGAAATAAAAAGAAACATGAAATGGTTAGACTGCATATACCCTGTTACCCCGAAAATAAGACCTAGCGTGATTGTCGGTGATGGCTGCAATATAAGCCCTACCCCCAAATAAGCCCTACCCTGTTTCCCCAAAAATAAGCCCCACCCTGAAAATAAGACCTACAAGGACCTGCATCATCAAAAAAAAAAAACGCATTCAGAAGCTGTGTTTAGAGGCATTTCAAACGCCAAACGCGGCTACCCATGTTTAGGCACGTTTTTTTGTCTAGTATCGTTTTTAAAAGGGAAACATTTTATTTATTACTTTTGAGCCTGGAAATTGCTAAAAACACACCCAAAACTCAATTATCATTGCCTGTAAGATTGATATACCATGCGATATTCCCCTCATCAGTCAATTACGCTGTACAATACACGACTTGCATTACTTGACGCTGAAGTAAAATAGGAATTTCACTCACCTGTCAACCACTGAGAATTTGCGGACTAGACGGGGTCTAACCTTTTCCAAGAGAACGTTAAAAGGTGGCAATTGACATGCGTGCTAAACAGACGTTTTTAAACGTGGATCACAAGCTGTGATGTTCCAGCGTTCAGGAGAGGGTGAGAAACGTGCCGTGTACCTGAAGCCATAACAGAACTTCTGACTCAGTCTGATTGATGTTTCCGACAAGCCTGCTCTTGGTTTCACATTCTCAACAACTGCTTCTGTTCTGAGAAATCACGTGACTTATTACATTTCCATTATCCCAGGATAATCAATTCCATGTAATTCCTACCCAGCTTCCTCCCATTCCACAGTCATGTAATCCAAAAGAAATCCAACGCCAATGCCACCTTCAGACCGATGTGCAAAAACATCAAATAAAAGTGACAACGATGTTCATGTACACGACGGGGCAGCTGAAAACCTTTTCTGAATGCTGAAATTGACGGTGAAAAACATTTTACAGCTCTTACACACCGCGATTATGTGAGTTTAGCAGAGCATTTGAGGTTAGAAGCGTTTTTTTTTTTTTTAAACCACTTAAAGCCTACTGCAGATGTGTGCTATAGAGCCGCCCTGCCGCAGCACAACGACGTACCTGTGCGTCATTTCGTGCAATAGATACAGGGGGCGCACATGTGCAGATTGGACAGAGGGGGGCGGATTGGACGGACTTTAACTAGGGCTTATTTGGGGGGGTAGGGCTTATATTGCAGCCATCACCGACAATCACGCTAGGTCTTATTTTCGGGGAAACAGGGTAGTTGTCTAGTTGTAAGATGAGCAATAAAAAAAAGTATGATAAAGAATAAGTATCTCATATATACAAACAGCATATACCCTAGAATATGGTACAAAAAAGGGGGGGGGGAGAGAAGAAGGAAAGGGAAACAAAGATTGGTCAAAGTCGGTAGGGAAGTAGTGTTTAACCCATGGTTGGCATATCTTACTAAATTTATCAATTTTATGGTCTTCAATAGCTGTCATCTTTGCTTGTACGAGTGCTTTGTTCATTCTGTGTTTAGCTTCGTTCACGATTAGAGTTTGAGACTTCCATGCCTTGGCAATGGTTTGTTTGGCTGCAGTACTTAGTTGGATAAACAAAAGAAATTGAGTCTGGTAGGTTTTAGGTTTAGAATAGCCATGGTGGGATCTGGAGGAATTTTGATTTCCAAGGCTTTAGAGGCCATAAGAAATATGTTCTTCCAGAATACTTTAACAACAGGACATTGCCACCATATGTGGTAGTGTGTACCTGGCATGTCACATCCTCTGAAGCAATTAGGAGAGTATGAGGGAGCAAATTTAGCTATTCTAGCTGGTACCAGGTACCATCGTGTTAAAACCTTATACCGGTAATTAGTTTCTACAGCAAAACAGTTAGGAGAGGAAATTTTGGTGGCCAACCATATATTAGACCAACCTTTATCATCCAGTTTTTGGTTAATATCCTGTGTCCATTTAATAGCATATGAGGGTAGAGTTTCTCCAGAAGTCACATTGAGTTGATGATATAATAGTGAGATGAGTCCTCTGATGTGTGGATCGCTTATACAAATAAGCTCAAATTGAGTCATTTGATTGAGAGTAGAACCTGTATTAAGTAATGGTTCATAAAAATTTTTAATCTGTAAATAGCGAAATATTTCTTTTTTAGGTAAGCCGTAAGTTTCACATAATACAGGAAAGGTATGAATATTGGATGAAGAGGATAGATTATATAAACGGGTAAGATTTACCCTGGACCATGCAGAGAATGATCTTGGAAATTTCCAAGCAGGATAAAAGGCTGGATTATTGAGGAATGAAAGAAGAGGATTTTGTGAAGATTTAAGATTATGTAAACAATTGAATTTATCCCAAATCGTCAAAGTATGTTTTGTTATTGGATTAGAAAGATGGACCCTATCAGCAGGGTCAAGCCATAATATATTTGCCACTGAGATAGGATCGCTGTCTACCCATTCAACAGCTACGCAAAGGGGCGTTTCAACCGTAGCGTGATATTTGGGTAGAAGTGCGATCTGCGCAGCATTGTAGTAAGAAGAAAAATTGGGTATCCCCAAACCACCTTTAAGTTTATTCAAATATAGTGTAGATTTAGATATGCGAGGTTTGGTGATACCCCAAATAAAGGACATAACTCTACGTTGAGTAAGTCTTAGAAAATAAGATGGTATTGGAAGTACCTTAAATAAATATAAAAATGTTGGTAGCATTGACATCTTAATAGCGTTAATCCTTCCCAACCAGGACAATGGAAGAGAAGCCCATTGTTTCATTAGAGCAGTAATTTGTTTCAGAAGAGGTAAGTAATTAACTGCAAAAAGATCCCTAAGGGAAGTTGTGATTTGTATTCCCAAATATGGGAGTTGTTTTGGAACCCAGTTGAAAGGTAAAGAAGTTTGGGCTTGTTAAAGTTCAGTTTGTGATAGGGAGATATTTAAACGCATTCGATTTTGTAGGGGTAGATATATGGGGACGTGACAAAAATACAAGAATATCATCTGCGAAGAGGCATAATTTATGGCGGTGACCACCCAATTCAATACCTTTGATATCGGGGGTATTCCTAATTAGTTGTGCTAAAGGTTCAATTAATAAGGCAAAAAGTAATGGGGAAAGGGGGGAGCCTTGTCTGGTACCTCTTTTGATGTCAAACATTGTTGACTTATAACCGGAATATTTAATATATGCTCTGGGATTATTGTACAAAGAGTAGACCCAGGTTAAGAAGTGATTACCAAAACCCCATTTTTGAAGAATATATTCCATGTATAGCCATGTGACAGAGCCAAATGCTTTCCTTATGTCTAAATACACAAGGCAAGCTGGGATCTGTCTAGTTTTAGCCACGTGAATAAGTAAAAGTTGTACGTCTAATATTATCACCTGCCTGACGTTTTGGCATGAAGCCTGTTTGATCTTCATGAATTAGATGGCCTATAATAGAATTCAGTCTGGTGGCCATCATTTTAGCCAATAGTTTTATATCTAGATTGAGAAGAGATAAAGGACGGTAATTAGTCCAGGAGGTAGAATCAGAGTGTGGTTTGGGGATCATTGCTATAATAGAAGTAAGCGTCTCTGTTCTAAATGAATGTCCTTCAAGGATCGAGTTGAAGGCCTTGGTTAAGACTGGTGTTAAGATGTGTGCATACTGTCTATAGTAGGCTGCTGAGAAGCCATCTGGGCCCGGTCTCTTACGTAATTTTAAGGATTTTATTGCATTCAACACTTCGTTATCAGCGATCGTGTTTTCAAGATGAACTCTCTGCAGCTGGTCGAGGTTAGGAAGTGTAATATTAGAATATAAAGCATCTGCTTTGGACTTATCAAAATTAGGAGATGAAGAATATAATTTAGCCAAATTTAGAACGAAATATCTTGAGAATCTTTACTGGATTACTGGTATATGCTTCTCTGAATATTTTTAGCTTTATAGGTGTTTGATTGTGCTGTGAATTCTTCAGGATTCTAGCCATGAGCGTATCGGGTTTATTTGCCTTAAGGTATTGGACATGCTGGCGTTTGCGTATGAGTTTGTCTGCTGAATCGGTCAAAAAAAGATCTAAATCCAGACGAGCTCTTTCAAGTTTAGTGCTGTTGTTAGCATTCGGAGAGGCTTGAAAAGTCTGGTAACAGTCATTAAAGGTGGATTCAAGTTTTGCAAACAGAATTTTACGTTCTCTTTTGAGAATAGTAGCTTGTTGTATAAATCTACCTCTAATAACAACTTTATAGGCTTCCCATAATGTAAGAGCAGAGAGATCACCTGTGTCATTAGATGTTAGATAATCTGATAATGCTTTCTCAATTTTAACACGATGAGAAGGGTGAGTCAGTATAGAGTCGTTTATACACCAAGTTGTGTCATGTGATCTGGGAATTGTAGAGGCAATAGTAGTGATTACTGCGCAGTGGTCTGTCCACGGAAGAGGAACAATTTTGGATGAAATGATTTCTGGTAACATACTGGATGGAGTATATGATCTATTCATGAGAAGGACTTATGTGGGTATGAATAATGAGTAAAACGTCTACTGGCAGGATTCATCTCTCGCCAAGTGTCAACTAAGCCACGTGTGTTAAGTAGGTGTTGAAAAGTCAAATTTTTCATACCCGTGTTAGGTTTTGAGGGAGAATTATCCAGAAACGGCAAAATAGTTGCATTGGAATCTCCACAGATAACAACTGTACCAATCCTATGAGCTTCTATTACATGTAAAAAGATGAGACAAGACGGCAGTTGGGTGTTTGTTAGGTGCATAATATGAAACAATTGTAATAGGATTATCAGAAATAAAACCTGTTAAAAGTATGTAATGTCCCTCAGGGTCAGATAATTGTGATACTAGATTAAACGGCATGGAACGATGAAAACCAGTCAGAGTTCCACGCCGTTTAACCGTGGCAGAGGCTGTATAGAATTGTGGATATGAGGATGAAAGAAACTTGGGATAAATCTTATCAGTGAAATGGTTTTCCTGTAAGCAAATAATGTTAGCTTTCCTTAATGCAAAGGAGCGTAATGCTTTTGTTTGTTTATGCGGAATATTAAACCCTTGTACGTTTAATGACATGACATTTATAGGGGCCATAAACCAAGTAGAGTAAACATTATATCATAATAGGTAACGTACTTACCAAGAGCCAGAACGACCAGCCGGAGGATCGAGGGGGAATAGAAAAAGGTAGAAAGAGAAGAAGTAAGAGAGTACAAAAACAATAACCCCATATGGAGACCAAGTATCATTAGACAAAAGCTAGATAATAGGGTGTGGGAGCATCTCAGGTGAGTATATAAGACCACCCGCAGAGTCCCCCATAAAAAATTAGAGGGTCTCTTTAGGTGGTATCCTATGGGATTAACAACACCGGAGGACCACAGGAGCTATTAGAATACTAATATAATATTAATTAACTGATAGCTTTTTTATTTTTATTTTTTTTTTTAAAAAAAAGGGAGAATAAAGAGGAAAAAGAAAAAAGGAAAAAGTTCAATAAAAAATAAAAAATCATTTTACTTTTCTTCTTTTCCTCTTCTTCCCCCATACTATTATCATAACTTAACCATATAGTCAAAGCTCATTTTATTCATGAGTTTGGCACTTAAAGGAAATTAACCAGCATGAGAAGCTGGGAACCTGAATAAAGTGTGAGGAATGTGTTTGAGCTGGAAAGTCAGTCCATTGAGTCCACAATGGTGGGAGGTGAATGTTCGTAACGACCTTGCTTATTGAGATTTTGATATGACGAGGTTGCAGAACTGGGCCCTGTAACTTTATTTTGCTGTGATGATCGAGAGGGGGAACGTCTGCGGGGCTGTTTTTTTTGTCGAGGTTTCTTCGGCTAAACCTATTTCGATTACGATCGATTGTAGATTTTCTGAGGAGCGACAAACGTATTTAGTTTCCAGGTGTGTGAAACGAAGATAGAAAGGTGTCACGGAACGCCCCACACTCCGCTTGAGTGCTTCCGTCTGTATACCGCTTCCTAAGTTCTGGAACACGAGTCCAATGGATCTGGCTATAGAAACCCCAAGAACTAGACAACACCAGTCTTGGAGTACATCAGAACTCCCTTTATTTTGAGATCTCACAGACCTTTTTATGTCAGGGATGACTCAAAGCTAACCTAATTAACATGACCTAATTTACTACAAAATGTACCCAGACCAGATGACAGTCTTGTGGGCACCGGGCTTCACACATTAATACAATTAACAATACAAACAACAATCTCCCCCCTCCTCAGCCTAGACCATTCGTCTATTAGCCAGGGCTGGTGGCTAATGTGATCAGCTCTCACAATTAACATAAACAACAATGGGTGAAAAGACTCTTAGAGCCACACTAAACACATTATAGCAGAGTTGATGACATTAGCATTTAACAGTACGAGTCCCAATGGTATAAATCAGTCACCATTCTAATATGGCATATAAAGGGTTCCAGAGTCTGTGTGTTTTGGGGGGACATGGAGCTGAATCCATAGTAACATCAACTCCAGGGTCCCCAGGCATACAGCTCACAGAGAGCACCATTCCCCCAAATGCTAGGGCCCATAATCGGTGGGCAACAGGCCTGCATACAGTCCTCTCCAACAGCCTCCGTCCCGGCCAGGTCCGTGACAAAAGGAAATCCCCAATGGTAGACAATTTGATTGCCCTGGAGTATCTGTAATTGCGGTTTGAGTGCACGTCTCTTAGACACCATAAGTGGGGAAAGGTCAGTGAAGAGCTGATAGCTATGTCCCTGGAAGCTGAGGAGATCTTTGCCTCTGGCAGCTGTTAAAAGCTGTTCTTTGGTTCTGTAATAGTGTAATTTGGTAATGATATCTCTAGGAGGGCCATTGTTTTGCGCGGAGCTAAGGCTCTATGTATTCTGTCGAATTCAAGCCTGTTAATGGGAATTTCAGGTATTAATTCCTGAAACAGCGCCGTGACTGTTGTCTGCAGGTCTAAATAAGATTCAGGGATCCCCCTGATACGCAAATTCGATCGACAATCTCTATTTTCATGGTCTTCCAAACGTGACTGAAGTGCGAGGTTTTCTTTTTTCAGGGTCATAATTTCAGTCATATAATTATGAGAGCGGGTGTCAATTTCATCGACTCTCAATTCTAGGTCTGCAGTTCTCTGACCTAGCTCTCTAATTTCTCTAGTTAACATCTCTGTAATGTGGTCAGGTCTGCTTAAGGGCTTTCTGGAACATATATTCAAATTGTTTAAATATATCAGGCTGTGTAGTAATTTGTGAATCGTTGTGGTCACAAACTGACTCACCCATAGAAGCCTGTGTATTCTGGCTGTGAGGCAGAGACTGCTTCATGTGTGGGCTGCTGCGCTGTGAGGGAGAGGAAGACGCCACCATCTCGGCCTTCAGTCTGTGAAGCTTTTCCTTTGAAATACCCGCTTTAAATTTAGTTTTCTGACCTCTTAGGACCATTGTTTTAGTCACTGGCTGTGTTGGGGTGAGCAGTGTCCCGTTTTTTATAAGTTATAGCGGCGCTGGGACCTGTAGTCCTCCGGTTTATAATCCCGAGGAGCGGAGCTCTAAGGAGACATTACCGCTGCCTCAGGCTGCCGCGCATGCACCTAGTAATTTTTTTTTTTTTAAAAGACCGAGACTTTACAATCATTTTAAGATAACATCGTAATACATATAATATTTATTTTTAAGTACAAACAAGTCTTTTTTTGTGAATATTGTCCTGCAACAATGATTTTTTTTCCCGCAATCCTTAGACGATTCAACATAATAAAACTAAATAAAAGGCAAGTGTGTGTTTTATTCCGTAATTTATCCTGTTTAAATTGACATTAAAATTATGATTTTTGTACAAAGTGCCCACCAGTGCGGTCCCATCCGTGCCCACCAGTGCGGTCCCATCTGTGCCCACCAGTGCGGTCTCATCTGTGCCCACCAGTGCGGTCTCATCTCATCTGTGCCCATCAATGCGGTCTCATCTGTGCCCACCAGTGCGGTCCCATCTGTGCCCACCAGTGCGATCTCATCTGTGCCCACCAGTGTGGTTCCATCTGTGCCCACCAATGCAGTCTCATCTCATCTGTGCCCATGAATGCAGTCTCATCTGTGCCCACCAGTGCGGTCTCATCTGTGCCCACCAGTGTGTTTTTTTTTTTGGGTGTGTCTAGTACGCCCAGAGTCTGCAACTGGTTATACATACACACAGATACATACATACATACACACATACACAATCCTACATATACACAGATACATACATACATACATACACAGCTCAGTTTCAGGGTCTTGGTAATCTTCTTATAGCCTAGGCCAGTGATGGCGAACCTTGGCCCCCCAGATGTTTTTCCCATGATGCTCATGCACTCTGCAGTGTAGTTGAGCATCATGGGAAATGTAGTTCCAAAACATCTGGGGAGCCAAGGTTCTCCATCACTGGCCTAGGCCATCTTTATGTAGAGCAACAATTTTTTTTTTCGGATCCTCAGAGAGTTCTTTGCCATGAGGTGACCAGTATGAGAGAGTGAGAGCGATAATGCGTAATTTAACACACCTGCTCCCCATTCACACCTGAGACCTTGTAATACTAAAGAGTCACATGACACCGGGGAGGGAAAATGGGTGAATTCCCAATACCGCAACAGGTCTGCGAAGTGGGCTCAGCTTGACCAAACAGTTTGGTCAAGCTGAGCCTACTTCACAGACCTGTTATGGTATTGGGAATTCACCCCACCCTGCTCATAAGGAACATCAATGAATCCAGCTCCAGTATAGGTTTTATACATAGCAGGAGGCATAAAGGACCGTGCACTAATAACATAGCCAGCCGTGGATCTCCATATTGCTGCACAGTGGCAGATAATGTGAAAGCCTAATACCCCTGTGAGGGGTGAGGAGTTTCGGTGAGTGCATTTCCAATAGGGGCAATAAGGAGCACCAGCACAAAACGATTGAAGAACACTTGTCACACATACATACATACATAATTTAATTTTTTTCCAAGGACTGCATCATTTTTGGCAAAATTCAAGGACTGAAGTCAAATATGAATGAAAAGAACTTGTCACTTTGAATTCCTAATTTTATTTATTTCTTTATTACAGTCACTTTATTGTATATTACAGTCACATTTTTATATGAGCAGAGTTTGCACATGCAGCACAATGCACACAAATTTATTTATAGCAGATTAGTAAGCTATTTGGGAACGCACACATTATAAAACACGTGACCGCGCCACACCTACACCCTTTGTAAATTTATTTTGTTTGTATTGCAAAAAAAAAAAAATTATTTTGCGATTCAGCACTGCGTCGCTTTAACTGACAATTGCACAATCGTGCGACATTGTACCCAAACAAAACTGACATGCTTTTTTCCCCACAAATAGAGCTTTCTTTCGGTGGTATTTGATCACCTCTGCAGTTTTTATTTTTTGCGCTATAAACAAAAAAAGAGCAACAATTTTGAAAAAAATCTAATAATTTTGTACTTTTTGCTATAAATATCCTGAAAAAAAAAAAAAAACGAATGTTTCCCTCAGTTTAGGCCGATATGCATTCTTCTACATATTTTTGGTAAATAAAATTGCAATAAGCGTATATTGATATTGTAATTGTAATAGTGTAATTGGTAGGCGCAAAAGTTATAGCATCTACAAAACAGGGGATAGATTTATGGCATTTTTTTTACTAGTAATGGCGGCGGTCTGCGATTTTTATTGTGACTGCAACATTGTGTTGGACAGATCAGACACTTGACACATTTTTGGGACCAGTGATATTTATAGAGCGATCAGAGCTCAAAATTATTACTGATTACTGTATCAATGTTACTGACAGGGAAGGGGTTACCACTAGGGGGCGATCAAGGGGTTAAATGTGTTCCCTATGTGTGTTCCAACTGTAGGGGGGGTGGGATGCCCCAACCTTGGGGATTCCCCCCCTCGGGGATGCCCCCCTTCCTGAACCGTACTAGGCCACATGCCCTCAACATTGGGAGGGTGCTTTGGGGTAGCCCCCCAAAGCACCTTGTCCCCATGTTGATGAGGACAAGGGCCTCATCCCCACAACCCTTGCCCGGTGGTTGTGGGGGTTTGCGGGCAGGGGGCTTATTGGAATCTGGAAGCCCCCTTTAACAAGGGGACCCCCAGATCCCGGCCCCCCCCCTGTGTGAAATGGTAAGGTGGTACAAAAGTACCCCTACCATTTCACAAAAAAACTGTCAAAAATGACAAGATACAGTTTCTGACAATTCCTTTATTTAAAGTCTTCTTTTCCATCATTAGCAGGGAGAGTGTCTCACCGCTCAGGTGGATCCAGACCCAGGTGTAAAGTTAATGTGAAGCCTTCAGAGTTGAAGAATCCCAGGTGCTGGCTAAATGCTGAATAGAGCAAGGTATTGGATAGAAAGATCTGGATGTCGCACACTGGATAAAGTAGAAAACTTGTCTTTATTGTAGAGATAGAACCATCAAAAGTACAAGACAATCATGCAGGATGTACAGGATCAGCTGACGCGTTTCACACTTGAAACCGAGTCCTTACTCATAGCTGGCAATTATTGGAATGACTAACATTTATATACCCTAAGAAAGACATCATGTGATCACATAATTAGATGAAAAAATGGGTAACAGCTGGAAACCGATTTTGTGGAGTCTTGGCATCTGCTGACTAGTTAGTATGTTTTCCAATAAAAGGGACTCTAAAAAAGTGATATTTAAGTCACTAAAAATGACCTGAGTCAGTAGGAATGAAAAAACGTAAAAGTAAACGTAATTATGTAACCGTATGTGTGCAAGCAAAAAAAAAAAAAAAAATTATATATATATATATATAGTTATATTGTTGTTTTTTATGTGTTTATCAATATATATGTAATAAAACGTGAAGGGGATGTGATGTAAATGTAAAAATGAAATGTGAATCAAAATGATAAATAAATAAAAATATATGTGTAGATTAAGTGTAGACATAATGGTATGTATGTACTATGTATAAATATGTGTGCTATATATAAAAAAATAAAGTGAGTGCTGTGGCAATGAGTATAATAAAGAGCAAGGGATGTAAAGTGGAGACAAAAGTTAAATCGGATTTATAGACAAAAGTGGTGTAAATGTTGTTAATTGTTGTAACAAACAACGATATAATGTATCACAAATGTGTTTAAAAAAAACTACGTGTATATGTATTCAAAATATATGTTGCAGCAGAATGTTCAAAGGATATGTGAACAAATGGAGTTGGGATTAGCTGGATAGCAAAAAAATGCTATGCTATGATGCTTGTTTTAGCCGACCACAATGGATGATTGTGAAACGAGATCGTTTTGTGTATGGGTATGCAAGAATGTTCAAAGTGAGAGAGAGAAATCTTTAATGATGTTGCATGAAGTTGTGTGTAAAGCGTGGTTGTATGACTACAATTAAAGTATATATTAAGGTTTTTTAATGTTTTTTAATAATAAAGATAAACAGTGATGTCAAGAACAAAAAGATCTCGCCAGCCCAATGCACCACAGTGTGATCTAATTAGCCTGTGGATGTAATAATGATGTGTGCAAAAAACCCCCCCAATAGTTTAAAAATAGAACACCACAAGGAGTGTGCAGAGCTCTACTGATCAAAAGAGAGATAAAACAATGCTACAAAAGTAGATAAGCATTGTGTGAGACAATGAGTGATTAACCCCTGGTGCTCTGTATAAAAGTACATTCTTCAAATATAGACGTCAGCAGATACCAAAACCACTATACAACTAACAATTTTAATGCTGACATTAAATAGAGGTAATAATAAACTCACTAGTGTGATGTTAATATGATAATACCAACAAATAAAATGATTTGATACACAAACAGGTACACAAGAGGTCGGAGTAGATCCAATCTATAAAAATAGTAAAGGATATGTCATTATATTAAGTATCATAATAAAACAAGTTGCATCATGTTCTAGCACTAAACAAGTCAAACGGACATAACACGCGAACCATAACATGTAAAGAGAATCTTTTTTTCTTATGTATAGATTCATATTCCGTATAGCTAAACGATGGTCCCAAAAACACTCTTATAAAGTTAGACATAAATTTGCTCGAGAATGTAGAAAAGGGTCTACATGAGACATGCAAAAATGAGAAAAAAGCGATTTAATATAATATATATATATATATATATATATATATATATATATATATAAAATCGCTTTTTTCTCATTTTTTCAAAGCTAAAAAGGTAAAAATAAGAAAAAACACAACAAAAATGAAAACGGAGATTAAAAATAAAGTGGTGAATATCAATGGAATGAATATGAATATCATAAAAGTAATCAAAAACACAAAAATGTGAAAAGTTAAAATTCTTTATGTTAAAGCTGTTGTGCGTGCATCCAAAAAAGAAAAGAAAAATCAACACGAAAAAGTGATGAAATATGTATTGTGTTTAAACAGATTGGATGTCGCAGAACAGCATTATATGATTAAAGGGTACTCGTACAATTTCCACTGGCCACAATGTATTGAAGACTCCTAATTTATCATATTAAATATGGCAAATATGTCAAAAAGGGGGTCCATACAAAACATATAGATTAAATAAACTGTAAATATATTGCTCATATCAGTATGTAAAATAAACTATGTCCGTGTATGGACCAATTTTGATCAGTGGGAGTGAGAGAACCCATGTAATGACACCATGTGACTGGAGTGTATGATGAATCGCTTCAAAAACCAAAGAAGTGGAAGTATTACAATCCGACATGTCACTAATTCAAACCGAACTTGCCTCCTTACAAAATCTGACAGCTTTTGCGGACCTGGACAGCCGTCTAAGCAACAAACTAGATAAAATGGAAAAATCAGTTATTGCCAGTAAAAGAGGCAAGATGGCCCGGGAGAAGAACGATTCCGAAAGCAACAAAGTGTATACCTGGTAAAAAAACACTGTTTGCCCACAATCGATCATGGAGAAACCGTGGCAAACAGGTCAGTTTCTCGGACCAGGAGAGCGATCTGGCTGATAACACCTTGGCACGCACGATGTCGGATTCCTCTCCTGACCGGTCTACAGGCTCCGTAGAAACTACCAGAAGTAATGGTCATTCTAACGCTGGAAACCCTCGCAGGTCAGGCCACACAAAGAAGAAGAAACCAGCTATAAAAAAAAAAAAAAACAAGAAGGGGCAGCAGGAGACACAAGAACTCCAAACAACACGCATTACAGCCTACGAGGCAAAATGAAGAAATGAGTTTCAGCGTACTCAACATTTCAAAGAGACCGTTAAAGGAAGAGGAGATTAGTCTTCTATCAAACTTTTGTCCAAACAGACATTTTTCATTTATTTAATACTATCCTGGACGTTAACAGATTCTCCCGCACCTTAACACTCAAAAAGCATTTCAGTTCTTTCGGGGAAGAAGAAATTGCTGTGGGCATGGATGAGACAGGTGAGTCTCCCCCTTCACCCATTTCCTTTAATGAAGTTTGTGCTTTGTATGATTTAATAGAACTAGCTGACAAATCAGATCCACCCCCTGTTTGATCCCACTGATTCTAAAGATAAATTAACGATCGTTTCTAGATCTGATTTCTATCCAGTGGCATCCAGAGGCAAGGATCTTGATTTGTTTCAGAAGTTGGTGGAGGGGGATTTGACTCGTTTGGCTCACAATTGCCACAAAAAACCCATTAAGGATAATTTGACACAAAATGAGAGACTAGCCCTGAAAACTTTAACAGCAGATACTAGTATTGCTATCAGGAATGCAGATAAGGGGGGAATAGTTGTTCTCTTAGACACTGAAACTTACACACAAGAAGCTTTACGTCAGCTATCTGATACACAAACCTATTACTTCCATCCAATCCAACACTCCCCTTCAAAAATAAACTTTCTGCCCTCATAGAGCGATACTAGTAGGCATTTTTTCACACAAAGATAAAAGAAAAACTTATCCCTGAACATCCAGTCATGCCCATATTCCATCATTTACCTAAAGTCCACAAAGGACTTCACCCCTTAACAGGTCGACCTATTGTAGCAGGCATTGGTTCATTGAATGAACGCCTAGGTGAATGGGTGGATTCCCAACTACAGCCCTTGGCATCTAGCCTGCCTGGTTATTTGAGAGATACCAACCAAGCAATTGCTCAATAAATTACAACATCTTCGATGGGAGAATCATTTTAGGTGGATCAGTTGCGATGTCACCAGTCTTTACTCTAGTATCCCACACCACTTAGGTCTCCAGGCGGTTGCTTGGGCTCTCAGAAAATCCGTCAGATTTTCACTTATCCTACAAGATTTTATTTTACAGGCGTTGGAGTATCTACTTACACACAATTTTTTCATGTTTGACGGGGGCTGTTATCTCCAGAGATGCGGGGCCTCTATGGGCACCAAATTTTCGCCCTCCCTCGCCAACATCTTCATGGGTTGGTGGGAGAGATCCCGCGTCTTTGGACATGATAGCCCCCGCAGACTAGATATGGTTTTTTACTGTCGTTTTATTGATGACCTCCTGTTTATTACATTGGATGCAGACGCAAACTTGGAAGCTTGGCTTTCATACTTCAACAATAATAACCTTAATTTAAGGTTTACAGGTACCTTACAACCTTATAGCATCAACTTCCTTGATGTAAAACTCACAGGTGCAGGCAATACTATCCACACTACCCTATATAGAAAACCTACTGCGGGTAATACCCTCCTCAGAGCAGATTCAGCACATCCCAAACACACTATACGAGGTAAATAATAAGGTGAGTCTGCGCAGATATTAAAATAGTGCCAAAGTAATAAATTAAAATATTTTAGGAGAGTATTTAAATTATGTCCATATCGTATAAAACCACGTGGTATTTAGGAATATATAAAGTATATAAAAAATATATACAAATATTTAAAAATATTATATCTCAAATGGGAAATATTCAATCAATCTATATGGCAATAATAATGTCCATATGTGAATTCTCAGTGCTTGGCAGGCAATAGTATCAATAATAGCTAACATCTGTACATGACCTCTTCATCTCTCATGGCTGGAACATACTCGCCATAACAGAAACCTGGCTGCAAAATTTTGACTCAGCTTCTCCTGCTGCCCTCTCCCATGGTGGTCTCCATTGGGCTCACTCCTCCAGACCCAACAGACATAAAGGAGGTGGAGTTGGCTTCCTTCTGTCCCCACAAAGCACCTTCCAAGTCCTTACTGTCCCTCCCTCTCTATCCCTCTCTTCTTTCAAGATGCACTGTATTCGTCTGTTTTCTCCCATTTCTCTGAGGATTGCAGCAATTTATAGGCCTCCAGGACCGGTATCGCGCTTCATTGATGACTTTGCTGCCTGGCTACCCTACTTTCTCTCCTCTGAAATACCCACCATTATTCTTGGTGACTTTAACATTCCTGTCAATGTCAACAGCCTAACTACAGCTAAACTTCTCAACTTAACCTCATCTTTTGACCTAACCCAATGGACACATACTTCCACTCACTCCAATGGTAATACCCTTGACCTTGTATTCTCCCATCTCTGCAACCCTGGCAACCTCACCAACACCCCCTTTCCTCTATCTGATCACAACCTCATTACTTTCACTGTATCCTTGCCTCCAACCACCCATCCCTCCAAGCAGCAAACAATTACTTGTAGAAACCTTCGCCACTTTAACCCTTCTCTTCTCTATTCTGCTACTGACAACCTATATGACATAATCTCTCCCCTGTCCTGTCCTGACCTGGCCACTTCTGTCTACAACAGTTCACTCTCATCATCACTAGATGCACTTGCTCCTCTAACCACACGCAGAATTAGGCCCCGACCGTTACAACCCTGGCAAACTGACAACACTAGAAATCTCAAGAGACATTGCCGTGCTCTTGAACGACTTTGGCGTAAAACCAAATGCCTGCAAGATTTCACCCTATATAAATCTGCCCTTCTAAAATACAATTCATGCCTCCATGCTGCCAAACAAGCCTACTTTGTCTCTCTTATTAATTCCTTGTCATCCAGTCCCCGTCGGCTCTTCTCAACCTTTAACTCTCTGCTTCGTCCACCGCCCCCTCTACCCACTAACTCACTCACTGCCCAAGAGATTGCCAATCACTTCAAAGACAAGATCGATGCAATTCGTCAGGACATCTCCATTGTGCGTACGTCTTCCCCACCCATCATACCTTGCCCAGCAGCACATTCAACCCTCTCCTCTTTTGAATTGGCTACTACGGAAGAGGTTACAAAAATTTTCTCGGATGCCCACCTAACCAATTGTCCCTTGGATCCTGTTCCCTCACAACTACTACAGTCACCCTCTTCTTCTATCCTATGCTCCCTCACCCACATCTTCAATCTCTCCCTTTCTAGTGGCATTTTCCCCTCCCCTCTAAAACATGCGCAGATCACTCCCATTCTTAAAAAGCCCTCACTGGACCCTACCGACCTGAACAACTTAAGACCCATCTCACTACTCCCATTCACCTCTAAACTTCTAGAACGCTTAGTCTACAACCGTCTTAGCTCCTACCTCAATGAAAATAACCTTCTTGACCCCTTACAGTCTGGCTTTCGCTCGCAGCACTCCACGGAAACTACCTTACTAAAACTCACTAACGATTTACTAACTGCTAAAACCAACAGCCAGTACTCCATACTCCTACTACTTGACCTCTCTGCGGCCTTTGATACTGTTGACCACCCGCTCCTTCTCAATAAACTACCTTCCCTTGGCCTCCGAGATTCTGCTCTATCCTGGTTCTCTGGCTATTTATCACAGCGCTCCTTCAGTGTCACCTACAACTCTGTCTCCTCCTCTCCATTGCCCGTTTCTGTGGGGGTCCCCCAAGGCTCGGTTCTTGGACCCCTTCTCTTCTCTATCTACACCTCCTCCCTTGGTCACCTAATAACTGCCCATGGCTTCCAATACCACTTATACGCTGATGACACCCAAATCTATCTGTCTACTCCTCACCTCACTCCTTCAGTCTCCTCTCGCATTACTAACTTACTAACTGACATATCAGCATGGATGTCGCACCACTTCCTTAAACTAAATCTCTCTAAAACTGAGCTATTAATATTCCCCCCCGCCCGTGCCCCCCTCCATGACTTTTCCATCAAAATCAACAATGCAACCATCAGTCCCTCCCCTCACGCCAGGGTACTAGGTGTAATCCTAGATTCTGACTTGTCATTTCAGCCTCAAATCCAATCGCTGTCAAAAGTTTGTAGAATTCACCTCCGTAACATCTCTAAAATTCGCCCTTTTTTAACAAATGAAACCACCAAGCTCCTCATTCACTCCCTTGTTATCTCTCCCCTTGACTATTGCAACTCCCTTCTCATTGGCCTACCGCTCCATAGGCTATCCCCTCTTCAGTCTATCATGAATGCTGCTGCCAGACTTATCTACCTTACCAACCGCTCAGTGTCTGCCAACCCTCTACTTCAATCCCTACACTGGCTCCCAATCACCCAGCGAATTCAATTCAAAATTCTAACCACAACATACAAAGCCATTCACAACTCTGCCCCGAGCTACATCACTAATCTTGTCTCCAAATATCACCCAAATCGACCTCTCCGCTCTTCTCAAGACCTCCTGCTTTCAAGCTCTCTCATCTCCTCCTCCCATGCTCGTCTCCAGGATTTCTCCAGAGCCTCTCCCATCCTCTGGAACTCGCTACCTCCATCTATCCGGCTATCCCCTACTCTTGCTACCTTCAGGCAATCCCTGAAAACTCATCTCTTCAGGAAAGCCTATCACGTCTCCAACTAATCTCTTACCACTTCCACCAGCTCATTCCCCACAGTTACAACCTTTTGTACCACCTGCCCCACCCTATTAGATTGTAAGCTCTTCTGAGCAGGGCCCTCTTAATCCTATTGTATTGTATTGTATTATAACTGTATTGTCTCCCTTTTATATTGTAAATCGCTGCGTAAACTGTTGGCGCTATATAAATCCTGAATAATAATAATAATAATAATAATAATAATAAACAAATAAATATATATCCAAACATATGGAATTAGATGGATGAAGTAAGTATAGTCTGGACTTGATAAGTTTCACTTTAAATGTCTAGGACAGTGGTAAGGGGCAATCTGTAGGAAGTCCAACCAGTATTATAGTGGGTAGAGGATAATAAAGTCCTATGAATATAGGATGAGGTAAGGATGATTGTTCCAAATGTTTCTGCTGCAGCTCCTTTATGTGTCTGGTCTCCCAGAACTCTTACCTCGAGATTAGTGATAGCATGCAATTACCGCCGTCACCACCGGGGGGATCCCTCGGTTTTTCTAAGCAGTGATCATCTCTCCTCTGGATGGCATATCGTGATGCCGTTTCCTCTCTCCTAGCTATGTTCAGTCTCTCTCTCCTGTTAGATGGGATGGTACCTCCGTGAAGAGGAGAAAGGGAGAGAGAAAGTGGGGGGGGGGGGCTCCAATAGTGCAGTATGTCAAGTTTTTGTTTAAAAACGTATTTATTAAAAGGCATATACTCTTACACAAAGCAAAATTAAAAAACACAGGGAACAAATTAGGCGTTGTTCCTCGCCTTCTCACGTCACTTCCGGTCCCGGCCCTATCCGGCCGATCCCTACGCGTTACGTTGTTTCACACAACTTCATCTGGGGAGGCGCTTTGCTCACTACACTATACGAGGTGTATCATATGGACAATTTCTGAGACTTAAACGCCTGTGCAGTACTCCTGAAAGTTACCATATGGAAGCTAATAACATGGCTCAACGGTTTAGAGATCGGGGATATGGCACAGCACTAGTTAACAGAGCACTCACTACAGCGAGTGCGATTCCTAGACATACACTTTTACAAGAAAAATCTCGTTCCAGTCCCCCCTCAATTATTACCCCTGTATTTTCTACACCATATAGCGTGGAATTCAATCAGATAAGAAAGATAGTTACCAATAGGGATGAGCTTCGTGTTCGAGTCGAACCCATGTTCGACTCGAACATCGTCTGTTCGATCGTTGGCCGAATTGCGAATGATATGGGCCGTTCGCGCCAAGTTTGTGTGGCGCGTCACAGCCCATAATTCACTGGGGCATCGCAGTGCATTGCTGGCTGATGATTGGCCAAGCATGCTTGGCCAATCACAGCGCCATCTGAACAGAGAGCCGTAATGGGCCAAAGCCAAGGAGGCTCTAGCTAAACTGAATACAGTGTATAGAATATATATATATATATATATATATATATATATATATATATATATATATATATATATATATATATATAATCTATATACTGTATTCAGTTTAGCTAGATCCGTTCCTGTTATCTTCCTACTGACAGGCAGGCTTGTCTTGTTACAGTATTTACAGCTACCTGAAGAAAATTGCTGGTGTTCTTTTGATCCTATTAGTACCACAGTCAGGCAGCTAGACTATTTACAGTTAGTGCAGTGCATCCTGCTCACAGTGTTCAGCTAAACCTACAAGTTAGTGGGGTGCATCCTGCTCACAGTGTTCAGCTAAACCTACAAGTTAGTGGGGTGCGTCCTGCTCACAGTGTTCAGCTAAACCTACAAGTTAGTGGGGTGCGTCCACCTCACAGTGTTCAGCTAAAGCTACCTGTAGAAGGTTGGTGGTGTTCTCATACTACAGGCAGGCAGTTTATTTTGGTATCTGCAGTATCAGTACACATATATATATATATATATATATATATATATATATATATATATATATCCCAGCTTAGTGCAGCTACAGGCCATTAGTATGTCTGGAAGGCCAAGAAGGAGAGGCAGACAGTCACAAGCCAATAAGAGAGGGCAAGCAGGCTCTGTGTCTAGTGCTGGTCGTGGAGACGGTGCATCCTCATCAGCACGTGGCCGTGGGACACGCTTGGCCTTTTTGTCGGCAGCTGGCTGTGTTGAGCCGCAACATGCAGAAGACTTGGTTGAGTGGATGACCAAGCCGTCCTCATCCTCCTCATCCTCTCTCACCCATGCCCAGGGTACTTTGTCAGGCAAAGCAGCGGCCTCTTCCCTTGGCTCAATGTCATCAGTGACTCCATCCCTAGCCCCACCATGTCCTCCTGAGGAGTCCCTCAAACTGTTTGACCACAGTGTTGGGTACATGCTCCAGGAGGATGCCCAGCGTTTGGAAGGCTCTGATGATGATACTGAGCTCGATGAAGGCAGTAACATGAGCACGGACAGAGGGGGTGCCCAAGAAGGACAGCAATCTGGCAGTCATGCTCCCCCTGCTGCAGCATACTGCCAGGTTTGCTCCAGTGATGAGGAGGGAGGGGATGATGAGGTCACTGACTCAACGTGGGTGCCTGATAGGAGAGAGGAGGAGGAGGAGGCACATCACCGAGGCAGGATTCCCTCCAGGGGCCAGCCTAAGGGCAGCACATTGACTGCATCACACCCCAAAGCTCCACATGTGCAGGGCGCTGCAGTCTCTGCGCGTTATTCAAAAAGTTCTTTGGTGTGGGCCAGATCGCACCGCTGCTATTTGCAACATATGTCTCAAGCGTATCTAGCGTGGCCAAAACATCTCCCGCTTGGGTACCACATGCTTGACCAGACATATGTTGACCTGCCATGCAGTTCGTTGGCAAGCGTATCTAAAAGACCCACACCAAAGAACAAAGAGGACCTCTCCTTGCTCCTCATCAGCTGAGATTTCCAACCCCACTATACCTTCAGTCCTCTCTGAGACCTGCACTGAGAGGAATGAAGGTGTAGAATTAGGTGTGTCACAGCCAAGTACTTGTGAGCAATCTGCTTTTGGTACACCGACGTCAGATTGTACCAGGCAAATTTCCCTGCCCCAGCTGCTGCACCGCTGAAAGAAGTTTGCTCCCAGCCATCCACATGCCCAGCGGTTGAATGCTAGCTTGGCAAAATTGCTAGCACTTCAACTGCTGCCTTTTCAGTTGGTAGACTCTGCCCCCTTCCGTGAGATTGTGGAATGTGTGGTTCCTCAGTGGCAGGTACCCAAACGCCACTTTCTCTCACGGAAGGCGATTCCGGCTCTCTACCGGAATGTGGAAGGCAATGTCTTGGCCTCGCTGGACAGGGCGGTCAGAGGTAAGGTGCATATTACCACTGACTCATGGTCCAGCAGGCATGGACAGGGACGTTACCTAAGTTTCACGGCGCATTGGGTGACTCTGCTGGCAGCTGGGAAGGATGCAGGACAAGGTGCAGTAGTGTTGGAGGTTGTTCCGCCACGACGCCTCCAAAATGCTAATGATTGTGACACACCTCTCTCCTCCACCCCTCCTCTTCTTCTTCCTCCATGGCCTCTTCCTGTGCTTTGTCCTCGGAACCAGCGGTGCTCCGTAGCCGTTCAAGGGGCTACGCAAGTACGCAGGCCAAAAGATGCCATGCGGTGCTTGAGCTGGTGTGCTTGGGGGACAGGAGCCACACTGGGGCAGAGGTTCTGTCAGCTCTGCAGGGGCAGGTTCAGAGGTGGTTGACGCCACGCCAACTTAAGGCAGGAATGGTGGTTTGCGACAATGGCACCAACCTCCTCTCTGCCCTCCGACAGGGACAAATGACCCATGTGCCCTGTTTGGCTCACGTCCTTAACTTGGTGGTGCAGCGGTTCTTGGGCAGGTACCCGGGCTTACAGGATGTCCTGAGGCAGGCCAGGAAAGTCTGTGTGCATTTCCGCCGGTCATATAATGCTAGTGCTCAGCTGACGGACCTCCAAAAGGATTTATAACAGAGAAACCGCGCTATAAAATGAACAACATAATAGAAATCAATATTGTGAAGTATAGTCCCATGTGCATTAAATAGTCCCTTGTATAAATCAAACTTAAATCTTGTCATAAATGAGTGACGTGGATTTCATCCAGAAAGAATATGTGGTGAACAGGCATGAATCTGGAACACTTTGTGAGGTAATGTGCTTACCAGAAGTAAGCCAAATTGGGGCAAGTGGCTTAAACCCAGCCTGGGCCTTGAGATGATCAATCCCGGTGAGGCAGGATAAACACGCTCGTCCCGTGTTTACAGTCCACAGAGGTTAGCCAAAAATATATGAAGCAAACATAGCGTAATACTGATACGTAAAACACTTCAAAGCAGAAAAGTGCAACACTCAATCTTGGCCCAAAAAAATCATACGTGATCATAAAAAATCCAGTGCAAGTGACAACAACTGGGGGTGATTGTATGAGTGTCAGGCAAACATGCAAGATATAGATACTAGAGTGAATAAAATAAAAAAATAAAAAACGTGAATAACATCCAGATCTGCTTACCAGATATAGAGGAAAAATTAGGCCTGTAATAGTCACCCAGGAAAAGACATAAATCCCTCTAGGTGCAGCAAATCACATGTGCAAACTGCTTACCAGATGAGAAAACAGTGTGAGTGGAGTAAATCTAGCCAAAGACTGTCCACCATACATGGAAAAAACACCGGATGCAAAGCAGCAGCAAACCTTCGGGAGATCCTGCTTACCAGAACCCAAAATGGGATAGACAGATGAAACGAGATCCCAAAACGAGCTCCTATAGGAATGATGAGGATATGTCCTAAATTATGGGTTTCCTTATCTTTACAATTTTGGCCTCTTAGTCCCCTTGCAGTTTGATTGTGGTGTTTGATTGGGCAGGTACCCGGGCTTACAGGATGTCCTGAGGCAGGCCAGGAAAGTCTGTGTGCATTTCCGCCGGTCATATAATGCCAGTGCTCGGCTGACGGACCTCCAAAAAGGAGTTTAACCTGCCCAAGAACCGCCTAATCTGTGACATGCCCACCAGGTGGAACTCAACGTTGGCCATGCTGCAGCGGATGCACACGCAGCAGAGGGCCATCAATGAGTACCTGTGCGACTATGGCACCAGGACAGGGTCAGGGGAGCTTGGTTTTTTTTCCCCACGCCAGTGGGCCATGATCAGGGATGCATGCACTGTCCTGTCACCATTTGAGGAGGCCACGAGGATGGTGAGCAGTGACAGTGCATGCATCAGTGACACTGTCCCCCTTGTCCACCTGTTGGAGCACACGCTGCGTGGAATAATGGACAGGGCACTTGAGGCAGAACAGAGGCAGGAAGAGGAGGACTTCCTTAGCTCTCAAGGCCCCCTTTATCCAGACAGTGTTCCTGCGTGCCCGCCGATCACACAGGAAGAGGACGAGGAGGAGGAGGAGGAGGAGGAAGATTGTGTCAGTATGGAGGTGGAGCCTGGCACTCAGCATCAGCAGCAGTCTTTAAGGGATCAGTCCCAAGAAACACATGGACTTGTACGTGGCGGGGAGGAGGTGGCTGCGGACCATGTCGTCCTTAGTGACCCAGAGGACTCCGGACCGAATGCCTCAGCAAACCTACGCTGCATGGCCTCCCTGATCCTGCAAAGCCTGCGTAAGGATCCTCGTATTCGTGGTATCAAGGAGAAGGACCAATACTGGCTGGCAACCCTCCTTGATCCACGTTACAAGGGAAAGGTTGCGGACCTTATCTTGCCATCGCAGAGGGAGCAGAGGATGAAACATCTGCGAGAGGCCTTGCAGAAAGGTCTGTGCAACGCGTTCCCAGAGACTGGGAGGTTACAAACTCCTGTTTCTGGACAACGTGTTGCTGAGGCTTCGATCAGTCAAAGAAGGAGCGGTGGAGAAGGTGGCCGTCTGACCGATGCGTTCAGACAATTATTTGGTCCGCAGCCCCAAGGTATGATCGGTTCCAGCAACCATCGCCAGCGTCCGTTTTACATGGTGCAGGAATACCTAGGGGCAAGATCAGACTTGGACACCTTTCCCACCGAAAATCCTCTGGGTTACTGGGTCTTGAGGATGGATCACTGGCCAGAGCTTGCACAGTATGCAATTGAGCTACTGGCCTGTCCTGCATCCAGCGTTCTTTTGGAACGCACATTCAGTGCTGCTGGAGGCGTGGTAACCGATCACAGGGTGCGTCTGTCCACTGACTCGGTCGATCGACTGACCTTCATAAAAATGAATGAGTCTTGGATCACCACCAGCTACCAAGCACCTGATGCTGATTTAAACGAATATTTTTTTTTGAAATCTCAGATCCCTTCAAAGACTGCCTATGCTGATGTGGAGTGACTATCCCTGAGTAATTATCCTCTTCCTCCTCAATCATCACACTGATAGCTTGTAAGAACATTTTTGGTTCTGGGCGCCACCACCAGTGCCTAAGGCACAATTTTTCTGCCCCTGTTTAACAGGGGAGTGTAATTACAATTTTTGATGCAATACTTTGCAGCAGGGCTCGTTCCTGCATTCCAACTAGAGTATCTGTGAGGGGTTGCAGTGTTGTGGCACCAGCACCAGTGCCTAAGGCCTAATTTTTCAGCCCCTGTTCAACAGGGGCATGTAATTACAATTCTTGATCTAATATTTCACAGCAGGGCCCATTTCTGCGCCCACCAAGAGCGAGTGAGGACTTACAGTGTTGTGGCACCAGCACCATCACCACCACCAAAGGCCCAGTTTTTCTGCCTCTTTTCCACAGGGGCATGTAATTACAATTCTTGATCTAATATTTCACAGCAGGGCCCTGTGAGGGCTTACCGTGTTGTGGCCACAACAACACCTAAGGCCCAAATTTCTGCTGAGTATATAGGGCAGGCCCCTACTTTCAAACATCTAACTTACAAACGACTCCTACTTGCAAACGGAAGGAGACAACAGGAAGTGAGATGAAATCTACCCCTAGGAAGGGAAATTCTCTCCTGTAAGAGTTAATATGGGAAAAACATTTCTCCTTTCCACTGATGCTTTCCAATCCTTGTTCCACAAAAAAACCCAAATTTTCAAAAAACATTTGTCATTGGGACAAAAAGTGAGGTGAAATCTTCTGAAGAGGAGGAAAGACAGCAAAACAAATGTCACAGGGGTGATAACCCTTCCCTATGTTTTCCAAAAAGCTTAAAAAAGATTTTTTGGCTGGAGCTAAACACGTTAAAAATGTACCCGTTCAAAATTACAAACAGATTCTACTTAACAACAAACCTACAGTCCCTGTCTTGTTTGCACCGCCTGTATACTGCTGTTCAGAGTATATAGGGCCTGGTGGCCCCACACCTTTCCTTATTTTAATTTGGGTGCGGGGTTCCCCTTAATATCCATACAAGACCCAAAGGGCCTGGTAATGGACTGGGGGGTACCCATGCCGTTTGTCTCACTGATTTTCATCCATATTGCCAGGACCCGACATTACATTAAAGCCGCAAGCAGTTTTAAATGAGATTTTTTTCCTTTGAAAATGACATTTGGTGCAGGGACTGTTCTAAACACCAGAAACATGCGCCACTTTACAGGCATACTATAGACACCCCCCAGGTACGATATTTAAAGGAATATTTCACTTTTTTTTAACTTTAAGCATCATTAAAATCACTGCTCCCGAAAAAACGGCCGTTTTTAAAAGTTTTTTTTGCATTGATACATGTCCCCTGGGGTAGGACCCGGGTCCCCAAACCCTTTTCAGGACAATACCATGCAAATTAGCCTTTAAAATGAGCACTTTTGATTCCGAACGTTCGAGTCCCATAGACGTTAATGGGGTTCTAACGTTCGTGCAAACTTTCGGTCCATTCGCAGGTTCTGGTGCGAACTGAACCGGGGGGTTATCGGCTCATCCCTACTAGACATACACTTTTACAAGAAAAATCTCGTTCCAGTCCCCCCTCAATTATTACCCCGGTATTTTCTACACCATATAGGGCGGAATTCAATCAGATAAGAAAGATAGTTACCAAATACGTTCCTGTCTTATACAATGACACTGCATACAAGAACATCCTCTCTAGAGGCATTAAAGTGGTCTCCCGCAGGGCACCCACCTTGGGGAGCTCTCTTTCGCCCAGTCTGGTGAGATCTGAACAAACCAAATTCAACTGGTTGAGTTTCAAGGGCAACTATAAATGTGGTAAAAAGGGATGTAATTATTGTGGTCACATAAAAAAGGGCAAGCAAGTTCAATCTTGCACGAATGGCAAAGTGTTTAATATCACTTCATTTATAAACTGCAACACCCAGTTTATTATATATGTGATCACTTGTGACATATGCCACATTCAGTATGTCGGGCGAACAACACGCCGCCTCAGGGATCGTTTACATGACCACCTACATGACATTGAAAAAGACAGATTAACCAATGTGGCAAAGCATTGGATCTTTGTGCACCAGAAAGATGTTTCAAGCCTTTTTATTCAGGGCATAGAAAAGGTTGTAACACCTGCCAGAGGAGGCGACAGGTTCCAATTACTTTGTAAACGCGAAGTATATTGGATATTCTCTTTAAACACGAGAATTCCTCTAGGTTTGTATTTTGAGTGGGATGTCTCCTATTATTACGAGTGATTGTCTCAATTTACCTCTCAAAATAGAGTTACATCCCAAAACCAATTAGGATCTCTCTACTTCCACATTACTTTAATCCTCTTCTTCCCTCTCTCTCTTCCCCCCCTCCTCCCCCTTTCCTTCATCATACACTCCAGTCACATGGTGTCATTACATGGGTTCTCACTCCCACTGACCAAAATTGGTCCATACACGGACATAGTTTATTTGACATACTGATATGAGCAATATATTTACAGTTTATTTAATCTATATGTTTTGTATGGACCCCCTTTTTGACATATTTACCATATTTAATATGATAAATTAGGAGTCTTCAATACATTGTGGCCAGTGGAAATTGTACGAGTACCCTTTAATCATATAATGCTGTTCTGCGACATCCAATCTGTTTAAACACAATACATATCTCATCACTTTTTCGTGTTGATTTTTCTTTTCTTTTTTGGATGCACGCACAACAGCTTTAACATAAAGAATTTTACCTTTTCACATTTTTGTGTTTTTGATTACTTTTATGATATTCATATTCATTCCATTGATATTCACCACTTTATTTTTAATCTCCGTTTTCATTTTTGTTGTGTTTTCTTATTTTTACCTTTTTAGCTTTGCAAAAATGAGAAAAAAGCGATTTAATATATATATATATATATATATATATATATGTCTCATGTAGACCCTTTTCTACATTCTCGAGCAAATTTATGTCTAACTTTATAAGAGTGTTTTTGGGACCATCGTTTAGCTATACGGAACATGAATCTATACATAAGAAAAAAAGATTCTCTTTACATGTTATGGTTCGCATGTTATGTCCGTTTGACTTGTTTAGTGCTAGAACATGATGCAACTTGTTTTATTATGATACTTAATATAATGACATATCCTTTACTATTTTTATAGATTGGATCTACTCCGACCTCTTGTGTACCTGTTTGTGTATCAAATCATTTTATTTGTTGGTATTATCATATTAACATCGCACTAGTGAGTTTATTATTACCTCTATTTAATGTCAGCATTAAAATTGTTAGTTGTATAGTGGTTTTGGCATCTGCTGACGTCTATATTTGAAGAATGTACTTTTATACAGAGCACCAGGGGTTAATCACTCATTGTCTCACACAATGCTTATCCGTGCCTGAATAGGTTTTACTTTCCTAGCATTGCTTTATCTCTCTCTTTTGATCAGTAGAGCTCTGCACACTCCTTGTGGTGTTCTATTTTTTAACTATTGGTGGGCTTTTTGCACACATCATTATTACATCCACAGGCTAATTAGATCACACTGTGGTGCATTGGGCTGGCGAGATCTTTTGGTTCTTGACGTCACTATTTATCTTTATTATTAAAAAACATTAAAAAACCTTAATATATACTTTAATTGTAGTCATACAGCCACGCTTTACACACAACTTCATGCAACATCATTAAAGATTTTTCTCTCTCACTTTGAACATTCTTGCATACCCATACACAAAACGATCTCGTTTCACAATCATCCATTGTGGTCGGCTAAAACAAGCATCATAGCATAGCATTTTTTTGCTATCCAGCTAATCCCAACTCCATTTGTTCACATACCCTTTGAACATTCTGCTGCAACATATATTTTGAATACATATACACGCAGTTTTTTTAAACACATTTGTGATACATTATATCGTTGTTTATGTTACAACAATTAACAACATTTACACCACTTTTGTCTATAAATCCGATTTAACTTTTGTCTCCACTTTACATCCCTTGCTCTTTATTATACTCATATTGTCACAGCACTCACTTTATTTTTTTTATATATAGCACACACCTATTTATACGTAGTACATACATACCATTATGTCTACACTTTATCTACACATATATTTTTATTTATTTATTTTTTATCATTTTGATTCACATTTCATTTTTACATTTACATCACATCCCCTTCACGTTTTATTACATATATATTGATAAACACATAAAAAACAACAATATAACTATATATATATATTTTTTTTTTGTTTACACACATACGGTTACATAATTACGTTTATTTTTACGTTTTTTTCATTCCTACTGACTCAGGTCATTTTTAGTGACTTAAATATCACTTTTTTTAGAGTCCCTTTTATTGGAAAACATACTAACTAGTCAGCAGATGCCAAGACTCCACAAAATCGGTTTCCAGCTGTTACCCATTTTTTCATCTAATTATGTGATCACATGATGTCTTTCTTAGGGTATATAAATGTTAGTCATTCCAATAATTGCCAGCTATGAGTAAGCACTCAGTTTCGAGTGTGAAACGCGTCAACTGATCCTGTACATCATGCATGATTGTCTTGTACTTTTGATGGTCCTATCTCTACAATAAAGACAAGTTTTCTACTTTATCCAGTGTGCGGCATCCAGATCTTTCTATCCAATACCTTGTTCTTTTCCATCTTCTTTCTTCTAACTTCCTTCGGTTTCTTCCTCCATCTTCTTCTTCCTCTGATCCTCTGCTTCTTGCTCCGGTGTTCTCATCCGGCATCTTCCTCCGCGGCGTCTTCTTCCCTTCTTCGTTCTCGGGCCACTCTGCATCCATGATGGGAGACTCCCGCTGTGTGATGCTTCTCGTCTTCTGACAGTTCTTAAATAACGGAGGGCGGGGCCACCTGGTGACCCCGCCCCCTCTGACACACAGGGGATTGACGGGGACTTCCCTGAGGCTTTCCATGTGATGTCAGAGGGGGCGGGATCACCCGTTAAGTAACCCATCACCTGCTACCCCAAAGCACCCTCCCAATGTTGAGTGCATGTGGCCTGGTACGGTTCAGGAGGGGGAAGGGCCGCACTCTCGTCCCCCCTTTTCCTGCGGCCTGCCAGGTTGCGTGCTCGGATAAGGGTCTGGTATGGATTTTTGGGGGGACCCCACGCCATTTTTTTTTTATTTTGGCCGGGGTACCCCTTAAAATCCATACCAGACCTGAAGGGCCTGGTATGGAATTTAGGGGGACCCCCACATCATTTTTTTAAAATTTTTGGCGCGGGATTCCCCTGTGGGGAATTCCCATGCCGTTTTTATCAATGAACTTTTATGTGTATTGTCGGACCGGCAATTCATTAATAGCCGCGAGTAGTTTTAAATGACTTTTTTTCCTTTGAAATGTCATTTTGCTGTCAGACTGTTCTGAACATGGGAAACATGCGCCCCTTTACAGGCATACTATAGACACCCCCAAGCTACGAAATTTAAAGGGATATTACACTTTTATTGTTTCACTTTAAGCATTATTAAAATCACTGCTCCTGAAAAAACGTCCATTTTTAAAACTTTTTTTTTGCATTGATCCATGTCCCCTGGGGCAGGACCCAGGTCCCCAAACACTTTTTATGACAATAACTTGCATATAAGCCTTTAAAATTAGCACTTTTGATTATTCATGTTCGTGTCCCATAGACTTTAACGGTGTTCGCACAATTTTTTTTCTTGTTCGCATGTTCTGGTGCGAACCGAACAGGGGGTGTTCGGCTCATCCCTACTCCTGAATGAGTAAACCCAAGCATTCCAGGCAGAAAAGAACTAAATCCTACCTGCAGCGCAAGGGTTGGCCACAGGAGGGTGGTGACAGATCCATAGCAAGGCAATTTGAAACTGAAATGAACAATTAAAGCCTTATGAGAAACAGGAGTGACAACAGGCATGAGAGAGCACATAACAAACATAGTCAGTAGCTAGGGAGCCTGCAGCAAACAATTTACCTTGTATACCAGAGACCAGTGCCTGGGGAAACCGCCGCATAAGCCTGCAAGTCATCCCAAGGAATAGCTGCTTTGACAGCTATTTAAATCTGCCGCCGTTAATGATGTCATCGCCCCACAGCGCGCCTGCGCCGGAAAAATGATGCCACCCGGTGACGGCCAATCCCATGCGTGACCGCTGCCATTTTGGCAAGACCGCGCCTGCATGAACCAAGCATGGAATCTTTGTTTGCGCCTAGCAGATGCGCAGACCAGTCCCGGTGACCCCCTGAAAGGGCAAGCTGGGACGCAGCTGCACTCCACCTGCCATGGCCACTCACTGGAGCTTGACAGAAAATAAGGAGACACACAAAACACACAGATACGGCTGCCATATAAAATGAATATCTTTGTACATTACCACCACCACGGCACGATCCGAACCAGAACCTGGGACTGGGGAGCTGTTCGCTTGACCCACCGCACGATCGGGCGTTTGCAAGGCCGCCTGCTAATAGCTGGGACGTTTGGCCGTATTGCCGCTTGCCTGCCAATGGCCAGGTTAGTAAGCTCTTCATGGTATCGCATCATATCAAATGCTGGGGGGGGGGGGTAAGAATGACAGAACAGCGATCTGCTGATGTAAACAAGGCAGACCGCCGTTCTGCCGGACAGGAACAGAGATCTGTGATTCCTGCTGATTCCTGAACACGGATCTCTCTATTCCTGCAATTAGTCCATCCCCCACACAGTAAGAAAGCACATTTAGGCCACGTTTCCACCAGTGCAACTTGTTATGTGACTGTGGACATAAAGTCACATGATAAGTCGCACACCCATTGATTTCAGTGGCACCCGTTTCCTTCTATGCGACTTTGAAAAGGTGCCTGCACTACTTTGATGCAACTTTGATCCAAAGAGTGTAAAGTTGGATAAAAGCTGCATTCAAAGTCGCATCAAAGTCGCACGCTAGATCGCATGACTTTGGGGTCGCAGTGGTGGAGACATAGCCTAAGGGGACACATTTAACCCTTTAATCGCCCCTGATGTTAACCCCTTCCCTGCCAGTGTCATTTATGCAGTGACAGTGCATTTTGTTTTAAGCACTGATCGCTGTATTGGTGTCACTGGTCCCCAAAAAAGTGTCACTTGGTGTCCAATTTGTCCTCTGCAATATCGCAGTCCTGCTAAAAAAAATAGCTGATCGCCGTCATTACTAGTAAAAATAAGGGGTTATTTACTAAAGCTGGAGAGTGAAAAATCTGGTGCAGCTCCGCATAGAAATCAATCAGCTTCCAGGATTTATTGCCAAAGCTTCATTGAACAAGCTGAAGTTAGAAGCTGATTGGCTCCCATGTAAAGCTGCACCAGATTCTGAGTGCTCCCGTTTTAGTAAATCTCCCCCAATAGTCCCTAAATCTATCCCATAGTTTGTAGACGATAGAACTTTTGCACAAACCAGTCAATATACGCTTATTGGGATTTTCTTCTACCAAAAACATGTAGAAGAATACATATCGGCCTAAATTGATGAAGAAATTCAATCATTTTTTTTTTTTTATGTTTTATAGCAGAAAGTAAAAAATGTTTTTTTCCAAATCACCGCAGAGGTGATCAAATACCACCAAAAAGTTCTATTTGTGGGGGAAAAAAAGGACATAAATTTTATTTGGGTATAACATCACGCGACCGCGCAATTGTCAGTTAAAATAGCGCAGTGCCGTATCGCAAAAAATGGCCTGGTCATTAAGGGGGTAAATCCTTCTGGGGTTGAAGTGGTTAACCAGCAAATAACAGCGGGAGGGGGAGATATTCATGAAATTATGGAATCATTCGTGACTGAGAAGCTTTGATTTCTTCATTGCTGAGTAATCAGCAGATGTAATAAAACATCTCCAGTATCGGTTCCCAGACAGGAGCAGCAACAATCCTCATCTTATTAGAGATTTATATCCTTTTGGGCAGAATTTATAGCAGCCGAAGTGGAATGATTTATATTGCAGCCAAAGAATAATCATTTTGAGAGCCGCTAAAGAGTAATAATCTGCAGTGCAGACCATCACTATGAGAAAAATAATTGGAAACCTCGTTCTGCAGAGTTCACCACCATACTTCCATCATGTAGAGACCAGAGTTTGAAAGATCAATCCTTCAATGGACATAAATTAATCAGTTCATCATTCAGTTTGTTCACATTAGAAAGGAAGTGACAAAATATATTTGACCCCTCGATGTTCTGGATTTGCACGTTCATTTCTAACAAAGAATTTTACTTCCAAGGTAACATTTTCTTGCACATGTAACATTTTTCAAACTTTTCGCCTGATTTTTCATCTCTGAAAAGTTGAAAACGATCATCATTTTTCATCCACAAATAATTAGAAAATTGAATGAATATTACAATCAATAGAATTTTGCACAATTTTTTGTATATTGTATGGCCACCATAACGAATTAGAGTGCAGCCAAACCACCATCCTTTGACGTTTAGCCAAACCACCATCCTTTGACGTTTAGCCAAACCACCATCCTTTTGACGTCTAGCCAAGCCACCATCCTTTTGACGTCTAGCCAAGCCACCATCCTTTTGACGTCTAGCCAAGCCACCATCCTTTTGACGTCTAGCCAAGCCACCATCCTTTTGACGTCTAGCCAAGCCACCATCCTTTTGATGTCTAGCCAAGCCACCATCCTTTTGACGTCTAGCCAAGCCACCATCCTTTTGACGTCTAGCCAAGCCACCATCCTTTTGACGTCTAGCCAAGCCACCATCCTTTTGACGTCTAGCCAAGCCACCATCCTTTTGACGTCTAGCCAAGCCACCATCCTTTTGACGTCTAGCCAAGCCACCATCCTTTTGACGTCTAGCCAAGCCACCATCCTTTTGACGTCTAGCCAAGCCACCATCCTTTTGACGTCTAGCCAAGCCACCATCCTTTTGACGTCTAGCCAAGCCACCATCCTTTTGACGTCTAGCCAAGCCACCATCCTTTTGACGTCTAGCCAAGCCACCATCCTTTTGACGTCTAGCCAAGCCACCATCCTTTTGACGTCTAGCCAAGCCACCATCCTTTTGACGTCTAGCCAAGCCACCATCCTTTTGACGTCTAGCCAAGCCACCATCCTTTTGACGTCTAGCCAAGCCACCATCCTTTTGACGTCTAGCCAAGCCACCATCCTTTTGACGTCTAGCCAAGCCACCATCCTTTTGACGTCTAGCCAAGCCACCATCCTTTTGACGTCTAGCCAAGCCACCATCCTTTTGACGTCTAGCCAAGCCACCATCCTTTTGACGTCTAGCCAAGCCACCATCCTTTTGACGTCTAGCCAAGCCACCATCCTTTTGACGTCTAGCCAAGCCACCATCCTTTTGACGTCTAGCCAAGCCACCATCCTTTTGACGTCTAGCCAAGCCACCATCCTTTTGACGTCTAGCCAAGCCACCATCCTTTTGACGTCTAGCCAAGCCACCATCCTTTTGACGTCTAGCCAAGCCACCATCCTTTTGACGTCTAGCCAAGCCACCATCCTTTTGACGTCTAGCCAAGCCACCATCCTTTTGACGTCTAGCCAAGCCACCATCCTTTTGACGTCTAGCCAAGCCACCATCCTTTTGACGTCTAGCCAAGCCACCATCCTTTTGACGTCTAGCCAAGCCACCATCCTTTTGACGTCTAGCCAAGCCACCATCCTTTTGACGTCTAGCCAAGCCACCATCCTTTTGACGTCTAGCCAAGCCACCATCCTTTTGACGTCTAGCCAAGCCACCATCCTTTTGACGTCTAGCCAAGCCACCATCCTTTTGACGTCTAGCCAAGCCACCATCCTTTTGACGTCTAGCCAAGCCACCATCCTTTTGACGTCTAGCCAAGCCACCATCCTTTTGACGTCTAGCCAAGCCACCATCCTTTTGACGTCTAGCCAAGCCACCATCCTTTTGACGTCTAGCCAAGCCACCATCCTTTTGACGTCTAGCCAAGCCACCATCCTTTTGACGTCTAGCCAAGCCACCATCCTTTTGACGTCTAGCCAAGCCACCATCCTTTTGACGTCTAGCCAAGCCACCATCCTTTTGACGTTTAGCCATAAACAGAATACGTAGTGATGGACTTCATGGGAACACAGAGAAGAGAAACTGAATATGTTACTCATACTCAGTTTCTCTTGTCCATGTCCACACAAAGTCCATGACTACGTATTGTGTTGAAAGTTGTACATGGTTTGCAGGGATGTGGACATATAGTACACACAGTTGTCACGATCACTTAATGTCCCTGATCCTCATTCCAGCACCCGGGTGTTGGCTGTTGCTTTTCCTCCCTGTCTGTGTTGACCTGTTTGATTGATCTGGTCACAGTGGTCAGTCACCTGATATAAGCAAACTGAACACTCAATCCCTCGCTTGTGATAGAGACCGAGACCTGCATTGTTCTGATCAAGCCTTCCGTTTGCCTGCCCAAATATGCTGTTAGATTTCCCTGTGTTTGACCTGGATTGGACTGGATTATCCCCTGAACTGCCTTTGAACCACGCTGTCTGCTAACTGCAAGTAATCTGTTTGCTCTGTTTGTGTCTGCCCAGCTGTGGTGGCCAGACACTATAGCATTGTGTATAAGTCCTGGGGGCAACCAAGTACCAGTGGGCCTGCTTGTCTTAAGATAAAGGGGTCTGCTATAGGTGAAGTGCACAGTAGCCAGCTATAGTGTCTGACCATCTGGGTTGGGGTAGACGTGGCAATCGTGACAACAGTCTGGGTTTCTCTCCTGCTATATAATAATAGATAATTTGGAGTGCAGCCAAAAAGTTTTACTAAGTTGTAACAGAGCCAATAACAGTTTTTAACGTTGAAAGAGATTGTCATACGTTTATAATCACACAACAGATGGAAGGCAGCCAAGAATGATAGCTTGTAGGCCAGTCTGAGAGTAGGGCTTATCAGGGGCAGGTCTAGCCTGTCTGATGTGGGGGTGCAGTAAAAAATGTCAGAGGGGCAGAGGATTGAAGGTCAGCAGGGCAGTGTACATGGGGTTAGTAAGGCAGGGGGCAGCTGGGCAGCTTACAGGGAGTCAGCAGGGCAAAGGATGGAAGGTCAGCAGGGGACGAGCTGAGGACAGAAGGGTGGAGGACATGGGTCAGTGCTTCAGGGTAGAAGACAGGGGTCACTGATGGAGAAGCATAGCACAAGAGTCAGGGACCGCCAGTGGCAGGACAGAGGACAGGGGATCTCCCCACTGTCAGGACAGAGGACAGGGGATCTCCCCACTGTCAGGACAGAGGACAGGGGATCTCCCCACTGTCAGGACAGAGGACAGGGGATCTCCCCACTGTCAGGACAGAGGACAGGGGATCTCCCCACTGTCAGGACAGAGGACAGGGGATCTCCCCACTGTCAGGACAGAGGACAGGGGATCTCCCCACTGTCAGGACAGAGGACAGGGGATCTCCCCACTGTCAGGACAGAGGACAGGGGATCTCCCCACTGTCAGGACAGAGGACAGGGGATCTCCCCACTGTCAGGACAGAGGACAGGGGATCTCCCCACTGTCAGGACAGGGGATCTCCCCACTGTCAGGACAGGGGATCTCCCCACTGTCAGGACAGGGGATCTCCCCACTGTCAGGACAGGGGATCTCCCCACTGTCAGGACAGGGGATCTCCCCCCCACTGTCAGGACAGAGGACAGGGGATCTCCCCCCCACTGTCAGGACAGAGGACAGGGGATCTTCCCCCCCCCGTCAGGACAGAGGACAGGGGATCTTCCCCCCCCCCCCCGTCAGGACAGAGGACAGGGGATCTTCCCCCCCCCCCCCCGTCAGGACAGAGGACAGGGGATCTTCCCCCCCCCCCCCCCGTCAGGACAGAGGACAGGGGATCTCCCCCCCCCCCCCCGTCAGGACAGAGGACAGGGGATCTTCCCCCCCCCCATCAGGACAGAGGACAGGGGATCTTCCCCCCCCCCCCCGTCAGGACAGAGGACAGGGGATCTTCCCCCCCCCCCTGTCAGGACAGAGGACAGGGGATCTTCCCCCCCCCCCTGTCAGGACAGAGGACAGGGGATCTTCCCCCCCCCCTGTCAGGACAGAGGACAGGGGATCTTCCCCCCCCCCCCTGTCAGGACAGAGGACAGGGGATCTTCCCCCCCCCCCCTGTCAGGACAGAGGACAGGGGATCTTCCCCCCCCCCCTGTCAGGACAGAGGACAGGGGATCTTCCCCCCCCCTGTCAGGACAGAGGACAGGGGATCTTCCCCCCCCCCCCCGTCAGGACAGAGGACAGGGGATCTTCCCCCCCCCCCCCCGTCAGGACAGAGGACAGGGGATCTTCCCCCCCCCCGTCAGGACAGAGGACAGGGGATCTTCCCCCCCCCCGTCAGGACAGAGGACAGGGGATCTCCCCCCCCCCCCCCGTCAGGACAGAGGACAGGGGATCTCCCCCCCCCCCCCCCCCGTCAGGACAGAGGACAGGGGATCTCCCCCCCCCCCCCCGTCAGGACAGAGGACAGGGGATCTTCCCCCCCCCCGTCAGGACAGAGGACAGGGGATCTTCCCCCCCCCCCCCCGTCAGGACAGAGGACAGGGGATCCCCCCCGTCAGGACAGAGGACAGGGGATCCCCCCCCGTCAGGACAGAGGACAGGGGATCCCCCCCCCCCTGTCAGGACAGCAGGGAAACGTACAAAATCAGCAGCCGATCAAATACATTTTTTTCCCTCACTGTATAATCCTCATGACCCTTTATAGACATTCCATAGATGTTGGATGTATTAGGGAAGGGTTAGAACCCCCCTCCCCGGCAAGTGTTTTTCTGTCTCAGGAAAACTTCTCTCTTATTGTCCTATAGAAACAAGAAGAATAGGTGAGAGTCTCCCAAAAAAGGGAGGATGGTGGAATTCCATGTTGGACATTACCATTGGAGGAGGATCCCTTCCCTATAGAAATGTGGGACATGTCCCTGTCTGAGTGACAACGATCACCGGGTCATATAGAGAATTGGTGCTGGTTCTGCGGTTGCTTCTCTTGGAATCGTCCTGGATACGATCGGCTCTGTACAGAGACATTTATTCTCACTTTCATTTTCGGGAGTCTGTGAGCTCACCCTGTCCTGGGCTGCTAATGACGGAATGAATTATTTTTATTTTTATAAAGGTGGATCATTTACTTCCCCTGGCATTGTAACAGCGTGCTACCACATGTGCCGTGTACACGGAGGGGGGGGGGGGGGGGGGGGCATTTTACGGTCCAATATCGCCTACAAGTCTGTAGAGGAGCTGAACAATGGATACAATGTGTTAGAGCACACAGGAAAAGATGCATTGAGTCTGCCCGGATACACATGATGAAGACTTCTCATCCGCTGTAGCGTCCAACAGGGAATGTACAATATCTAATGACTAGAATCGAAAGACATGTGCATGAAAGCCCCGATGGCTCTGTTCGTTATCATGCTCATGTCAGGGATCAACGATTCTGGTCATTAGATATTGTGCATTCCCTGTTGGATGCTACAGCGGCTTAACATCTCTTAATACAGATATTAGGTGCTCTGGTTCTCCCTTCCTTTTCTCCGGTTTTGTGGGGGAGGGGCAACTTCATCTGTGACCATTTGCAAGCCCTACGGGTCAGCTTTGCCTCCCTTTTGGGATGCAGGCAGGGATGACGATTTAACGGAATCCAGGATCATAAGTGGGGGAATCTTCTGTTTTTCTTTCACGCTTTTAAAGATGTCTCCGGATAAACGAGCCCATATGGTTATAGAGGAGCTTTAAGGACCCCCTGAGGAAGACCATGACCCTATAAGATTGAAATGCATTGGGGTTTTCTCCAACATCGGAAAGTATTGATACAACCATAATTGATATTGTAAGTAGCATTGTCCTATGCATACCCCCTGTAATCCTTTATGATATCATTTATTGTCTGATTAGTGAACTCACCTATTGCGTCTCGTATCATGTAAACCGGAGCTCATGTTTTAAACTTTTGTATTACATAACTCATGTCCGGAGTATTTTGCTAATAAAATATATTTTTTTACAAATTTTTTTTTGATTCATAATTGCTGCTAAAAAAACCCCATGGGAAATTTCCATTTTCTTTTTTGCAAGATTCATTTTGGGATGTGCAGCTCTATCAGACTCTGTTGAAGTGTCATCCTATGTTAGAGTTTTTTCTAATGGGTCATTATCTACAGGTATCACAAGACTCTTCGGGGGACCCCGATTTTGATATAAGAGGACATAAGTAAGAATGTTTCCTGCATTCTCGGGAGGCAGCGCTCGAGGAGGAGGAGGAAGCAGGAATGCCGAAGGGGGACCTGAAAAGAAGAGGATCGGAGGTGCTCTGTGCAAAACCATTACACAGAGCAGGTAAGTAGAATATGTTTGTTATTTAAAAAAACAAAAAAAAGCTTTAAATGCCACGTTAGCCACGTGCCGACCAGCCACAGTATACATACCTGTACGCCTTTCTGTGCAATAGCCAGTGGGTGGCACATGCGCCCATTAGCCACAGGGGGTCAGTGGGTCCGGCGGGCGCCATGGCCGCCAGGACCCGCCAAACGCTGGTGGAGAGGGAATGACAGAACAGCGGTCTGCTGATGTGAACAAGGCAGACCGCCGTTCTGCCGGACAGGAACAGAGAGATCTGTGATTCCTGCCAATTCCTGAACACGGATCTCTCTATTCCTGGAATCAGTCCATCCCCCACACAGTGAAAAAGCACATTTAGGACATGTTCCCACCAGTGCAACTTATCATGCGACTGTGGACATAAAGTCACATGACAAGTCGCACACCCATTGATTTCAATGGCACCCGTTCCCTTCTATGCGACTTTGAAAAGGTGCCTGCACTACTTTGATGCGACTTTGATCCAGAGAGTGTAAAGTTGGATCAAAGCTGCATTCAAAGTTGCATCAAAGTCACACGCCTTTGGGGTTGCAATAGTGGAAACATAGCCTAAGGGGACACATTTACATCAGGGGTTGATCGCCCCTGATGTTAACCCCTTCCCTGCCAGTGCCATTAATGCAGTGACAGTGCATTTTGTTTTAACCACTGATCGCTGTATTGGTGTCACTGGTCCCCAAAAAAGTGTCACTTAGTGTCCAATTTGTCCTCCGCAGTGTCGCAGTTCCGCTAAAAAAAAGAAAAATAGTCCCTAAATCTATTCCATAGTTTGTAGACGATATAACGTTTGCACAAACCAATCAATATATGCTTATTGCGATATATATATATATATATATATATATATATATATATATATATATATATATATATATATATATATATATATATATATATATATATATATATATATATATTTTTTTTTTTTTTTTTTTTTTTTCTACCACAAACGTAGTAGAATACATATTGGCCTAAACTGATGAAGAAATTTTTTTTTTTTTTACATTTTTTTTTTTTTTTTTTTTTTATTATTGAATGTTTTATAGCACAAAGTAAGAAAAAAAATTTTCTCCACTTTGTTGCTCCTTTTTGTTTTTTGTTTTTTTTGTTTAAAGCACAAAAATAAAAACCGCAGAGGTGATCAAATACAACCAAAAGAAATCTCTATTTGTGGGGAAAAAAAAGGACATAAATTTTATTTGGGTTCAAAGTTGCACGACCGCACAATTGTCAGTTAAAATAGCGCAGTGCCGTATCACAAAAAATGACCTGGTCATAAAGGGGGTAAAACCTTCCGGGGTTGAAGTGGTTAACCAGCAAATAACAGTGGGAGGGGGAGATATTCATGAAATTATGGAATCATTCGTGATTGAGAAGCTTTGATTTCTTCATTGCTGAGTAATCAGCAGATGTAATAAAACATCTCCAGTATCGGTTCCCAGACAGGAGCAGCAACAATCCTCATCTTATTAGAGATTTATATCCTTTTGGGCAGAATTTATAGCAGCCGAAGTGTAATGATTTATATTGCAGCCAAAGAATAATCATTTTGAGAGCCGCTAAAGAGTAATAATCTGCAGTGCAGACCATCACTATGAGAAAAATCATTGGAAACCTCGTTCTGCAGAGTTCACCACCATACTTCCATCATGTAGAGACCAGAGTTTGAAAGATCAATCCTTCAATGGACATAAATTAATCGGTTTACCATTCAGTTTGTTCACATTAGAAAGGAAGTGACAAAATATATTTGACCCCTCGATGTTCTGGATTTGCACGTTCATTTCTAACAAAGAATTTTACTTCCAGGGTAACATTTTCCTGCACAAAAAAATGTAACATTTATTACCACATATGAAAACCCCATAATCTTTCCATTTTTTTCATTCAATAAAATTTTTCAAACTTTTCGCCTGATTTTTCAGCTCTGAAAAGTTGAAAATGATTATCCTTTTTCTTCCACAAATAATTAGAAAATTGAATGAATATTACAATCAATAGAATTTTGCACAATTTTTCGTATATTGTATGGCCACCATAACGATTTAGAGTTCAGCCAGTTTGGAGTGCAACTATGAACAGAAGACGTAGTGATGGACTTCATGGGAACACAGAAGAGAAACTGAATATGTTACTCAGTTTCTCTTCTCTGTGTCCACACAAAGTCCATGACTACGTATTGTGGTGATAGTTGTACATGGTTTGCAGGGATGTGGACATATAGTACACACAGTTGTCATGATCAACTTAGTGCCCCTGATCCTCATTCCAGCACCCGGGTGTTGGCTGTTGATTTTCCTCCCTGTCTGTGTTGACCTGTTGATTGATTGATCTGGTCACAGTGGTCAGTCACCTGATATAAGCAAACCGATCACTCAATCCCTCACTTGTGATAGAGACCGAGACCTGCATTGTTCTGATCAAGCCTTCCATTTGCCTGCACTACTATGCTGTTAGTGTTCCCTGTGTTGGATTGGATTATCCCCTGAACTCAGCCTGCCTCTACCTGAACTGTCTTTGAACCACGCTGTCTGCTAACTGCAAGTAATCTATTGTTTGCTCTGTTCACATCTACCCGGCTGTGGTGGCCAGACACTATAGCATTGTGTATAAGTCCTGGGGGCAACCAAGTACCAGTAGGCCTGCTTGCCTTAAGATAAAGCGGTCTGCTATAGGTGAAGTGCACAGTAGCCAGCTATAGTGTCTGACCACCTGGGTTGGGGTAGACGTGGCAATCGTGACAACAGTCTGGGTTTCTCTCCCGCTATATAATAATAGATCATTTGGAATGCAGCCAAAAAGTTTTGCCAAGTTGTAACAGAGCCAATAACAGTTTGTAATGTTGAAAGAGATTGTCATATGTTTATCATCACACAACAAATGGAAGGTAGCCAAGAATGATCGCTTGTAAGCCATCTGAGAGCAGGGCTTATCAGGGGCAGGTCCTAGCCTGTCTGTTGTGGGGAGCAGTAAAAAGGCAGGGGGGCAGTGTACAGGGGGGGTCAGTAAGGCAGGGGGCAGCATACAGGGAGTCAGCAGGGGACGAGCTAAGGACAGGAGGGTGGAGGACATGGGTCAATGCTTCAGGGTAGAAGACAGGGGTCACTGCTGGAGGAAGCATAGCACAGGGGATGGGGGGATCGCCACTGTCAGGGCAGAGGACAAATGTACAAAATCAGCAGCCGATCAAATACATTTTTTTTTTTTTTTTTTTCCCCCCTCACTGTATTAATCCTCATGACCCTTTCTAGACATTCCATGGATTTGAAGATCCCTCCATTGTGATGCTAAATTCTGCACTCCAAATGTTGGTTATTCTCATGTTGGATGTAGTAGGGAAGGGTTAGAAACCCAACCCCCCCCCCCCCCACATGCCCATTTGTGCTAGTTCTGCGGTTGCTTCTCTCGGAATCGTCCTGGAAACGATCGGCTCTGTACAGAGACATTTATTTTTCACTTTCATTTTCGGGAGTCTGTGAGCTCACCCTGTTCTGGGCTGCTAATGAAGGTATGAATTATTTATAAAGGTGGAACATTTACTTCCCCTGGCATTGCAACAGCATGCTACCACACGTGCTGTGTACCCGGGGGCCATTGTACGGTGCAATATCGCCTACAAGTCTGTAGAGGAGCTGAGCAATGGATACAATGTATTGGAGCACACAAGAAAAGATACATTCTGCCCGGATACACATGATGAAGAGTTCTCTGCATTCTCATTGGCTGCTAAAATTCTCACCCTATTGCCATTGAAACAAGGAGAGGGGCGCCTCTGAGTATGTATCATAAAAACATTTTATTAAGACAACAATATCCACTCACATAAAAGCTAGATGAGTTGCGTTCCGGTCTAATTAGCAGTAGGGACTACAGGTCACAGCGGTTCCTGCAGGGCTGGTTCCACATGGATCCAGAGAGGGAAGGATGGGATGGCACAGCACGGCGCAGTCTCCTTCAGCTTACAATCTAATTCATATCCTGCTCTAATGGGGACGGATGGTGTCCATAGTGCAGGGATAAGGGTTCCAGGGAAGGGGGGTGGGACGCCAAAGCTGCCGGCTGGCCACGCCGTGGCTCTGCACTGAGTGGTAATGCCTCGGTGATGGAACATGGCCGTGTATTGGATCAAAAAAATTGTGGGCCAGAGAGACTTTTTGGATATATTGCCTTGACATACTCTCGCCCGGGTGCCTCAATGAAAGGATAGAGATATCCACTGTTTTATGAGAACCCCCTTAGCGCTTTACATAACTGTGCGAGGTTTTATATATCCGATGTGTGTATGTA